>NC_087461.1:1830681-2133712 GCF_036321535.1 Camelus dromedarius
AAATGTTGCATGTGAACAGCAATTTTCAGGGAAACACTGATGCCCTGCTGCGTCTCTCTGCACAGCTTGCGCAGCTCGGTGTCACAGCGCCACAAGCTCAGGCCGGACTCCCTCACGTGTCCGACTACTGAGATGCTTGGTCCCTGCCCGAGAGCCGGAGGCACTGGTGCTGAGGTGATGGTGATGGTGCTTGTCGTGGAGATGTGAGTGATGGTGCTGACAGCGGGGAGGGCTGGCACTAGGCCCTCTGGCCTTGGCCCATTTTACAAAACGACACCCAGGAGCAGGGAAGGCCAGCTGCCCCCACACGTGTGAAAAAGAGGAGCCTCACCCCTAGGATTTCCTGCGGAAGCAGATCCAGTGTTTAGCGCCGTGTGCTGCTGTCCGCGCGCCGCTCCCCGGAACAGCAGCTGTGATCACTGAGAATCGCTCTGCACCTCGTGCGTCTGTGCCGCCAACTCCGCCTCCTCACGTGCTCTCCTGCAGCTCGGGGCGCAGTCCTTGGAGGTAAGGGGGACTTCTTCCCTGACGCAGGCTCTCAGGAGGAACTTCTCTCTGACTTATTCCAGGACTAGGATGTGTCTCCCAAGAAGCAAGTGCTCCCCACAGCCGGTCGCTGGGACGTTTTCCTCTTCGGAGCATCTGCAGACGGCTCAGAGCCGCCCAGGCCACGTCCAGGCAAGGGCAGGGTCTTCCGTGCAAGTCTGGGCGCTAAACCACAGCTGCTGCTTTTCCCTGCTTCCTGCCTCAGATTTCAACTGTCGCTCTGTTCTTCTAAAGGCCTCTTTAAACTCTTCCTGCCAAAGACAAAGACTATGTGAATAATAACTGGATAAAACCTAAATTCAGGGACAGAATGAAGACAAAGGGACAGGTGCGGAGACACATGGCTCCGCTTGCAACGTTGCATCCACCTCTCACCGGAACCAGTTGCAATTACACTGCGCCTCAGCCCTCATCCCCCTGACCCCCCCACTCTCTGTCCCTGCACAGGTGACAGTGCTGGCTCTGTGCTCCCAATTTCCGTGTGCGTTCCAGCCTCTGCCCAGCAGACCCCTGTGATCCCTCTGGCAGGAGGGCCTGGAAGGACCGGAGTCGGGCCGCCCTGGCGGGTCTTCCTGAGAGGCCGCGGTGGCTCAGGCACGTCCCACCACAGACTCCCACTCACCCCCTCCACTGCCTCCCAGCCAGCCCGACTCCCTTCTCTTCGTTGGGCTGAGAGACGACATTCTTCTCCTGGATGTTTCAGAAAGCACGTACGTAAGGTAACACGGACTACGGAGAAATTACTAACAGTTCATTTTAATAAAATGAAAGCTTTTCCTGCCTTGCTCTGGCTTGCTTCCTAAACTCTTGGAAGACCCTGGACACACGAACATAGACTTCTTTTTCTAACATCTCAGGTACGACGCCTGAACGCTACAGTGCCCTGGCTATTTCTGGAATTCAGACGGAGTCTCTGCTGTGACAAGGCCTGAGGGGGACGGACGGGGTCAGACTGGGCTGTGTTGCCACAGGGGTGGGAGTAGCTGGCCCTGCTCCAGAGACAGATGTGAATTAAAAAAAAAAAAACCTTTCTGTCTGGAAAATTTCAGACATACGTAGTAGACAGAATTATGAGCCCCGCATGCTCGTCAGCCCGCGCTGTGAATGACCTGTTCACGGCTGGTTGTTTCCCGTGTGCCCAGCCTGTTGTAAGCACATCCCAGAGGTGCACCTTTGGCCGGGAAGGCAGAGCAAGTCACCCTTGAAATAACCTGTGCTGTGCGTGTGGTGTTCCCAGGGAGCAGGGGTCCAGCTCCCCTAAAACCGCAGTGACCGTCCGTCCTGGTGAGGCTGACCACGTCATTCCACACACAGGCCACTTGGAAGGAAAGAGGCCTGCTTACTACGGAGAATAAACAGGTGAAACGTGGCTCAAAGCACAGTGAAGCTCTTAGAAGCAGGACAGCTTCCAAAGAGGTGGCAGTGATCCACTGCCGGTGTCACCCGAAGGAGGGGCAGCAAGGTGGGCACAACTGCCAAAGGGCGGCCCTCGGACCAAGCGCTTGGCATCCACCCCTCACACCTGCAAGGCCAGACCCATCCACTTACTCCCCCGTCTACACAAAGGGAGAAGCAGGAGCCCAGAAACGGGGCTTCCGCAGAGATCTAAGAAGCCGGGGGGGGGGGGCGCTGATGAACACGGACACCACTTCTTTCCCAAACTGCTCCTTGTCCGGCCCTCGGGAAGGCTCACTGAGGAACTCACTCCGGGGGGCGCCCTGTATAGTCGGTTAGCCGAGGTCACGGTAACTCCTGGCATGAACAGTGTCATCAGCTGCATAGTTGAGACGCGTCCCATCTGCACAACAAACAACCCCAATACCATGCCCTCCAGAGACCTCCGGGTGGGGCCTGCTCAGACCAGGGGGGCGTGTCCTGGGAGGACAGGCAGGCTGATTCCACGGCCATGCCGAGGATACCAGGCAGTTTCAGGGACATCTTGGCACTAGTGGACACGTCTCCTGGGTGGGTGCAACACTTCCCTGCTGGCAGCAACGCGGCGGCTGAAGTGGCTAAGGCACTGCTAAGAGGAACAATCCCCAGGCTGGGCTCCCAGGTTCCCTACAAAGTGACAATGGTCCAGCATTTGTGCCTCAAGTGACAAAGGGGATAACCAGTGCCCTGGACATAAAATGGACCCTGCACTCAGCCTGGAGATTCCATTGTGGGGAATGTAGGCAGAGCCAACCAGACCTTGAAACCTGCTTCACCTAAGCTAGGTCAGGACACCCAAGAAAATCGGACTTTGTAAGCTCCGTGCACAGGAGCCCCAGGGGTAAGTTAAGTGTGGTTGAACTCACATGTGTGGAACCCATTCCCCTAGCCTGAGACAAGGGACACCTTAGCCCTTCAAAATGGAACAAGTCAAGTTTGCCACCCAGAAAGGAGAAACCAGGAAAGCCTTCATGGAAAAAAGTGACCAGGTGCTGCCCAGCTCTGGCCCTGCGTCCCTTCCGGCCAGGAGCCCGGGGGCACCTAACAACCTGGAAAACCAGGGCCTGCGAGCCCAGCTCCCTCCTAAGGGGGAGGGGACAGACCCCACTTAGTGACCCTGACCACCTGCTCTGCCCTAAAGTTGCAGGGGTCACTCCAGGGGGGCAGCGCACCCAAAGGAACAGACCCCCGAGCCCCAACCTCCAGTGACAACTTGGGACAACAGACCACCTGGACCACTCGCACGAGCCTCTCTCTTCCAAAAAACCACCACTGTGTGAGCCGGGCACGCGCGCCCGCAGGCAAAGACCTGGAGGCCTGCACTCTCAGGGCCCTCCTCTCTTGCTAACACGCGACGCGCATCTTAAACCGTCTGGCGGCCTTTGTCTCCAGGAGGCTGGACAAGCGGGTGGTCGCGAACAGTCAGGGCGGAGGCCTGGGGACAAGCAGACAGCCCGGGGGCCCGGGAGCAGTCCTGCTCCTCCCGCAGGGCCACGGCCGGCCGGCCAGGCTCGCGGGGGGGCAGTCCCTCCGCCCGACAGCCAGAGCAGGGCAAGGCAGAGGCGGAGCCCCCGCACAACGCCTGGGGGATAGAAGTAGAGCCCAGGTAATGCGGTAAAGCCCAACCTTTCGTCCTCTGTGCTGGGTAGCTTCACCTGCTCAGGGGCCGCTCCGGGGCTTCAGATCAGGTCCCCGGAGCAAAAGGGACGCACCCACACTTCAAGGTGCCGCGGCAGCGGGGCAGAGGGCGGGGACACTGCCCAGGCCCAGCCCTGCCCTCGCGAGAGCCCCGCCCAGGAGCCCCGCCCCCGCCCTGGGGCCCCGCCCCCGCCCTGGAGCAGATCCCTATAAAGCTGCCCAGCCCCGGTGTGGCGGGGACAGTGTGTGCTGTTTGCACCTTTCTGTTCTTCTGTCAGAGAGTAAAGTTTTCCTTTGTTCCTCAAGGAGATGGAGACAAGGAGTTTTGCTGTAAGAATGAGCAGAGAAATTGGCAGCAGCTGTGTCCACCCTGATTAGAAAGAAATGACAACAAAGGGGCATCAGGATGACGTTCACTGTGCTTTCCTCCAGGTCCTCACCGGAAGCCCCACGCAGTGAACCGCAGCCGTCAATCCGCAGCTCCTGTTTGTCAGTCCTAGCGGTCTGAGGCGCTGAGGTCCAAAAGGGTTACTCTACCAACCAGAAGGCAGCCTCCATGTTCCTGGAGTTGCCACCAGGAGCCGCCTTCTCCAGAGTCACAGGCAGAGACTCCAACCTGGCACCACAACCTGCTCTCCACTGGGGCCCGCCTGCCGGCTGTGAGACCCCAGCCAGGGAGGTGTGGGTGGGACCGCCCACTTGGAAAGCCACATTTCTCTAGGATTCAGGCGGAAAACAGTCCCATAGTTTATTTCTGACCCCACTATGTTCTGGGCCCCATCTGCTCAGTGGGGGAGATGCTGTCCTTTCCGGGGGATCTTGGCTTCGGGAAGGGCTGTGCCTCGCTCCCTTGTCCCTCTGCTGAAGCTTCTGGTCTCTGGGGTCCTCCCCGGTCAGACCATGGGCTGACACTACTGGGCCCCTTGTTCAAGTCCAAAAGGTGTTTCCATGTCCGTCTGCCTCAGCTCCGCTCTGACCTCTACTCTTGGGGTGGAGGAAATGAGGCTACTGCTCCCTCCCCTCGCCCACCCTGGGCACCAGAAATTCTGGGGCTCAGGCCAGCCTGAGTAGCCAGGGTCTGGGACAGATGTTTCTGGTACACTGTTGGTGGGGGCTTTGTGTCTCCCTGGGGCTGACCCTCAGGCAGGTTGCCTTGGTCTCTGCCTGACAGGACTCCCCTGCCTGGCTGACAGCCCCACCCTCCCTCCGCAGGGAGTCCTGAGAGTGGGAACGGGGTGAGGCCCCTTCTCAGGAACCTCCTAGCACTTAAATAGTTTTTCTTTTTCTTTTCCCCTGATTCCTTTCTCCATTTCCTCCCATTAAGGAAAACACATCTAGTCTGGAAGCAGGGGGAGAAAAAAGCTGGCTCTCACAGACAAAAAATGTCCTTCCAAATCTATTGTTTTGTGCCTACACCTTTGCTTTTGAAAGTCAAGAGCTAGGAATGTGCCACTATTGTTTCTCTCCTAGCGGCTCTGTGCCATCAAGACTTGAGACAAAAACCCAGGGCTGTGAGACCTGAGGGAAAGGCAGGAACAGAGAGAATCCACCAAAATGTTAGCCCAGCACAATGCTTCTGTGACCCTCAGGGTTTCGGACGCACAACTTCGGGAAAACCATGCAAAAGGCACGAGTGTCCCCGGTGTCTCCCAGCAGGGCAGGGCCCCAGGCGAGGTTCCATGGGAACGCCACGGGGAAGCCGATTCCAGCTCGGGCCCAGGCCCAGGGGAGACGGACTCACGCGGAACAGCAGGAGGCGGGCTCTCACCAGGCATGGCATCTGCTGGTGCCTTGATCCTGGCCCTCGGACTCTGGAACTTGAGAAATCAAAGCCTGCTGTTTGTACCCCCACTGCCCCTCCACGGTGCCTGTCAGCGCCACCCCTGGGGACTAAGGCAGCGGCCCTGCTGGCGCGCGCTCTGACACGGGCCAGCTCCCACCATCATCTCAGCTTCGCTTCTCACGCCCTCTCCCACCTCCAGGACCTCACAGGGCAGAGGCAGCGCCTTCACCGCCTCTCAAGACGATGGAAGACCACCTTCAGGAAGCAATCCATTAATGCCACGCATTTGGGTGCTTTTCCCAGGACGACCGTGGGTGAAGCCCAGCCCCGCACTCTCAGTGGCGAAGGGCTCCGCGTCAGCAATGCTGGTCGGTGTGCGGGGCGTGAGACGGACGGGGATGCTCCGGCTCAGCCTCAGGCGGGCTGCAGGAGGGGCCCTGGGCAGCACGCCCGGCCCGGCCCGCGCCTGGCGACATTCTGACCCCTGACGCCCTCGGCTCCTGCAGCCAAGGGGGCCTCCCCGCTGTCACCTTCTCCCTTTTCTGCCCTGAACCGCCCGCAGGTTCCAGGGCTGTGCTGACGAGCGCCACTTTCTTGCTGCTGCAGCAGAGCTGAGGTCCCTGCCAGGCGTGAAGGCAGCCGTGTGCCGTCAGCAACATTGAACTAAATTTCAGTAACTTCTGTTCTTCCGCCGTGTGACAGAAACGCACTGCAAATCTTTCTGTTCCGGTGTTTTGCAATTCATATATTCTGCAGCAATAACAATTCTTCACAAAGGCGAAAGGGGTTTCTATTTCTCTATCACAATTTTAGCACTTTGCTTGGAAGGACGTTAATAGCCATGAAGGTACAACAACCTGGGGTGAAATCCTCCTGCAGGGAGCGTGTAAGCCTCTGTCACCAGTGGGGGAGGAGGGGCTCTCTTATTCTGTCCCCCCAAAGCAGCCCTGTCTGGGGGTGGGGTGCAGCCACTGCCACCGGGGCTGAGCCACCCTGGGGCGTGACATTTATGGAGGCACCAAACAAAAGAAAAAAACAAACAAAAAAGCCCAAACAACTCTCAGAAATGGAGACAAATACTGTCCCCATGCAACATGTTCAAATATGAACATTCATGCAAAAGATCATGATGAACAAAATATCAGAATTTGACATAAAGACAGTTTTGTAATGAGCCATATTGGAGCCTGGGGCAAAAAAAAATCAGGAATAGTAATCCTGTCTGTATTTAAATTTTTTTTTTGTCATGGGTTTTGCATTAATTCTGATTTTTCACATACAGCATTAAAATGGCATTTATCTACATGACTGAGATTTCGTGCCAGGCACGTCCCTCACTCACCTCACCCGCCTCTCGACGGCCCCGCTGCCACCTCTGTGGGCACCCTGCTGCCCCAAGAGCCCTCCTCCGTCTGCAGGTCTTCGTGGGGCGGTGGCTCAAGGTGGGGCAGCAGCAGGGCTCCTGAGTGGACGGCGCTGGGGGCCGGGGGCCGGAAAGTCAGCACAGAAATGGCTGCTGCTTCCTTCCTGCCTGCGTTTGCTCATTTGTCCACTTGTCCGTCCGTCCGTCCACTCGTCTGTTTATTAGGTCAGCCGTCACTCAGCTGTCTGGTGCCCGCGCACGCACCCATCCGTCCGGTGTTGGCTCCCCGTCGCCGCGTTCTTCACTCGTTCGCTTGTTCACTCACTCGCTCCTTTACTCTTTCATCCACTCTCTCATTCATCCATATTCACTTGTTCGCTGGCTCAACAGCTGCTTCCTGGCACGAGGCCAGGACCTGGGTCCAGGACGGGACAGGAGGTGCGTCCCAGTCCGGGGGCAGGGGGCCCTTCCCTCTCCGGCAGCCCTCCCCATGTGCCAGCAGCCCCGCCAGTGAAGGCAGGTGCCCCTCCTGCGTGGAGGCCTCGGGGCACAAGCAGGAGAGACCACAGAGTCTGCCCTGCACGGCCAGGGGGAGGCGGGAGGACTCCCGAGCGGGACAAGGTGGCTGGGGGCACCGAGGTCAGCGTTCAAAGGGCGCTGGCTGGAGTTGGGGGATGGAGGGAAGATGCTGGTGAATCGCTCCCCCCCAACACTGTACTGTCCTCTGCCGGCCGGGCAGCCCTCGGGTGCTGTCATCGTGGGGACAGAGACTCCAGGCTGGACCGTGAGAGTAAACTTGGGGGAAGGGGTGAGTGTCGAGTTCAGGCGTGGGCCACCCAGGAGTCGGGACTTTAAAAGGGGCCAGAAAGGAGGCTCTTTCCTCCTGAGAACTCATGTTCTCTGATGCCAGGGGCAGGGCCAAGGCAGCCCACGGCCCGTGCGGGGCGGTGGCTTGTAGCCGGCCACCCCTTTCAGAGTGACGCCACCAGGCTGGGCTGCGCCGCCGCAGGCAGGTGTTCTGCTCCCGATGGAGACCCTGTTGATGTTTCCAAGCTTATACCGCATGTGGTTGGCGGTGAGCACGTGGAACCTGTGTTCTCTCCACACTTCTTCACAACAGAACAGCTTTCCAAGGGCAGGCTCCAGGAGGGAGCTGTGGCTGGGTGCGGAACGGAGTGACATGACACCCACGTATGTCTGCTCTAACCCAGTGGGAGAAGAGCCTCGTCTACACCGGTGCTGGCGAGTCTGCTGGCGGGGGGCGCAGGCAACGCTCCTGCTTCTTGGAACTGTCTCGATGGTCACTAGCCCCCTGGCCACCGCAAGCAGAAGGAGTGTTCAGTCCACGACATCAGGAGGGGGTTGGGTCAGCCAGGTACAGACCACTCCCAGGATCCAGGGCTGCCGTCCCCACACACCTGCCAGCCGTGTGGATGCAACCCTGTGTCAATTGTCACTGTGGCGCCATTCACAGGAGGCCGAGGTAGAGCAGGGCAGGTGGAGAGCTTGGCTCAGGCTGAGACTCCCGGGCAGAGGGAAAGGGGCAGGGGTGCCCCATCCCACTCTGTGACCACCTGCATTGCTGGAAATCAGGGGGCCTAGGGGATGGAGGGGAGGCTTCCAGGTCATTTTGCTCGGTGACCTGAGGATGCCCTGCCGTTGAACCATGAACAAGTCAAGGTTCACCCAGACGCAGGTGCTTATGGGAGGCCCAACCTTTCAGAGACCTGGGGGTTCATTTTCCCTCTGACATGCACATTTGAATCCAGGTATTAACCAGCCACCACTAAACGATGTTCAGGCCCCAGTGCCCAAGGTAACGGTGAGGACCGGGGACGCACACCCACTCCCTGACCTGGGCATCCACACATACCGGTGCGAAGCTTCCCCGAGAGCCCAGGAGGTGTCGCCAGTGTCCTCAGAATGGAAGCCACGGCCTCTGGGGACACGACCAGAGTGAAGGGAGCCGTCCTTCCCGGCAGCGATGAGATGATCGTCGGTGGGGGGCGTAGAATTACTCCAGCATTTAGTGAGACCACGGCTCTGAAGTGCAGGAAGTGCCCTTTCCAAGCTCATCCGGGCGGGTGTGTCCTCTGTGTGCGCGGCCTCGCTCACGACTGCGCCCAGTCAGAGGCGAGCAGCCTCACCCCTGCCCCCCCGTCCCCACAGACCCCCGAGGGTGGCCTGGGAGGGTTCCAAATTTCGTTTGGTGTGGGGGGGGCCTGGCCGCGCACAGGCACCTCGGGGGTGTGGTCAGGAGGCTGTGGGCTCTCTCCAGTCTCCCTGCTTCCTCTCAGAAAACCCAGGAAGCAGAGGCTCCCAGCAAGTCTGTATTTAACCAAGTTCAAGTCCAAGTCAGCGTGAGTTTCCGACCTCAACCAGACGGAGGGGAGAGGAGCTGCAGCAGAAGCAGGTTCGGAAGACGTTCCTGCCCAGGACAGGTCCGGCGCTACAACTGAGGGACAGCACGGGGCCTCGCCCCCAAACAGGATGCTTTCTGAACACGCAGGAGGAAGCGAGGTGGGTCTGGAGGGACGCGGGGGGCTTCCCTTCAGGCAAGCCCACCAGGGCCCGGCCTCTCTGGGCCTTGGTTCCCGAGCTTTGCCTCGAGGGGTGATCGCCCGCCTCCCGGCCTGGGCTTTGCCTGGTCCCCTCCTTCTCGTGCAGATGCCACGAGGACTCAGGCGGGTCCTGGACCCGCTCTCCAGCCGGAGACACCTGACCCTGGGTTTGGGGAGCTGCTCCCTAAGGCCACAGACACCCCTGGGCCACCGCCTTAAGACCAATTACAAACACCTGCGGGCTACTTTGTGCGAAACCACGGCCGCTCTGCATGGGTCACAGTTTTCCCCGCGGTTTTATTCTGCAGTTTGGCACTTGCCACAGGGGGCTCATACTTCCAGAAATCCGGCCCAGAATCATAAAGGAGGGATTATTTTGTGTTTAGTGGAGCACTGAACTGGCGATGCACGGCTGTGGTGCTGGTGGGGCCGACTCCCCGTTGCCATGGCAGCGGAGCGTGCCCGGCCAGGCGGCCCCTCCTTTCCGTGGAGACCCCACGGGCCGTGCGCCGAGGGAAAGCAGGCTTGTCAGGGCTCCCGGCGAACGCCCTGGGCTCGGTCAGCTTGCCGCGCGGTCGCGGAGCAGCACGTTGACCCAGAACAGACGACCAGCTCGCTGCAAGTGACGTGCACGCCCGGGACGCGCACGCGGCCTCCTCCCGCTCAGCACCTGCAGGCTCCGGGCTCCACACGCTCACCGCCACCTCCAGCGGGGGGCAGCGGGGACACGGCCACACGTGCTCACTCACACGCACGCACACTCACACGCAGACTGGGGAGAGGGAGAGTCGCAGGGACCAGCCCTGCCCTACGAGCCGCGTCTGGCTGAGAGGAGGACATCGGGAAAGACAGGTGTCCTGTCTCAGGGACGGGAGGCACCGAGGGGCCCCTGCTCCCCGCTCCTCCCCGAGGGGCGCCTCAGGGCCCCCCACTGCACTACGGACTTAACAAGGCCTTTCAGACACCTCTTACGGACAGCACTCACAGGCTAACGGTCTCTCTGTTTTCTCTGTTTAACTAGGTTTTATATCCCACGTCCCTGTCACTACTTGCCTCAACTGTCCGTCAACAGGGCCCTCTTGACGCCGGGGCCGGGCGGCTCCCTGCGGTGAGGACGGTGAGGACGCTTCGCCTGCTCTCCCGTCGCCTCACTAGTCATTATGGCAGTCTCACCCTTCCTGCAGGGCGCAGGTCCACTGTTTATTTTAGCAAATTTTCTTAACAGCCTCCGTCTGCTGTCAAGTCAATAACATGTTCCTCGACTTCCCTGACACACGAAATCTTTTCCTGCAAGAGCCCCGAGGAGGGGCTGGTGCCTCAGCACAGAAAGCGGCAGCACGTGTCCCCTAACCTCTTAGTCTCGGTGTCAGGATGCCCAGAACGAGGTCATTCCAACCCCGCCGGCCACAGGCGTCCACGTTGGCTGACCCCTTGCTTAACATCCTTTCAAGAAGGACTCCCGCCGCAGAAGTACCGGGCTCTGCAGCGCTGCCCCCAGAAGGAGCAAGAGGAGGCCAGCTCCCGGGGCGCCGGCCCTGGCGGGCGCTGGTCTGCCCGACTCCGCACTGCTGAGCCTGTCCTCGAGCCCGACAGCACGCCTTTAGGAAGCACTGTGTGCGGCACAAATTGCTTCTAAACAGCAGCATCTGGGTGACAGAATGAGGACCGTCCTCCCGTGGGGAGCAGACGAGGGCTGGGACGCCGTGGCGAGCGCTGGCGCAGGAGCACTCACCAGTCACTGCTTGGCCAGCCCGGGGCTCCAGGCCACGCGGACTCAAGTCCACCGCCACCCTCATCGTGAGGTTACGGGGCTGCACCAGGCCGGCAGGTGGCAGGGTCCCCTGGTAGCTACCTGAGCTGAGAAGTGGGAAGAAAACCACAGCCTGGGCGACAGCTCGGAGGGCCCCACGGTCAAACGCGAGGTCACCAGGCCGCACAGGGGCCCAGGAGGGTGACAGGCTCCTGTGGTGTCGAGGCAGACCCGGGGGCTTCATCACCTCCCGAGGGCCCGACTTGCTGCCAGACAGGATGAGTCTGACGTGCACAGTGACCGCATGTGACCTGCGGTGAGGACGGAGCCCGGGTGGCGCGGGCCGGGCCGTGACAGGCCCTTGCAGCTCCCGGGCGATGGGCGCTCCTTCCAGCTGACGCAGTCACTGCGCCAGCCTTGGCGGGCACCCCGCTGTCCTGGGCTCCCAGAGGCCGTGATCTGTGCTCGAGTTCTGACTCTGACGTTCGTTCACCGGTAAAAGCCACCGCTCCCCAGGAAGCCAGATTCCCCTGACCGTCCATTTCTGTTGTGTTGCAGACGCTGGCCTGACATCAGAGGAAGAGACAGAAGAGAGGTTTCGTGAGAGAGCTGAGGAAATGCAGCCTCTGGCTTTTTTTAAAAAAAAATAATTTCAATTCATTTTACAGAACACGTGCCGGGCCCCTGTTCTGTGGAGGCACTGCTGCGGGGGCAGAGAGATGAACAGACTGTCTGTCCCTCCTTCCCTGCAGGAGGGTTTGCACCTGGTGGGCGGCAGGGTCGGTGTGAGTTGGGGTCCCCAGAACAGGACCGACAAGACAGAGGGAGCCCCCACAGGAGCTGACCCGCACGGCCCCAGAGGCCAAGCCGGCCCTCGACTGCCATCTGCGAGCCGGAGGCCCAGGAAGGCCGGCGTGCGGCTCGGCCTGAGTCCAAAGGCCTGCAAACCATCAGCTTCCTTCCCTCCTTCATTTTCTAGTTTTTTTTTTTTTTTTTTTTTGATGAAACTACTTATCATCTAAAATAAGTATTTTTTAATAGCAAATACACAGCTAATGTTAGTACCCACCCCATGAGCACCGTCCCGGTGAGGACTGGGGCAGGCGTGCGCCGACTCAGTCTGTGTAAGATGAGGGGACAACAGACGGGGAGAAGAAAGTCGGGTCCAGGGTGGGGTGACGCTTGGATCTGTTTCCTCCGGGACGCTTCCTGGGTCTGAGCTGCTGTGTCGGCGGGCGGGGGCTGCGGACGAATGACCTGTTTGTTCTGTACTGGTTTCCCTTTATTTGGTTGAACCGATTTTTTCAGCATGTTCATTCCAGTGATGCGCTGTCAATCTATTCTTACTGTAAGAAGAACCCTTTCAGGACAGATTTGCTGGACACAAGCCTGTGATTAGAGCAGCTTGCGGACTCCTTCTCCGCGGTTCCTGCTTTGCTCCTGTGAGTGAGCAGCGATCTGGAGGAGAGAGGAGGAAACTGTGACTCAGCCCATCTCTCGGGCAGTCTGTGCTCTGTGATCGGCTGGGGCGTCTGGCTGTTTTCACAGAAACCGAGGAGAACCCTGGAGAAAGCGAGAGGGTGGGTGTGGAACCCCGACCCCAGTTGTGGTTTTAGATTATTGTACCTGGACAGTGGCTTGCAGGAAAAGCAGTTTCAGCTTCCCAAAGATTCAGTGTTTATTTCAAAAATTAAGGTCCATTGGGAGGGAGAAACATTTTCTTAGACAATTTTTTAATTCAATTTGGCTTCTCATCTTTGCGCATGAGGCCCCAGAGTGAAATACTTTACCAAAAAAGGGCAAAATCAACTTTGCAGCTGAAGCTGCACGACTGGTAAAGGACAGTCTCCTGGTGGTTAATGAGAAGATGGTGATGTCAGTCAGCACTTATCTGAGTGATTCAGCGCAGGCTCCCTGAAACAGTAAAGCTGGCTGAATCGTGTCAAGTTGCTACGTTTGGCCTAAAACCTCTCAGAAACACACGTATTTGGTACGGTGAGGTCCGGCCTAGCAGATTTGTTGTTCGTGACTTGTAGTCATGTGGAAAACAGACTGTCTTGTGGTGTACGAGAATCAAGTAATTTTAGGATTAAGCCCCAAGCGATATGAATTATGAAAACAGAGGCGGCCCCTGGAGGCTTGGACATTTGCTTGGAAAGCCCGTGAGGCCACGTGCACTTACTGGCTAGAGCTATTGTCTAAAATGACAGAACGATGCTTAATTATTAGTCACACGCTTCCCAGAGACATTTAGTTAAAAGTGCAAGCGAGCGAGCTCTCTGGTGGTGTTTTCAGTTAACCTCCTCCAGGAGCCTGTCCGTATCAGGTACAACCATCCGGACGTGTGTGCAGATCGGCGGCAACTGGGTGACTGGCCGAGATTCTGAAATAACTAAAGTGGCTGGTTTAGCATCGCAAAACTAAAGGCATTCCTGGCAGCAAATGTCTGACTACAGGAGTCTACGGGCTCATCGATTCGAGGCTAGGAACCTTGTGGATACAGTAACTTAATGTCACTTTTTATGTTCCACATACTGGTGTGTGAGCTGTGCGTCCATAGTTGGAACAGAATACTTGGTTCTCACGTTGAGGCAAAGGGCAGATCCTGCCCTGCGGCCTGGACACCTCGTGGTCATTTTACCACCTTTGCTGGGAGCCTGTGTGCCACCGAGGTGCTAAGCTTCTCAGGAAGGCTTAGGGTCTTGCTCATTTTCTGCTCAACGCCGGGTAAGGGCTGAAACCTCAAGCATCTGGTGCTGGGCAGCAGCCAGGGGAGGGAAGCGTCAGCAGACTCTGAGCCGTCGGCAGCGGTCCCTAAGCCTTTCTGCCTGTTTGATCCTCACCAAAACCCCACGAGAAGGGCAGGTGCACGTCCTCATCTTAGTTGGGGACTGATGCTCGGAGGTTTCATGTCTTCGCCAAAAGCACAGAGCTGGCGGCGAGGGTAAGTCCTGGCCTGTGCACTGTCCAGGCGGATGGGGCAGCCACCCAGCCAGAGGGCAGAGCCGCAGCGCGACAGCTGTTGCCACTGAGCTCTGCTGGTCCTGGAGCAGTGGCCGCACTTCTGACTGGGGGCGTGCACAAAGGAGAGGAGAGCACCTTCCCCACATTTCTCCCCCCAGCCAACCGCATCCTCCTTCCTCTAAGCTTCCGAAGCATCGCCACCACCATCTCCCTTGTCTCACCGTGCGGCGACGGTCCCCAGCCTTCTCTCCCCTCCCTCCAGACCATCTCAGGGCTGGCCGAGCTCCCCCATGCCGGTCAGCCAGCCCCGCGGCCCTGGATTCCAAGCCTCAAACCACGACAGGCGTGGAGACTCTTCAGCATGGATGGCGACGCCGTTTGGAAGGTTTGGAAGCAATTAGCTGCTTCCCAATGCTGCTAAATCTGATGCGGGAGCGGCTGGCGGGGGGCAGGACGGACCTGTCTGTTGCCGCTGGAAACGTGACCATCCGAGAGAAGACGCCACCACTCCAGCCATTCCTGCAGCTCAGGCACACCAACCTTTCCCTCCCTTCTTCTGCTGATTTTGATGAAATTCAGTCTCAGTCCAGTGGCCACTGGCACCTGCCGTTCAAACCCCACTTCCCAGAGCCTCGAAGTCGAGCACCTGCTCAGACAGCGACACACACACTGGCTACCCCAGGAGCCGCCCTCCCCGGTGGCGCTCGGGCTGTGCGTCTGGCCGGACAGAAGCTGCCGCCAACACTGCCTGGTTTGCTGACTGTGTTTTTGTTTTTCTTTGTCAGGCTTGGGAAGTTGAGGACATTTTTAACATAATGGTTTAAATTCTTGCTTTGTTCAACGTCTACGTTTTCATAAAGTCTGAAATTGTATTTTTCAAGGATATCTATCAAAGCGTACCAAATGTGTCAGTTTGGATCCCTAAACACGAGGCCTCCCGAGTGTACAAATTAAATGGATCTTAATGCACGACCAGAGTTTAAATCCTATATTTCTTCTAAATAATGAAAAATTCTTTGTCAATCCATATTTTCCGCTTTGTAAAATACCCGTGTGCCACGTATTCAAAGGGAAACATAAGCACAATAGACAGTAAAGTGCAGAACCCCAGGGGTAAGTGACAGAAATGTGAGCGGTCACCCCGCCCCCCCCGCATGCCCCCCCCACGCCCGCCCCCCGCGCTGCTCCCTTCCTGCCGGGCAGCTCAGCTTCCCCGGCCGGGGGCGTTTTGGGGGTGCTCACCGCTACAATATAGCTGTCTGCAAAGTCAGAACACGAGCTTGATAGAAAAGGCACGTTTTTTCTTTGTCCTTTCCAAGCGTTCAGTTCTGTTTAAGCTAAACAAATTTAGACACTTTACATCTGCAAATATTACTGTTGGCATTCAGTCTCTCAAAAACAGTTTTCTGTTGCATTTCTGTTGCACAGTCGCACCCATGCGGGAATCTCAGCTGACGGATCAGGAGAGACTTAACCAGAAGGCACACATGACAGAAGGAAGAGTCCCCGGGCCCAAGGATGTTCACAGCCCTTCAGTAACGTCGGCGTGTCCAGCAAGGCAGAGCAAGGCAGCGCGCCCGCAGGGGCCCGGTGGGCTTTCTGACACACACACACCTTCAGACGTCAATGACGACTTGGTGAAATGTATCCACCGTGTTTTCTTTCTTAAAAAGTTATTTTAAAGAGAGTCGTTGGTCTGTTTTCTGCATCAGCTTATAATTTGGGATAATAGTTTAACACCGGGATTAATCTGATATTGAGGATTTGCAGCTTCTTCTGTGAATGGCTGCTGACATCCTTCCTTGGGACTACCCGCCGTCACGCAGGGGGCAGGGCTGTAGGTCAGCGCTCAGCTGACATGCCTGTCTGTCTGTCTGTCTAACTAACAATCTGTTATCTCTAATGATCATTATTTAATCATCCATCCCCACCCACCCATCACCCACGTGTCTGTCGTGTGTCTGTCTGTCCTCTGTCTGTCTCTATCGCCTGTTACGGCTCCACCATCTATTCACCACCGAGTAGCTCGCATCCATCGTCTCCCTCTTCCGTCTCCTCTGCCACCTCTGTGTGTACCTATCATCACTTGATCTGTCACATCCCTGTTTATCAGAGGATTTGGTTCCTTTGTCTCTTCACCTGCAATGAGGAAACAGAAGCCGAAGGAGAACCAGCAGGGGCATGCTGACGGCTGGGCAGCGCAATGAGAGTCAAGGTCCCCGCACTCAATCACCACTTTTTATCAAGTCTAATAAAATAATATGAGTGCTTATGTTTTTCTGACAGAAAAAAACAGAAATTTGGTTTTCAGTAAGCTCCATGCAGATAATGAAGTACAGAAATCCTCTTTCCATGTTAAAGAGATGGTTTGGAGTGGGGAAGCAATGGCCAACTCTTGGCTGTTCACATGAGAAAAAAAAATGTTTTTAAAGATAAAAGCACAGTATCCTTTATTTGTTCCAAGCACATACTTTGTCACCATTCAGCCTGCCTGCTCACTGCTGGTCACACAGCATAGTCTCTCTTGCCTTTTTTTTTTTTATCTTGAGCTGCTTGTACTATTTTTCAAAGGGGTCAAAAGTTATTTAGCAGTTTTATTCTTTAGGGGAAAGTTTCACTCTATTCTCTTCTCACTGAGTTTTTACAATGATCTTGAACGTCTCGTGTTGCCCACGGCCTGACAAGGGGAGCCAGCAGAGGCGCGTGCCTCCCACCGTGAGAACGGGGGTGCTCCATGGATGAACCGCAGGGCACCAACATCCGCACACAAAGTCTGGCCCGGAAGGCGGGACCCAGCGCCCCTATTTCTGAGCAGCTTCCTGTGGCCTCGGATCTGGAGCCGCGGCACCTGACAACTGCCTCCTCTGTCTGCGCAGGTGGACATTGTGGCCACAATGCCCTTGGAAGTGCAGCCTGGGCGAGCCAGGCAGGAAGGTGGTGCCGAGGTGCTGGTGGACGCTGCCTCCTCCACTTTCTCAGAATCAGCCATTCTCCCCTCGGAGGGGAGGCCTGGTCCACTGCCAGGGTCTGCGCCTCCCGCCCTCAGCACCCTGGGAGACCTCCCCCCACCCCAGTCCTGCCTCCCACCTCACGTCCTCACCAGCACGTGCTTCTGAGGAGCAAATCCACGCCCTGCAACCTGGAATGCCTCCCCTCGGTGGGTGACTGTATTTCCCAACATTTTGTAATGTTTCCAAAAATTCCAGTTTCTAACGGGGCCCCTCAGGGAGGGTGGTTTCCTCCAGGCCCAGCAGTGGCAGGATAGCTCCGGCTGAGGGTCCAGCACACGCACGGCCCCCGTGTCCTCTCCACACGCCACCTTAGCACAACTGACACCATCATGTTTTTGAAATATCCCAATGGCCTGATTTTTGCTTTGCTCTCACTGGAAACACTTGCAGTCGATACTATTTTTAGCAAACGTTACTTCTATTTTTAAAGCTGCGCTGATGCTCTCCAGTGGAAGTTTACATGCATGAGGAGCGCCCCCACGCCCCCTTCCGCATCCTTCGCTCGGTGTGGCCTGCTTGTAAGGCGGCTTCCCCGTCTATCTCTCATCTTCGTCCAGCTCCCCACCCAGACCTAACAGCAGAGCAGGGGCCTCCTCGGAGACTGGCAGAGAATAAACTCCTCAGAGAGGTGAAACCATGATTTCAAAGTGCCTTTTCTTTTTTAAACAAAGGATAAACTCACAGTGCACATTCGAAAGGTTAAACCCTACAGAGCCAGGCCAATATTTGCTTAACTTCACTAAGTGAAAGATGATTTTGCCGAGGGACCGGGGAGAGACCTTTTATTTGATCTGATTTTACACAAACATTTTTGCACTCAGAGGGGGAGGAAGGTTCCAGAGCCTCATCAGAACCATCATGAGATGTCTGCTCCAAGTGTCACGTCTCAGGTGCTGACTTAGGGCCACCAGGATAACCCAGGCTTATTTCATATCAGACACACACAGCCGGGGGCAGGTACCTGGGGGCGGCGTAGGGAGCGGTTCTGACTGTTCAAATGAACATCTGCAAACAGGGAAGATGGCGCTCGGGGCTCTCTGCGGTGGGGGGCTGTTTAAGAGATTCTTCACAATTAACCTGAAGAGAAAAGCTGTCTGTCTTGCGCGTCCTGCCTTTGGCGTGAGCTGGATTCAAAGCCACACAAAAAGTTGTCGCGCTCCGAGAGGCTGGTCTTCAGTAAGGGGCTGAGCCTTACGTGTTTTAAGGGCCGAGATGAAAAGGACATCTTTTCGGATGAACCAGACTCTGCTGATCAGAAGGATCAGCTGGCCCACATGTTCGCTGCCCTGTCACCTTCTGTAAGTCGAAGAAAGAGAAAAATCACGTCACGTTTCAGGCTGATCTCAGAAACCACACCGAATGTGTGTCCCCAGGTTGCTTCTTCCCAGAATAAACTTCTGCTCTACATTTAATCTAAACGTCAACGAGATTTATACTAGGAATGATGACCCAAGACCCGGGACAGTCTGCAAACACGAGAGGCATGTTTGATTGGGCTCACTGCCCTCTGCGGACGGTGACAAGACAGAGAAATGAGCTCACAGTTCACAGAGAACTTAGCAAGAAAAAGGAAATAATTCAGTGACACTGTTTAGCCAGGACCATCATTGTCTAGAACACCCCAGTCTGTCACTCTCCTGAGAAATCACAGCTCACAAGAAAAGCTCTGGAGGCTCGAGGACAGCAGAGGGAGGAGGGCCAAGAGAAGAAGGGAAAGGAGAGACAGGTGAACACAGTCCGAGGGCAGTGCCTGCCTGTGGCACGCGCTGGCCACCTCCCGTCCACGGCAGGACTCGGGCACCCGAGGATGAGACGGCTCAGGGCCACCTCTTTCCTGCCAGGCCTGCCCTCGATCCCACGCCTGGGGTTGGGTGAGGACTAACCACACTGATGGCCGCCGGCAGCGCGACCCCGTCGGCAGAGAGGGCTGGTAGGTACACGGCAGGCCACGCCCCCTGGTTAACTGACTGCGTGACAGTGTATGTTCACACGGGCTGCCCCTGACCCTTGGTTGTTCTGGACACGTCCGCAGTCCACTGTGGGAGCGAGGAGCGCCTCCCTGAGCACCAGCACAGCCTGTATCAGCAGCCCCGGGGACTGGCCGCGGGTGGGCAGACAGCTGTGTCTGTGAGTCCTGTCGGGACGGGCGGGCAGTTAGTCCTTCCATGTCATGGACCTGGGACACAGAGAGACGGCCGCTGGCTGAAGGGCCAGAGACTCTTCCAGGCTTTCATCTTGAGACGTCAACGTCAAGCAGCTCTGGCCCGCCCGACAACAGCGGGGCTGTCCTCGTGCATCAGTTCCAGCAAACTCGGGCCGCTGAGTGCACGGCGGCCTGGCTGCTGGCCAGCACTGCGCCAGTAACCGGCCCCCTAACTCCCAACTTGCCCAGGGGTTTGTTTCTGTTTGCTTGGTTCCCAGATCGATCCCCACACGCCAAGCGGCCGTTAGGTCCCAGTGGCCACCTGCTCACCTCGTTCCTCTTCTTCCTACTCTGCAGCGTGTGGCTGTTACCCAGGACCCACGGCGACGGGCGGGGCTGGCGGTACCACCGCCTCTGACCACTAGTTTGATTGCTTCCCCTGGCCGCTCAGTTCTATGAACAGACACTCCGGGCCTCACCAAGGCCCCTTGGCCAAGTGTCGGTTTAGGGGGGCGGTCCCAGGATAGTAACAAAACATGGAGCATCGACCTTGCTCAGAGCCTTTTCTTTATTGATCTTTCAACTCCTCCTCCCCTGAGAAGCTCTTCTCAACAGAACCAACCCATAGAACCTAGTTCTCCTCAACAGGGCACGGTCAGCTTCACCGTCAGTTTGCTAGACAGAGCATCAGGGACACTGACCCACTTCAGTGCCACACAGAACAAGTCGTTCCGGCTGCACCGACGCTGGCACCTGGCCTCCAGCGCAGCCTGGTGTCCGGGTGAGCCGCCATCTGCGAACACAATGACCTCCCAGGGGCAGGTCTCGGGTCCGTGTCTTGAGGTGGACCTGGCTTTGTCGTCTCCACCACAAAGGAATGGGCTCCCAGGCTCACCCAGAATGGAAGAACCAGAGTCGGAGGGGGCGGCTGGGCCAGACCGCCACACCACCACAGCTCGATGAAGCGGCCTGCACTGTGACTGCAGGAGGCGGAACGCGGCACTCATCACAGAGTCGCGCTCGTTTGCCTGGAACTCAGGGACCTCTGCGTGAGACTCTGGGGGTGCTCTCGGCAGTGAGACACCGCGTAGCACGGTGAAATAGCACGGAGGGACCGAGCTCTGTTTTGTCACAGGTCTGCCTGCTTGCCAGTTATAAAATCAATTTTGACTAGTTCAAAAGGGGCCTAGTTTCAAATGGGTTCTCAGAATCCCAGCGTTTTCTGTTTGAAGCAGTTAATGCTCAGCCTGGGCTCAAAATGAGGGTGAATATTCACAACTTCATTAAGTGGCAACACACTGTGATACTGGTTCATTCAAAGGAGAGGCCGGTCTGACGGGGCAGGAACTTCCGAGCTGAGGAGCGGCCTCCTTGCTTCCTCATTAGAGAGCTGAAAACTCTCGTTGTCGTCCAGTCGAAGACCATTTCCTCCCAACACTTTGTCACTGGGATTTTGCTGTCAAGGTGGGAGCCACGGTCCTGACAGAGGATTTGTTCTCAGAACTGTTTCTCATACAACAACGCGTGTAGGCTGATTAAGAAATGAAAATGCTGCTTCCTGAGCTCGCCTCTGCAGGGACACAGCTCATTTTAACAAGACCCTCGGGAGGCAGGAGGACCCTGCTGCCCAACTTTAGACCTCACGCTAAAAATAACGCGCGCAACACCGGCTGCCGTTATCTGCAAATGCAACCGTGGCGATCACAGTGTGACAGCGTCTAAAAATGGCAGAGCTTCATTAGGTGAGAGCAAAGTCCACATTTCTTTCTAAACAGCCACCTTCTGTGATGACGGAGCAGGGACACCCTGCTGGCTGGGAAGCCCGTTCTCCTGCGTGCCTGCTCACGCGGTGGCTGCTTCTGAGTCTTCCTCGTTACCTTCCTCTCTCTGTTTAGGGGGCACAGGGTGGGCAAGAAAGTCTTCATTAGCCTGGAGCTGGGACGCTGGCTTTCAGGAGCGATCTGGCTCCTCAGGCCGATGGTGGGGGGAGGGGGGAGGGTCTCTTCTTCGCACAGCAGGAGAGACCGTGCGTTCCGCTCTGCGGCATGTGGCCGGTCTCTGGGGGACCTCCATCCGTGAGGACTTCAGTGGCCAAAGCCCTCCTGGGCCACGGCGAATAAGGCCAGAGGGTCTGGTGAGTAATAGGCAGACTGACTTACGAACCCATCAGACGTCCCCCTGGCCACGCAAAGCTCCGGATTCCGGCTTGAGAGAACGCGTCTAGATCTGCCTGCAGAGCGAGGGAGCGGGAAGACCGAGCCGCTCCTGAACTGGCCAGGTGGCCACCACGTGACTCAAGCGGAGAGGACTCTCTTCCTGCGCCAACTCTTCCCCGTGTAAGCGACACCCAGACCACGCACGGCTTTGCAGCCTGCGGGGAAGTACGGCGCGGAGTCAGCCCGCAGAGCCGTCCTGGCTAGGAAATAGCATGTAAAGCAGGTAGCTTCTCGTCACGGCCATTCCTGTTCCAGCTCACAGGCTTCACCCGTGACCTAAGGGCTCCGCAAACAGGAGACGGTGACGCGCCGGCCCCGCGAGCAGGGCCGTCCACGTGCGCGGAGGCGGCCCACCTGCCCGGGAGCCTTGGGGACCAGCCACGATGCAAGGGCAGAGAGAGGCACGCGCTGGAAAGGGGCGTTTGGCACAAAAGTGAACAACTGAGAAGAGGCCACAATCAGTGGGAGGGACAGCTCTGATGTGACAGACAGCCCCTCGCTCCTCCTTGACCGCCTGCTCATTGTAAAAGGGCCGAGAGCCCCCAGCCGCCGCTGCGGCCCCTCTGTGACAGGAGAGCACCCTCCGCACATGGCTCTGCGCGTTAGCATCTCAGGTGTTAGACGACGGGACGGAAGGGGACGAGAGGCTTCCGAATGATTAACGGATGCTCTTCGCGCAGTGTGCAGATGACATCCGAACAACAGTGACAAGAATAATGTTTGCTTGTCAGAAGTTCCCACTTGAAAGAATTGTGTTCAAATAGGCATGAGATACACTTCTCTTAGACAATGTTACTTCTAAAAGTTGTTGTGAAAAGAACATTCCTTAAGCCCCATCTCTATTACGTTTGGATCACCTGTCTCTCCTCCTCTCTCTCCAGCACACACGAAAAATCCCAGTGTCAGAGAAAAACGCAGTCATTCCTGCAAGGTAAACCGAAGCTAAAGCTGATACAAGCTTTGCTTTGACGTAAAACTCCTAGAAAGTCTTCCGCTTCAAGTTGGCCTTGAGGGGTGATCCCAGTGCGATAAGGTTCTTTGGTGCTTCATTGACTTAAGTCTCTTTTGCTACGCCCCCCCCCCACCTAAACCTGCAGTGAGCCCCCCGCGGTCATCCCGCAGTCCTCCTCAGGCACACCTGTTGTCTCGCTCGTCAGTGGACGCCCGGGGGCTCTTCCTGGTACGTAAGGGAGGTGCGACTCTCCGTCAGGTAAGGACACAAGGGACACATGCTTTTGCATCCTTCCTGTTCTTATTGTTAAGAAGTTATTTTCTCAGTCCTGTTTGGAATCTGCCTTCTATTAAGTAAGTTTAGGAGAATACTTTTGCATCAACTCTTCCGGGAAAACATTTGGTTTTACAGCAGGACTTTTATTTCCAACAAAGACAAAGGACAATACTGCACGGGGTGAGCAATTCACATGCATGAAGCAAGGACGGCTACAACCTCTGAAACAGTATCTCGCTTGCTCTGATTCTCTACACACAAAACAAAAACAGTAACGTGGACAACACCGTCTCTTTGTACAGTGCCTCACCTTTGTCAATTCTCTTTTTGTTGCTCTTATTTCATTTTAGTTTTGCAACCAGCTAGCACAGTTCAGGGCTTTGTTCACCTGAATTCACAGGTGAAGAAACTGAAACCCAATGAGAAGCTGCCAAGTCCACAGCCTGAGTCCCAGTCCCGCCCTGCGGGACTGGGAAACGGCTGGTAGAGCATCCTTCCCCTTCCCTTGGAAGAGGAGCAGAGAGGGAGACGGCGGGTGCACCCATCAGGGCCCCGAGTACATACGTACGGCCCACGTCCACAGCCTCACCGGGCGTGTCCCACAGGTGGGGATTATATACACGTGGTACACATGCATTCTGCAGTACAAGTACACATAAAAGGACATTCATTATGCGGACAGGCTCGTGTGACCGTGGAGGCTGAGATGCCCCTAACGTGCTGCCTCAAATCCGCCCCTTTCCTCCTGTTTTCTCTCTAATGGGTATCACACCATCACGTCTCCCATCTTAAAAAAAAGTTCCCTCCCTTGAAAAAAGTGCATTATTTTTCCACTCTCCGTCCAACAAAATAAACTGTCTGCATTCAGTGTCTTTGGAGGCTCCCTGCTACTGCTCCCCAGCGGTACACTCCCCGTCCTCTTCCCGCCCGTCTTGGCGGCAGCAGGGGAAAGCAGCGGTCACTGTGCCCCCGAAACCGCCTTCTCTGGGTTTTCTTGCGCACACGCAGGTCACCCCCTCCCAGCTCTCTCCGCACCCTCCCGCTTGCCCAAACCCAGCTGCTGGCTTGGCTCCCCTGCTTCTTTTCCACATCCTCTCCCAGAAAGAACTCATCTAAACCCGTGACTTCAATTACCAACTAGATGCTGGAAAACCCCAAATGGCTGCCTCTAGCCCAGACCCGTCGGTCTAACCGCTCACGCGAGAAGCCCGCCTGATTTTACCGGGTGTCTCAAACAAAACAGTCACCTGGGGATCTGCTCCCTCAACTGTATCTGAACTCCTGTCCTCCCAATTTCTGTAAATAGTGTTATTATTACTCACCTTTTATTGAAGATACAGACCAAAACCCTTTCTTGATTTCTCTGTCTCTGAGCTCAGCACCCAGTCAGCTGGGACCCGCAGGCCCTGCGGTTTGCACAGCTGAGCCCTGCACGCCCCGCGCCCAGTCCCAGCCCCTCATCTGGCCCCCGTCGCGGCTGCTGCCCTTGGTCTCCTTGCCCCTGCCCTTGCCTTCCTAGAACAAGAAGATGATTTTTTTCTAAACCATGTCAGTCCCATCATGCCTCTCTCTTCCTCCAAATCCTCCGCTCTGTTTCCTTACAAGTTGGAGCTCAACCCAAATTCCTCCACCAAGGCCCCCGGGGCGCCTTCTCCCACCACTCACCCGCCGCTGCGGCCGTGGTCACCCCCGGTCGGCTCTCCCGGTCACCCCTGGATTCTGAGGAGCCCGCTCCGCGTGCAGTCGTACAACCCGAGGGAGGAGGCAGCCTCCTTCCTTCTTTCCTCCCCGAGCCTCAGGCCTCTCTGTCTCCACCTCCCACTCTAGGCGCCTCTGTGATGCTGAGGAGAGGCGTCCGCAGCAGCCAGGCCTGTTCCTGACCTGAAAGCAGCAGGTTTCAACATTTAACAATAGGGGTGGGGGTGGGAACAGCTCGGCGGAAGAGCGCGTGCCAAGCACACACAAGGCCCTGGGCTCGAGCCCCAGGCCCTCCATCATAAATAAGTAAGTAAACCCAATGACCTCTGCCCCCCGCCCCCCAAAAAAAAGATTTTTAAAAAAGAAGAAACAGATCTTTAAAAAAAATAAATACATATGATTTTGCTGTAGGTTTTTGGTCTTGTCTTTGTCTCACTTTGTTCCGTTATCTGCCCCGTATCAGACAGGACACCCCTTTTCCCCAAGTATGTGAGTTAATTCTTTGTGTTCGGTGGGGTTTATGTCAGATTCACTCTCCTGATCCCAGCTCCACGGGGACATGGCTTCCCGCTGAAGGCCCCACGTGCGCCTGTCTCTGCATCACAGAGCCCAGGGAGTTTCACATTTGCCGGTTCAGCTGCCGCGCACAGGACAGAAGCTCTGTGTCTGGACAAACCCTCTGCTTACAGGCTTATTGTCCATCCTGACAGTTACTTATCCTGTCAGCTAGCCAGCAATTTCAAAATAAGCTCCTTTAGAGTTCAATCATCATTTTATTACGTTCCAAGGGGAAGATGATCTGAATACCCTGATGTGCCTTATTTCTGGAAATAGAAATATCTCTGCTTAGCTTCCAAAACATAGCTGCTTTTCTTTCCTACCCCCTTTAAAGGAAAATTTGTGAGTTTCTATCTTTCAAAATATCTTTTTCCATATTTTACAGTGGGAGTTCAAGAAAGGGCCAAAATAAATGTGTCATCCACTCCCTTTATATAAAAATCCTGCCTAAATTTTTTTCACTGTGCCACAACTCTCTCCTGGCCAAGGAAAACCCATGAAGCTCCAAAAATAATACAGGGGGCGGGGGGCATCCAGTGGAAGTGAAATTGGAAAAGTGTATGTTTAGGTTCTTAAAGAAACGGACACACTCTCAAACTCCTGAAGAAACGTAAAGAACTCTTACATTTAGAAACCTCTTCAGAAAGCGGGCAAAAGACATTAAGAGACATTTCACTGAAAGGGTATATGGACGGCAAAACACAGGGGAAAATGTTCCGTATCACTAGCTGTGAGGGAAACGCACGTTTAAAACCCTGGTCAGTTGTATTACACACCAGTTAGATCAGCTGAAATAAAAGACAGCACCAGCATCAAATGCTGGTGGGGAGGCGGAGAGTGACTCTTACACGTTGCTGGTGGGACTGTGACGTAGCACGGCCAACTCTGGAGAAATGCGTGGCAGTTTCTTTAAAAAGCTAAACGTAGATGAGCGATGAACAGACCGTGGTCCACCCACACCACGGATTATTACTCAGCTAAAAAAAAGTCAGCAATGGACACCCGCTCTTCCTTCCTCATGAATGGATCTCGAGATCATTATATCAAGTACAAGAAGCCAGTCTTACCAGTGTACCAGTCCCACTGACGCCGCGTGATCAAAATGACAAGAGGAGGGAAATGGGGAACAGAGGGAGGTTGCCAGGGTGCACAGGGGAGGTGGCCATGACTATGAAGACGTACGCAGTCATCTTCTGGGGACGCCGTGACAATGATCCCAAAGCAAGTGGCCAAAAACAAGAGGAATGTATCCTCTCCTAACTCTGGAGCCCAGGAGCCCAATGTCGTCGGAGAACTGGGGTCCTCCCTGCCTCTCCCGGCTCTCGGGTGCTGCTGGGGTCCCTGTCACTCCTGGGGTTGCACACGCGTCACTCCAGTTTCTGTCTCCATGTCAGATGGTCCTCTCACCTGTGTGTGTGTGTGTGTGTGTTCTCTTCTTACAAGGATACCAGGCACGGATTTGGGCTCAGTCTAATTTACTGTTTTTCATGTTTTTTTCACTTGACTGTCACATACCTTATTTCTTTCAACACCTGGTCAGTGGGTTAAAGTCCATTTATCTGACAAATCAAGAACTGGTTGCCAAGCTGTGTCCCTGACTAAGAACCGTTCGGATCCTCCTGCCTCTGTCAGAAAAATCTAACGTTCTTGGCACTTTTGGTGACCCTAAGAGTCAAGAGTCTTAAAATAAAACCTGGTTTTCCTTCAAAGCCACCCCTTATTTCGAGACCTGAAGGAAGGGCTGGAGGGCGTTCAGCTGGCGTGCTCACGGCAGTTCACGATGTCGGTCTGTCTCTGACGGTTACGTTCTTTGGGAGTAAATTGGAGCTGCCGGTTCAAGCTGGAAAGAAGATGGTTACCAACAGACTGACAGTCCCATATTTTCTCTCACCTGACTAGGCAGCCACTTAAATGTGGACCTGATAAGGAGACTCGCTAAGTCTCATCGCGTGGGCGTCAAAGGTGTGGTCGTAGCAATAAACCCGCAGCAGCTTCCTCGGGAGCTGTCGCTGAAGCCCCGGCCGCCTCTGCCCTCGGCTTCTCCGGGCACAGGAGGTGGCGTCTCGTTACTGACCGATGGGCGACCTGGCAAGGGCCTTCGTCTGTATCAGGGTCGTACAAAGGGTTGAAGCCTTACTGGGCTGTTTTCCTGGGCGCTGATGATCTGATTGTGCAGCCAAACTCAGTGTGGAAAACGGAACACTTTATGAAGTTCATACACTTTCAAAATTGCTCCCACAAGGATGCTTTCATTTTGTGTCAGGACTGGAATGATGGCTTCTCTCTGTTCCAGAAAACTTTGGCGCTGCCGCAGTGAAGAGGAAAAGCTGGCGTCGCAAGGCCACTGACTGTAGCCCATTTGCATTTCACGAGGGAACACGTGCCAGTCCCTTTGCGGTGGAGAAGAGAGCGGTGAGGGACAACTCTCTGCCGTGTCTCCCCGTCGGCCTTCCTGGTTTGCGGACCCGCCGGCCTGGCTGTGGCAGCAGGATCAAAGTGTCACGTCCCCCAGCGAGCTGGTGACTGCAGCGCTCCTCCACGGTCTACACGTGAACTCGCTTTTCAGTGGATGGAGCAGGTAGCCGGTAGAAGTGTTGACATTTTTACGGGGTTGTTTTTGGAAAAGACTAACACGCAGTTCTAAATTCAACATACGGTGCCGGTCAAGCTGTGCTCCTACATGTAAAGTGCCTGGACGGCAACGTGCGCGTTCTCCCCGCCGGCACGCAGAGCGGAGCCGGGCTCCTTCCGCAGGCCCCTCCATCGCCCTCCTCGGCGCCCGGCCCCCCTGCGCGGGCTGATAAATCTTCCATCCCCTGAAGATTGTTACAGCTCCTAACGGTCTTCTGACATTAGAAAGGAGCAAGGCTCCACGGCGCAAAATGCATCCAACAAATGAAGCCACATAAATAATTCAGGTTTCACAGTTTAATTTTTATGGGGAGTCTTTTCATTGGTTCTGTTGTTTATGGAGCACAATAAGGGCTGTTGGCTTAGCCTGCAGTAAATAAAGGGGGACGTTCCGACACCAAAAATGTCAGTGTTACTGCTGCCTGTCACTGTTGGCAAGTGCTCAGTTGTCCAACTCCAGCCAAAGGTCACACGCACACTCATAAAGACACATCCAGAGAGGCAAGTACTCGCACACACACCCCTCACAACACACACACACAAATCTGCCTTCTGTTGTTTATAAAATTAGCGAATCTGCTCCTTTTCTTATCAAAAATACTTCCCTTTCATGAGCCTAGAGCAGATCCCATGTATCTCTGTCTGTTTTGAAATAACCTGTGCTAACTTGCGATCACCAGGGAAAATTTTTGAGAATCTTCTGGCTCTTCACATGATGACACAGTTCCTCTGTGTGCCAAGGACTCGGCCCAGCGTTGACGCCCTTGTTCTCAAGGAGTCAGTCCTTCACAAACATGTGAGCATTTACGTGGAATAACAGAAAAGCTTCCAAATAATGCAAGAGATAAGACAGCACACAATTGGCACAGGAATAAAGAAAAGTCTGCTTGACGAGCAACGTATAAAAATTCACATTGCGTTTACAACACACTTGCTGGACACAGCGCTTAGAGGTGGGTATACAAGTCTGCTGTCTGGACACAATTTCTCAAACTTCAGTTGATTGAAGGCCAGTCTGAAAACTTAAACCTATTTTGAGGCTTAGTCCTTTTTATAGAGAGCTGAGTTGCTTTTATTCAAACATCTTACGATGCCCTGCGCAGGGCTAAGCATGGGGAGGGGAATCGGGGAGAAGAGCGGACACACCTCCTGCCTCCTGCTGAGTGAGGTCTGGTCTGTCCGAAGGACGGGAGGGAAGGGGACGGGACTGGCACTGCCATTCCTGGACATCTGCTCTAGGACGCCAGGCGAAATCTTTACAGACATGTCTCACACACACACACACACACACACACACACTGGAGGACCTGAAGCAAGAGCTTATCCACTCTTGCTCTCGCGTGGGAGGGCTGCTGGGCCTTCTGCTGGTCTTGCGGTGCCACCTGTGAGTGTGTGTTCAGCCGGCAGCTGGGGGGCTGGGCTGGAAGGTCTGAGAAGGCCTCCTTCCCATGCTGGGGCCCCGCCTGGGGCCCTCGGTCCCCCCACATGCCTGTTCTCTCCGGGAGATGAGGTGGCTTCTTTCCACGGTGCTCAAGGCCCCAAGAGTGACTCTGGATCTCCCGTGAGCTTGCCTGAAATGCCACAGGGTCACTGCTGCTGCATCCTGTTGGCCAAACCAAGTGGCAAGGTGACTGAGGGGAGGGGAGAGAGACCCCCCCAGAGGAGGCGGGAGTTGGTGGCGGCCATCTCTGGGGGATGCGCACCCGCCCACCTCCACAAACCATCCCCGCTGGCCCCACAGTAGTCTCTCAGAGGAAGGGGTTTCATTACTATCTTTGTAAAAAGAAGCTTAGAGAAATGAAGAAATTACTTAAATACCTAGAGTTCTTTAAACACTCTTGAGAGTATCTGTTAAGAGTAAAGGAATTAAAATGAGCCACACTGGCGAATAAATGCTGCTTCTGCAACTTACCCCCTGTGAAACTCAGGGCAGTGTGTTTATTGTTCCTGCGAAATAGGAACAATAAATGACCTCACATGATCACTTCCAGGGCCCAGCTAGGCGGCCTCAGCATGACCGCTTCGCATGCTCTGCCTGGGGGGCAATCAGCACTCGGGGGGCGTCACCGAGGGTGCTACTGATGGATTAGAAGAGGAAATCTGAATTCTGCGGTCTGAGAGGAGAAAAAATGATACATTAAGAATTGCCAGCAGAGGTCTTTAGGGAGAGAAATGATTGTTGACTGGGAAAACTGAAAACACTTTGGCTACTGCAGCTGTGGGAAATCACCTGTAGGTCATTGACAGGAAGGTCCAAAGGGGCTGAGAGAGCCACTGTCCTTTGTCGGGGGGGGGAGGAGGGGCAGCTGGGGGCTGGCTGGATGGGGAGCCTGAGAAGCCGGGGGACTGGGGGCTCCTGGGCGCAGAGCGGGGTGAGGACCTGTAGAAACTAAGGGTAACGTGGGCCTTCGTCACCCTCCCTCCCAGCCCTCAGCTTCACCCATGGTCCCTCTCCAGAACCCTGCCTCAGTCAGAGCAGCTCAACCCCCTGGGCCGGTTGAGGTTAGCTCCCGCCAATGTCCTGCCTTCTAGCTCTCAAAGCACTGGGGTTTTTTTGTTTTGTTTTGTTTTTTTGTTTGTTTGCTTTTGGGGGGGGGGTGCACTGAACAGGGCCAAGAGCTGCTTTTCCTCCTTAATTGGCCCCTGGGCCTCGAAGGGTGCATCGTGGGTTCTGGGTAAATGTCTGAGGAACATTTGGGAGGAGAAAAGGGCTTCACTTTGTTTTCCCAGTTTTTAGGTAAGGGCCTAAGCGCAAGCAACTCCACCGTGTGGGTCACTTTAAAGGGAAGTAACGAAAGTCCGTGTATTCAGTATTTCAGTGAACGGGGGGCAGGGGGGCAGGGAAGGGAACAGCTGGAAAACATGGTAAGATTTCAATAGAAACAAGAAATTCGAGTTCCTACAAAAGCGACCGCAGCTGCTATGGGCAGCAGTGGTGGTGGCCGGGCAGACTTTTTTGGTTAGTTTATTTTTTTTTGAACCGTATTTGGGATGGCGGCGTTGAATCTTCCTAATTTCAGTATCAGGAAGCGGGACTTCCCCGCCACTGGGCAGCTGGGCTGCTGGGGTTGTCCTCTGGGCCACTAAGGACACGGTGCATGAAGATCATCGACTTTACGTGCAGCCAAACAACGTAACCTGAGAAAAAGGACGTTGATTTGGTGCCTAAAGCTCTGAGCTCCAGGCCCAGTTTGTCATCACTTGGCTCTCAGATTTGGAAGAAATTATGTGAAGTCTCTAAAATAAAATGTCTTAACTCAGACAAAGAAGAGACTAGATGTCCTGTGAGGGTCTCCCCCAGACCCACATCCTTCCTGGCTTTCTATGCAAATGCGTAGACAGCCCAGGTACCACAGCGATCAAAAATCAGAGTGGGGGGAAAAGGACAAAAATTAACACAGCGTATAGAGAGCTATTGCCAAGCCAAAAGAAAAAAAAAGACAATTCAACAGATATTGGGGGAAACTGTCAACAATTACCACACCGAGAAATTAATAAAAGATCTGAAACGGCCAACCAACAGTGGAAACGGGTTTAATCTCAATAGTGATGAAAGATACTGGAATGCAAAGGAAGGCGACAGGCCGACATTCACTTACTAAGTTGGAAAATATGTTTTAACAGCCTGACGTGAACTGTTCCAGCACACTGCTGGTTGCACAGCCTCAGAGTCTTTTGAGAGGTCAGTTTGGCAGTGTTTTTTTTCAGCGGAGCTACAGGGGATGAAGCCCAGCCCGGTCCTCGCACGTGGTGGGCCAGGTTCCCTCAAGGCCCTTGGGCACCCGCCCCCATCCGAGCGGAGCCCTCCAAGTCTGCGCACCCTGCCTGGCGCGTCCTCCAGCCCCGCCTGCCAGTCGCGCTTCCTCCCTCCTCCTGAGCCAGTGGAGGCTGTGGGGAGTCAGGCTGCCGAGAACCCACAGGGCCACATCCCACCACCACGTCTCCACTGCCGCCGGGGCCGGGCCGGGCCGGGCCGGGCTTCCTGCAGAGAGTCCCAGGGCACCCGCGCTCCGCACACCTCCTCCATCCTGTCAGCTGCCGCCTGTCAGCGCAGAGGCCAGCGTCACCCCACCTGTAAACGCCTGCTTGAAGGCAGAGACGGATAGAGCCTGGAATCTTCCTCCCTGAGACCCCTCACCACTAGGCTCCCCCTGGGCCGCAGACAGGAGAGGCCCCTCCACCCCAGGGGGCTGGGCGGGGACGCGCTCCAGCAGTCAGGGCGCAAGGCCATCGGCGTGTTTCTGAGTGAGCACCTGCGTCCCTGTGGCCTTTGGGTTCCCAGACCCCCGAAGGGCCTTCCTGGCCTCACAGCGCTGTCTCTCCATCAGCTGTGCGAGCCTCTTCCTCCTCCAAAGGCCAGGCTTCCCGACTCAACGCCGACCGAGACAGCCACGCGGCTGCGAGTCACGGCCTGAAGCCAGGGCAGCGGGGGCCGGCCAGGTGCCCCTCAGCCAAAGTCCTGCTCCTCTGTCGGGCCCTTGGGATAAGAAGGCCCCTAGCCAACCACTGCAGTGGGCCACAGAACAGGCGCCACACAAAGCGTCAGAGACCATAGCTCCTAATCCCAGGGTTATTATTGTGGACAAATAACTAAATTTTTAAAAGCAGTTTTTCCCCTTTTCTAAAGCAGAGTAAACTTATGTTTCTCCTTTGATGAAGTTTCATAAGGGTTGCACTGATCTAGGTCGTTACAAGGCAATTTGGAAGTTGCCACACCCAACAATACAAACCAACCTGGCTTCCTGATAATACAGAAAAGCAGGGGTCCGAGCGGCATCAGGGTAGGAACGCAGAGTCGCGCATCCGACTGTCCAGGTGACGTCCCAGCTTTGTCACTGCCCGCCGTGCAACTGTAAAGAAGCTAACGGAACTTCCGGCCTCAGCTTCCCCCGCTGTAAGCGGGGTGACAGAACGCGTCTCCGAGGGCTGCTGGGAGGACTAAGAGCGAGTCTGCGCCCGCTCACGGCGGCGTCCAGCAGGCGCAGCCCTCGCGGTGTCAGCGGTGGCCAGCCCTGCCCGTCGGTATCAGGGCACCGCGCTGCCCGTAAGTGTAACACAAAGCACAAGTCGCATTTATCGCCGCAGAGTGAGGAGAAATACGGCTGCCACTTTGATTTCACAGTAACTGGTGAGGAAACAGACATTATTCAGATAGAGAATAAAAGCCACCAGACGGGTTTTTTTACCGTACGTTACTTCAACGCCCTGGCACATGGAATGTCAAACACGTAAGATACTCCATCTTCATCTGATGCAGAACAGGAGTAAACCGCACAATATCTGAGTGTAGCTTGTAAGTTACGGAAGAAATCGTGAAACCGTAGTCTCGCTGAGTCTCCAGGAGAACTTCTGGAGGTAAGCGGTGCAGCTCAGGTTAACAGACGAGAGAGCCGAGATCCCCGGAGGGTGTTTTGCCCCAAGATGAACAGAGCTGTTCCCCAGACTCACTTCTCCCCAGAAACTTCCAAGATCAGTGCAGTGTTTGGACTGAGAGCACTCACGGAGGAAAAGCCGGCATCTCAAGTTACAGGGTTTACGTCAGACTAAGGAGGACACCATCCGTGTGTGTGTGTGTGTGTATGTGTGTGTTTGTGTGTGTGTGTGTGTGTGTGTGTGTCGAGTGGAGCAGTGGGGGGCTGGATTATTTTTAAGTAACACTGCCATGGAATGATTTTTATACGCTTCCGTGGTAAATGATGGGTTGATTCTACACAATTAACCATTAGCAGGGAGCAAGCTGTGAACAGTAACATAAGTAACAATTCATTGCTTTTCTACTCTCATCGGGGGTGGGGGTGCGTGTCTCATGCACCTTCCCTGCCGCACCCCAGCCCCTTACTCACTGAGGAGGTGGGAGCAGCTGCCCCGCCCCCAGCTCTCAGGTTTGCGGAGGCAAGGGACAGGGGTCCGAGCTGTCCCAATCAGAGAGGAGACCTGTGGGAGTGACCCTCGTTACAAGATGCCCCCAGGGACACGCTCTATTGCTGTCATCCTATCAAGCCCCCTCTCCCTATTTTTTTTCTAGTCTGGAAACCTACTTCCAGACCAAGCAGGCAGCCTGAATGGAAGTAGTGAGAAAATTAATCAGCAAAATCTTCTGAAATCGGGCGCCTGCTCTTCTTTACCCCCAGGTGCTGGCAGGGAGCAGTGACTACTTCCCGTGAACAGCTGGCTCAGCGACCTACTGCACGCTGGGAAGAGGGGGTTCAAGAAGAAACAGCCTGGGTCTGGTCTCAAAAGCTTCTTCATCAAGGATGTCTGTGCTGTATTTTTTTTTTTTTTTGAAAGGGAAATACTGCAGAAGAAATTCACGTACAGTCTTGATCTACCAAATGCATTCTGCAAAGATGTCTATGCTCTGCAGGAGAGCACAAAGGAATACGCAGCTTCTGGTTTGTCCTGAGCACCTGCAGATGTGACTGGGATATGCAGCTAGCTTGTCAGAGCAGCAGGCAACTGGGGTCCGGAGGCTGGACGAGGCCCAAGCCACCCTCGAAGAACAGACTCCCCCATCTCCCCAGGGAGGGGACGACCAGGGTGCAGCAATGAGGAAGGACAGCCGCCGGGCGGGGAGGCTGGGCGCAGAGACGCTGTGCTGTCACTGGGCCAGCTGGGCCCCTGGGCTCCAGGGCACACCCTGGGACCCTGCCAGGAGCACATGTGGGGCCGGGGCTGCTAGTGCTGGAGAGGAAGCTGGACCAGTAATGGGGCCTCCCCAGGCCTGGTGTTTCAACACACCCACGGGCTTGCAAGGACACAGCCCCAGGCAGGAGGGCCAACACACAGCATTGACAGTGCAGCTACAGCATCGTCCCAGAGCGTGGCGTGACATTGGGTGGAGAGACTGCGTCTGGATGCCATCGTGCTCTGCCTGGCTTTCCTTTGGAATATTGCAAATGAGAATGAGGACATAACAATTCTCCTACCTGCAATGCAATAAAAACAGAAAACAACTTTCACCAAGGTGACACTTTCTTGTTGTTTTGGATTGTAGTAGACAGACAGTTAGACGCAGGTCTAGGAGCCAAGGGCAGCGCTCCGTCAAGCCACGACGGAGTTTGGATGCCTTGGTTTTACGTGCTGTCCTTTTAAATCTGTGCCAGATAATCCTTGTGAGTCCCTAGCTGGCTCAGGGTTGCTGTCTTGGTCCCAACAGGCTGCTCCAACAGAATGCCGCAGACTGGGGCTTATGAGTGACAGACACTATTTCTTCCAGCTCTGGAGCCTGGACGCCCAGCAGGGTCGCTGTCTGGTGAGAGCCCGTCATGGTTCACAGATGCCATGTTCTCCCTGTGTCCTCACACAGAGGGAGGGGCGGGGGTCTCTCTGGGGTCCCATTCAGGAGGCTCCACCCTCTTGACCTCATCACCTCCCAAAGCCCCACGTGCTGACACCGTCACGTTAGGGGTTACGTTTCACCATATGAATTCTGGGGGGGACACAAGCATTCAGTACATGGCGGGCAGTGACGACGTCAGATTTTCCACCCCCCCCAAATGGCCAAGAAGGAAGAGCAGTCACAGCCCGCACGAGCATATCCCCGCGTGACAGTGGTGGCCCTGCAGGTCTCTGAAGACGCAGACCACCAGCCCGCTGATTCCAGGGCCCGGGGACGTCAGTGATAGTGGACTCAGAGAAACAGGTGTCCTGTACCCTGACTTTTTTTTTCTGGTCCAACAAAGGAGACACATTTTTATATAAAAGAACACGTCGATGGGGAGGACTTGTCAGGTGAAGGAACCATTCTCAGGAAAAGCGCCGTCCCAAGCCATGGGGAAGGCCCCCTATATACTCCAGGGGGCAAAAAGGATGTCAAGGGGATTGGGCTCCCGGCCGGGGTCCCTCTGCCCTCTTTGTGGTGGGAGGGCGCAGCTGGTGCTGTTATGGCAGCCGGGGCCGAGGAGACGCCCCTCGGGCAGCCGGGCACACGCAGTCTCATTTATTCCCCGGAAATATCAATGGAACCAAACGCTTTCAAACAGGGCTTTCCAAAGCTCGTCAGGAAAACGGCGAGTCTCTGGGCTCTCTGTATTTTATATGTCCGGCTCATGAAGCGTCAGGATGATGCACGGCAGTGAGGTCACTGGATGGCAGATGTGCCCGCGGGGACGGCAACTGCGCGTGGTCACCGGGGGCCGCTGTCTGCAGCCCCTGCACAGCTAAGCAGGGGACTGGAACCCTTCCCAGACGGCTGTGAAGGCACTGCTCTGCCATTAGGGAAAGATAGACACCCCCTCATTCGCAGAACAGCACCCTGACATTCTTAAAGACCTGGGGCCTGTCCCCCACCCTGGGGAGGGGGCATCTTTCCTGGAAGCACCAACCGCCTTCACATGCCTCATCCGGACAAGGGAGGTGCCCGGGCCTCCTGTGCCACTTCCCATGAGCGGATGTGAACGATCAGGTACCTTAAGTGACACTGGCGCTGGCCTTCATGATGTGGGGGATCAGGGAGCAGGGCTGCCACCACCAGCCCCGGTACTGCAAATGAAACACAGATCGGTGTCTGTGTGGGGTCAGAAGCCTCACGAGAGTCTGTTCTTTTTCTGCCGAGTCCCTCACGGAAGGGTCCGAACCTGCGTGATGTGCACTGACAAGAATCCCCCCTCATCCTTCATGGGCAAGAACTGCGACAGCACCTTGCTGGAGCACGTGATGCTGCGTGCAGTGGAAAGAAGGGGAGAGCAAGAGAGGACAGGAATCGCCCCTCGTTCCTGGGTCAACTGTAAAGTCAGACAGAGAAGCCAGAGGCTGAGGGACTTTTGAGACCCTAGTGCCATTTGAGATGTGGTCACTCAAATCCAGGGAACGCTGGTGAACACAGACAAGGATGTCCGGCGCAGACTGCCCATGGCTGCCCCCAAGTCTACGGTATAAAGGAAGGGCCCTCAGTGGACCTGCCTCCCAAGGGTCCCCGTCTCTGCCTGTGCGCCCACCCCACAGTGCACACACTCCAGCCTCTCCCCCCAGGGAGCCATGGGCGCCCCCAACATTCTTGTTCTTTCTTAAAAACTCGACGTTATGACAACATAACTCAAATACCATGAAATACATTCATTTAAAGTATATGACTCAGTGGCTGCTGGCAGGATTATCGCTGTTTCCAATTTACAGAGGAGGAAACCGGGCCAGGGAGGTCAGAGCCCTGCTCCACGCTGCACAGAGGTCCAGGTGTGGGGACCACATCTGTGCAGCTGGAGTCGGGCCCCTGCCGGTCGGGGCTGATCCTCAGCTGTCTGGGTCCCGCCAGCCTCCTGCCCGCTCTCCCTGAGCATCTCCCACCTTCCCTGGGTGGCTCCCACTCGCAGTATCTTGTGATTCCTTGGCCCTGGCGGGTTGGGGACAGTAAGGCAGGAGCACTCATGCTCAAAGACAAGGAGAAGCTGTTTCTACAAGGTGAGGGTCATTTAATCAGATGCTATTAAATTAGTAAAACCCTACGTGCTGGACGCTGACAATCCAATTAAACGCACAGAGTGCAGTTCATTACATAACGGAGTGGGCTGACTCTCAGGCAGGCGCGTGTTGGGTGCGCACCAGCTGGCCAACCACTTGTCTGCCAGATCACGTGACTGGGGATTAAATGTTTCCTCACACAAAACCCCGAACGCCTTCCGGCTCGGCGGGTCTCCCGTGGGCACGCTGACCTCGGCACGCTCTGCTGCAGGCTGTTGATAAATTTATGATCGCCCCCTTCCCAGCTGTGACCTGGCCGGCCTGGAGGAGGACATGCCTGCTTGTCCCAGACACGTCCGGTCAGACACCACGGGGAGCTTCCCGGGAGGTCCTCGCTCCTCTGGGGGGCGCTCCTGCGGCGTTTCAGACACCTGACGGCGCAGGCCTGTGGGCCAGACGCAGGGCTTGCAGGCGTGCTCCCCGGAGGAGCTCCGCACGCGCACACGCACACGGAGACGTGTCCCAGGACGCTCGCCGCGGCCCGACTTGTCCTGGAGGGAAGCCGCGTCCCCGGGCAGGAGGATGGTTCCTCGCAGACGGTGCCTTTCTACAACAGAATTTTCTGTTTGTTAAAATGAGTGAATTGGAGCTAAAGGGTCAGAATAGATAAACCATAGAAAATACGGAATAAACAGCGTAAGCTGAAGAATGCTGTGGGCTCATGCTGTGTGGGTAAATTTTAACGCCCTGTTTATGAATACGCGCCCTCACATAATGCAGAAACGCCACAGCAGTACTGGCGCTGAATAAACACCCAACCGTGGTAGGCGTTCTCTTTCAGAAAAGATCACATGGAAGAATTGGAGACGCAGAGATGGGAGATTTAAACTGTAATTATACTGGTCTATTTCTTTAAAACAATAAGAGCTAAGGTAATGATGCAAACTGCTGCTTTTAATGATGCGAGGCATTGAGTCTTCATTCCATTTTCTCCATGGCTTTTCATGAGGCTTGAAATAGTTCATGATGGAAAAAGAGCTTCCTGTGACCGAAGTATCAGGCATTCAGTGCAGTAAGACTCATGCCTGCGCGGAAGGTACAGGCAGCCAAAAAAATAAATGGATAAAAGGGGCATCACACGAAACACCGTCCGGCCAGCGCCAGCAGCCGCACGGGTGGAGCCGGGGCTCAGCACGAAGCCTGTCTTTGATCTGAGCAGACTGTCTGTGACAACCTTTCTCTCGAGGAAAACTTATTCCCCAGATAACGCCTTTCCTGACTTTTCCTCTTTGCAAATATGACGTGCATACGATCCAGCATGCCAAAGTGGAAAAGGGCAGAAATACAAAGTGCCAGTGGGCTTGGAGAGACGTCCTCCCTGGGGGTGCCTGGCTGCAAACCTTCTGCTTTTATTGCTCATTTAGAATTAATTTGGCTGGTTATGTAAGAAAGAAGAAATCACAGGTGGCTCCGCGCTCCTGCCAGGTTTGCGAGAGATTGAAGTCTTGGCTTGAGGATGTCACCTTCCACAGCAGGGCGCGATGGCAGATTCAGCTGGTGGCACCCGATTCAGGGTTTCCTGCTCGCGTTTTCTCCCCTAGCTATTTTAAAAATTGCTTGAAATGCCGCTTTTTCAATTCACTTCAGGTTTAGATAAATTTGGCAAAAGTCAGAGAAACAGTCAGTAGCCAAACAAATGGGAATGGTTTAAGCCACTGATCCCAAGCTCCCAGTGGGTAAGGACGAAGCCTTCGTCTGTTTCCCAAAATGTTCAGGAAGTATTCTTTGATGCTGATTAGCACGACTCCAAGGATCCGTTTAGTTCCTGCAGTGACAGCTTTGCTCATGATGGAGAATCCATCCAATGTCCCTTCTCGACGTTCCCTGGGCCTGCCTGGAGTGCTCCGACACTTGTCCAGCACAGCGCTCCTGTCACGGGGGCAGTGTACGTTACTAGTGATGGTCAGAGGCCCAGCCTCCGACACAGACGGAGGCTGTGACCTTGTGAAGAGGTCAGCGGGACACGCAGGCCTGAGACGATACCAGCCGTTGTTTAAACAACAGTTCTGAACGAGGCGCACGGCAGGCACGTCTGGCTCCTCGGGCCACGTCTCAGCCCACGGGTGGCTCTGACTCAGCTGTGGTGCCGAGGACGGCGTCCTGCCTGAGTACGTGCGGCAGGTCCCTGCTCGGTGCGTGAGCGGCTTCTCCAGTGTCCTGGGACACGTCGGTCCCCCGCGGACACAGAGCAGAAGTCAAAGGGGCTCGCTTCCCGAGAGCCCTCAGCCGGCGGCGGGCGCGCGCCGGGCCCGGCGCCTCAGGAGGGCGAGTCGGGGGCCGCCCTGCACTTCGGGGTGGTTTTGCTTGGCTGGGCTCTGTCTGGCTCTGACCCTGGGGCTTGGTGTTTTATTGTCAGTTTCATTTTTTTCAGAAAATGTTCTCCCTCCTTTCCTCTTCTTGCTGGAATGTGACTTGCACGTGCCTCTCTGTCCTGCACTCTGCGCATTTTTTCTTGACTTGTCTTCAGCTCACTAGCTTCTCCTCACCTTTCCTCAGCTGCTGTTACTAATTGTGGTTATTGTGCTTTTTTGTTCTAGAATCTGCCTCTGGTTCTTTGCTGGTAGTTCCTCCTTCTCTGACTCCTCTTTTCGCTCCTTAAACACATGAATCATGTCTGCTAACAGCTTCACCTGAGTCCCGCTTCTGTTGTTCACTGTTTCACTTCATTTCTGTTTTCTGCTCTGTTATTTCTGATTGAGTGCTAGACATTGTGTATGAAAAATATGAAAGCCTATCTGCTGCCCAGAATGCTGCTTTATTCTCTAGAAAGAATGCACGCTGCTATCTCTCCTGAGGCCTCGCTGCTCGCCGTGCACACGGCCACCTTCTCACTGAGTGTCCGAATGGTCTCCCCTTTGTGTGTACGTATTCCTGGGGTCTGTGTCCAAACTTCCTGTGCTTACAGACACCATATTGGATTAGGACCATCCTAGTGGCCTCAACTTAACTTAATCTTCTCTTTAAAGACCCTACCTTCCTGAAGTGCACCCTGAAGTGCAGTCGCACCCTGAAGTGCAAGGTGTTGGCGTTTCAACATGTAAAGCTGGTGGGGGGGGCACCATTCAGCCCTGCCCACAGCACTAACCTGCCGTTATCGGAGGGAGAGGTTTCTCACTTGAAATGCAAAGGGACTATTAATCTCATCACCCTCAGTGATTGAATTCCATTTTACTAAAACAACTTATGTGTATGTACACAAAAGCCAAAAATAGTGTTTGAAGAAAAAAATATTGTAATCTCTGTATATTTGTGTATATAAACTCTCAGATTTCCTGTGTTCATACACATTCCATCTATGTAAAAACATAATTCAATTAAATTTTTGGCAAGATTGACAAATTTGCATAGAGAAAATGAATTCCACTGAGGCAATCTAATTCATTTCTGAACTTTGTGCAATATTTAAATAAAAATACTTATTTGTCATGAAATTATTCTATTTGCTATTATCTTTCTTCCATTTAAATGGTTATTAAAGGTTGATTCATTGATTGGTATTTTGTTCCTATCCAGCTGTACTGATTATCACAAACCATTGGACAAATTAGAAGGATGTTTATCAGATTTTCCTCACAAAGCCATCAGAGAGCGGGCTCCCCCCACTGCCTGCACACCGCTCCCTGACCTGCTCGCTCTCCTCCAGTTCAGAAATGGGGCGCCTAGAGCTGCATAGCTAAGAGGTGTCTATCGGAGGGGCCCCAGATCGAGGTGTGGAGAGGACGAGGCCCCAGCAGGGCAGGAGCTTAGAGGCCAACACGGGGTGGGGGCAGGGGCATGAGCACCCCACTCCCTCCTCCTCCTGCTCTGAGACCCCCGCTGCCATCCCCCCCCCGGGGCTCCCCAGAGCCAGAACTGGAGGCCCATTCCTGCAGGCCACGCGGCTGAGTTTCTGGGGCGCCATGCAGGGCGGAGAAGCATCAGAGTGTCGCTGGCGGCAGGCGTCGCCCTGACGTCTCACACCAGGTGTAAGTTCCATGAGCCCTGGTCCGTCTCTACCAGGTGGTGCAGTGCTCTCCGCGCTCACTCCAGCCTACGAGAATGTGCCATGTGGTGGCTTGCTCACTGGCCTTCTCCTGGTTCGAGACCCTTGAGGGGAGGCCATGCCTTCTGCGCCCCTGACCTCAGGGGGTTCGGGTCTAAGTCTGATGGCAGAGGGAGTGCCCTCGGATGGCTCCTGCAGTGCTGGGGGCCAGATACTGGCAGACTCAAGAAGGGGGGCTGGAAAAGACCACAGCACAGAGTGGACATCTGAATAGTCCTAAGGGGAAGGAACTGTTTGTTTCAGAACCAAAGTCTGAAAACAAGCTTTAAGAGCGCTGATAGAAAAGTGCCGGAGGTCATCTGTACACAGAATCGCATTTCTGTCGAACGCGCCTTTAGGGGTCACGTGTGCTGTATTTACACAGCCCTCCACTCAGGACACTCACTCTTTTCATTCTGTGCCCCGTGTTCCGGATGATCCCCTGGGCCCCTGCCCACCCGAGGGTGCACTAGTCCACTTCCTGTCTTCTCTGCAGGGATCCACGTGTCTCCTGTGATGAACTTCATTGTGATTCATTAAACCTGCTCATAAAAAGGCCCTGGTATCCCCTGGGGCGAGTTCATTAAAAGAATCTCTTTGGTTCAATTATGAACCATTTTCCCTGCATCTGAAGGCGGCTCCTGAGAGGCACCACAGCAAGGAGGCCTCACAAGGCAGATTTGGGAAGCAGGCAGCCAAAAATCAGGGCCTGCACGGTAACTTCTGAATAAAAACTCCGCCGTGGGAGAGGCAGCGCCATATGGCTGGCTGGTGGTGCGCTACACTTGGCGCCAAGCACTTTCCAAGGACGGATGCGCACAGACGGTAATTACCCCTTGCGCGTTGTGCTGGGAGGTGCTACCGGAGGCCCTGCCTGAGCGGGGGGTGCGGCTCCCGTAGACAGGAGACAACCTGTGTTGTCACCCACTGCAGGGCTGCTGACACGTGTCCTGAAAACCAGCTTGGAAGAGAAAAATTTAGATCTAAGACATTCCTCCTGTGTCCCCTGTTCTTCCAAAAGTAGAGGAAATCCTCCTCTGAGACAGAGACTTCATCCCTGTTTCCAGCTCTCGGTTTCTCCTTGCAGAGAAACTGAGCCGGGGCCACTGCCCCGGTTACTTCCCGATGACTTCAATAGGAATATCAACACTGACACATTTGTCAGAGCCACGCGCAGACACGGCAGGAAGAGAGAGCTGGTTTTCAGAACACACTTCACGGGAAGTGCTGGGGTGACATTTGTGTGCCATTTCTGCAGCTTGTCTCCACTGCAAAGATATGTTATCCCCGGCAGTATTTTCACACTCAGGGAAACACGCGCCATTTGCCCCGTGTCCAGCGTGCCACGTTTCTGAATCGGAAGGTTATTTCTTCATCTGATCCTGCGGCCGTGGCTGCCTGCACACTGGCGGGGTGCTGCCAGGGGCTGAAGTCTGCAGAGCAGAGGGAGGGGACAGGCTGTTCCGGAGTCACAGCTGAGACCCTGGGGCCCTCGGAGGAACAGAGCGGAGGACGGCGCAGGAGGGATCGGTCCTCCTCCCTCCCTCTGCTGCTGCTCCCCTCCTGCTCTTGGGCCCCAGTGCAATCTCGGGGGGCCCTGGGGACCCTGCCCATGCGCTGAGCTCTGCTGTCCTGCCGAGCCTCGTCCTCTGCTCTGTCCTGGCGCCCCCACCGTCCCCGCTCAGAGCTGCCCAGGGTAGTGCATCCGCCTGGCTTCTGACCTAGAAGAGGGCACACCGGAGGCGTGGGAGGTTTGGGGAGTAAGTTAGGCTGCTGTCGTAAGCACGTACTCTCACTTTATTTTTCTTTCCCAAAATTGTGTGGACTGTTCGAGGTTCTTTTACTTTCCATATCAGTTTTAGAAAAAATGTGCCTATATTTGCACAGCCTGCATTACAGTGGGCGGGGACTGTGACAGGAACTGCACATACCAGTCTGGGGCCAAATGGCACCTCTGCTGGGTGGGACCCTCCAGTCCTTGAATGCAGCGTGGCTTTCCACTTAGTTAGGTCTTCTTTGACTTGTAACACAAGTTTTGATTACACACAGCTCCTCTGTTTTTACAGACAGCTTGAAATTCAGGAAATCCTCAGCAGCAGCCTTGGAGTTGTGTCCAGTGGGGTGCTGGGACCAGCTCACAACAGCTCACGAAGCCCAATGGTGCACATTTCTCTCCGGTTTGCACCATCACTGACCCTGGAAATTGGCCATGGACAGGGGACAAATGCTACAAAGTGGGTATAGCCGTCGTTACCCATCTCCCCCTCTTCAAGTCAAACCCTAACCACAGCCCTACTGATTGCTAAATACAGTCCTGTTGGCTAAAATAGACCTTTGGATGTTCACACACGTTGGGCTATTTGGTCATTTAGGCGGTAATTCTGGTCCCAACAGAGAGTCTAGAAATGGAGAGAGTCACTCATTTGGAGACAGAAGATGAGCTGCGCCTCCCTTCCTCCTCCCACAGCCTGTGAGCACCCGGTCCAGACAGAACAGTGCAGTGGGCGCAGTCCCACTGATTCGGAACCTGCCCGCCTGCCTCCACTCAGTCTCAGGATGCTTCCTTGGTCTCTGACTTCAATCAATCTCTTTATTCATTTGTATTTTAATATTCTACTTATTACAGCATTAATGCCGTAATTCCCAAATACATTCAGAGCTTTCAAAACACGGGGGAAAACAACGTAACAGATGGCCCTGCGCTCTGATGGCAGGGACTGCGACGGCAATGGTGAACGTCTGCACGGGTCGTCCTCCCCGTGTGCTAGGATCTGGCTATTTAACCACCTTGTCTTCTCCTTTATCGCTGGTTTTCCCCCAGAATGTGAGCTTATTTTTTCACTTAACCACAATTTGTGAATATTTTTCTTTGTCATAAAAACACGTGGTATGCGAACCCTGGGAGACTTCCTCATAGCTGCAGACACATAAAATCACGGGCAAGGAGCAGTGAACAAACACGCCCTGCGGGTTTGAGCATAAAGTAAGAGGACGTTCAGTTAAAATGTAGCAGAAAAGACCATCACAAGATTTTGGCGAAGAATTCCCAAGGCTATGATTATGGTTAAAACACAAGGAATATCTTAAATTTTTACAGGTGAGGGCAGAATAAGGAGTCTGCGTGGGACTAAGGGAACCGTAGTGTCTGCTTGGTGGTGACTGTTATGACGGACAATTATCATGATGGATCAGGACGCGATCAGTCTGTCCTGGACGTTTCCAGTGTGATCCAGTCTGGGGGCCGGAGAGGGAACCAGACAGCCTTCCGAGGCCCCTCCAAGCCTGTGATTCTGTGATCAGTCTGAAAAACTGATGCTCTAAATTGTAATCATTCCCCCTTCAGGGCCGACAGCACGATAAAGGCCGCTGTGGAGAATCACGAGCTGCAAACATGCCCGCGGTCACTGAGACACGGCGGTCTCCTGTGAGCCCGCGTCTGTGCTGAAGCAGCTTGGCTCAGGTCGCGTCCTCTGCGGCGCCCACGCCGGCCTCCCGCTAACGGACCAGCAGGGCTCTCCTTGGTCTTTTTTTCCTTCCTTTTTCTTAACTGGACAAGGTGCTCTCTGTCAAACCTCCCATTTCACGTGAGCCCAAGGAAGGTCTATAGTCACCCCTAGTTTCTAAGTAGGAGCCTGAGCCCCGAGGGCGTAAACAGCGAGCAAGTCGGGGAGCCAGGCCAGGTCTGTCGCGGGCCCGCGCCCACCTCCCAGCACCCCCCTGCCCCGCATGGGGCCTGTACACCGGCGGCAGAAATCAACAGTGCTGTCCCCTTCTGGATGGACACAGTGCCCTGCGGCACCACCCTCCCGGCCTGGCCTGTCCCCCCTTTCAGCCTCTGCTCACCCCTGGCCTGGAGGCCGACCCCGGTCGCTGGGAGCACGGCAGGTGAGGCGCCCCGGTGGCGTCGCTTCTCCCCCGACTCCGAGCCTCGCAGAGCTCTCGTTATCAGGCCGCTGCACAAACGCAGAGACACTGCCGCAGAAATCTAGAAAGTGAATGAAATCCAGCCACGGCACCTGCATGTTCCCGCCTTCTCCACAGTGACTCAGAGTTCCAGGTCGTCCCGAAACTGGAACAATGCCATTATTAGCTGACAGTCTCAGAGATAAAAATGAAAGACAGAAACCCTCACTTGGGTCCGCGGGGGACAAGCACACTCTGCCCCTGCCAATCTCAATGAGAGAGTCTGTATCAGACCCGCGATCCTATCACGGAGTCGGCGCACCGCACTCGGCCCGCAGTCTCCGGGCGGGCTGCGGCGGGCGGAGACGTGGTTAAGGACAAGGCATCACAAGGCAGGTTAGTGACATCAGGAAGGAGGTGGACAATGACTTGCTCTCTGGATGAAGGACAGACGTAGGCCCTTGTCAGACCTGGGCCCAGTCACTGAAATTGCAAGTCTGCACACAGAAGTGTGTCGTGGAAATGCTGTTCCGGTACAAATGACACGTTACAAGTAAACCAGCAGGTTGAAGAGGCACCTTAAATAAACCTGATCAGGGTTAATGATTTTTTTCTTCTCTAAAAGGCCACTTAAAAAACCAGATTAGTCCTATCTTACTTTATGTGGCCGTATGAACAGGGAGCTCTTTGCTGCAAGCTGTTGACAAGGTTGTGACACCTCTTAGCAGACGAGCGCTTTGGGAAGCCCAGCCAGGCTCCAGATTCACCTCCAGTGTAACTGCCCTGAGCAGTCAGGTCCGCCCCCAGCCCAGGAATTCAAGTTCACAAATGGCTAAAATGCAGGAGTGGGTGGAGAGAAGGACCAATGATTTGCTCCAGGAAAAAAAAAATAGAATTTTAAATGCACCATGACTTTCTGATAAGCAAAGGCAGTAAATACTACTGAACAATTAAAAGGAATGCTTATCTGGAATCAATCCAGCCTAGAAAATGAAAGGCACTGCAGACGTGACAAAGCCCCTTGCTTTCTATCAAGGGCAGTGGAAGGAGGAACAGGGGGCCGCTCAGCGCGAAGGCGGGCGGTTTCTGGAACTGCACAAACGGCCCCGAGCTACATGGACCAAATTCTAGGAAACCGGGCTCGTGAGACCTCTGGGCTCTTGCCTCCATCCCCTCCCCCTGCAGACGCCGCTGCCCGCATCAGCACCCTAGATTTCAGAGGGCCACGGTGCCAGTCTTTATTTGCTCATTTACAAAAATGTTTCCAGGGTGAATCCCTGTATTTAAAAAAAAAAAAAAGTGGCAGGGCAAGGAATCGAGGCTCGGAGGAGACTTGTTAAGCAGTTTTCTCGATCGCACGGCAGGCGGTGGGAGCAGGGCTGGGCCCAGAGAGAACCGGACGCCAGTCTCGCTCTGTCGGGAAGGGCCGTGGGCCACTGATGGTGGGCCCGGCGCCCGGGCGACTTCTGCCTCTGACGTGAGACACACAAGGCGGGGGCGTCGAGTGGAGACGGAGCACAGCGCCCCCGAAAGCTCAGCACAGAATCGGGCTCGTCTGAGCCCAGTCGCCGAGAGCTGGCGTCACTGTCCTCACCCCGTCCCACAGCCCAGCGAGGCAGATGCATCGCAGGGAGTCCCGTTAGTGAAGACGCGGAGCTGAGGTGGAGTAATCGCCCTGCACAGGACGCAGGGGCCCTCGGGGTAAACGAGCCAGGGCTTCTCGCCCTCAGCGACCTGGGCGGCCCCCCGGCCAGGCCTGGTGCAGGGTTCCGCCCTCGCTGTCGGGGACCCCCAACGCCTTTCCAACGAAGGACGCCCCATCTTCACTTCGCATTGAGCCCTGTCATGTCACAGGCTGTGCTGGCGGGCACAGAAGTGCTTACTGGGGACGAGTGTGTGGCTGTGGGTACCACCAGCCTGGCCCCTGGGAGGTGAGTTTGAGAAGCTCTGGATGAGGGTGGCGGGGTTAACAAATGAAATTCAACAACGCACAGACCTGCTCACGCTAAGACGTCCTTCTTGTCCACCTGAGATCCGAGAGCAGCTGGGTGCTCTGTGTTTACCCGGCACCCCTACTTGAGGCCTCCCGCCGTTCTATTATCCCGGGAAATCGGCACAATTCCTGAGGTTTATCCAGTCTGGGCCTTGTGCCAGATGCCTCGTAAGTGTCCTGTGTCACCAGCTCATCAAGGCTGTGGACTCTTACAAGGGGCTGCTGTCATCACACTTTTCAGGGATGAAAGGGAGGCACAAACAGGTGGGCAACTCGGGGAGGATCTCATGGCAAGTAAGAGAAGGTGCCGGATCTGCACCCGGCCGTCTGGCCTCCGAGCCCAGCTTCTCCGTCTCCGTGGCCAGCGAGGACCTTTGCAGAGGTGACGGGGTTGGATAGAAGCTGACCCGGAGCAGACGCAACCCTGGCCAGTCCACGGGCATACCGGCCTCTGCCGGGACCTGACAATGACCCAGAATGAGCTCAAGAGACAGATCATGGTTCCCTTGTGATGGCTGTGCCGGTATCATGAAAAGGGCTGGTGCCTTGAAAGGAGACAAGTGTGTATACAGGATGGGTCATTCTCAACATAGCTGACTCAAGAGCAGCTCAGGGGGGATCACTGAGGGTAGCAGAAGCTCAGGGAGATTCCTTCAAGTGCTTTCCGAATACCTCAGGCTCAGGAAAACCCAGCCTTTTGTGCCAATGGGTTTTTAACTTTTAGGCTGAAAGCCACGTTCATTTGAAAAGAACTGTAGCCCACGTATGCCAGTCACTCACACATAACTCACTGATACAGTTTGTCAGCTGCTGTTCCTATACATGTTCTGAGCATTTTCTGCTGCAAATCACGTACAAAATTCTTACATATTTTACAAGTGCAAAATATCTGTGCTAATCTCCCAAGGGAACTACTACGTCACTGTTCTCTGTATCTTTTTGCTGCGGTCCGCGCCGTGTCGGCTGCGGGGTGCGCTGTTGGGCGAGCTGTGACTGTCCCTGGTCTCCCAGCCCTGCTCCCTGACCCGTGGGCCGAGCGTCCCAGCGTGGCTCCAGCTGTCTCGTGTTTGTGCTCACCCTCTTCCCGGACATACCCCCAACTCCGCCCAACGTCTGTACAAATGCAACCCCGACCAGAGCCTAACTTAGGTTAGTACTTGTGACACCATTGGAACTATGGTTTCAATAACGAGTCCTGGAGTTCACTTGAGCTCTCGCACATTTCTTCTGTGTTTTAAGATGATAAAATGATAACTTTATAGAATAGATTTATGGTTTTAGTGAATTGGATATGTTTTTTCTGATTATTTAAATGTGGGTATTCATGACTTAATATTTAAAGAATGTGAACTGTTTAACAGAGCATAAGACTAGTTAACCAGGTGTTTACAAAGCACGTCGCCAGCCGAGCCGGCCTCACAGGTTGCAGCTTAACCCTCTTGGTTAACAAGCCTGTCAGTGTGTCCAGAACCGTCGTGGATTTGTCGGGGGACGCAGTGTGACAGGCGGTGAGTCTGAGGGAGGCCAGGCCAGAGAAGACACTGGTGCTGAATGGTTTCTGAAAGTGCTCACTGTGGAGAACTGGTGTTTCAAGGAAGACTCATAACGTTCTACCAAATGGAGTTTAGAGGTCAAGGTGACTTGGGAAACGCGGGCGCTCGGGCTTCCGTCAGGGACACGCGAGGCAGCGCAGCAGGGCCAGGACGCTGTCCGGGGGGACGGGGGGCGAGTCACCAGTGCCAGGCAGGATTTCCTCGCAGCCACATAGAGAAAAGGCAAAAAGGAGGCGTGGGCAAAATGACCTCTAACAATGTATTTAACCCCAAGTCTTACCGCCTTAACCTGTAATCAATACAGAAACATTCTTTGCTTCCTGGCTTCACATGCAGAGCTCTGGCGTCCATCTGCCCGCTCGCGGCCCCTGTGGGACCAGGCCCCGCTGGGGAGGCTGTGACTCCGCCGGCTCACACGGGTGGTGCCTGAGCGTCTCCGCGTTCCCCACGCGCTCATCTGGGTGATTTGGGAAACACCGGCGTCTCACTAGCCGCTCCTGCACACTGAGCTCATTTTACCTTGCAGTCCGCCTGACACCTTTCGACAGCCCCCTCCCCTCTTGAGCTCAGGGTTGCCAGGCTGCCTTCAGCGCCTCAGGGTCCCGGGGTGCCGTCTTCCCCATCGACTCCTCACTCCCTGCCGTTCTCTGGGGGGCTGTCAGGAGCTGCAGTGGGGGGACCTGGCCCTGCCCCGCCAGCTCCTGTCCTGCATTCCCCTGAGAGGATGCACCTGGGGGAAGGGTGGACGCCCTCAGGACAGGTGGGAGTCTTCCGTGTGGACGTCCCAGGGCGGCACCTCCTCCAGGGGTGAGGCTGACCGGCTCCACGCCGAGTAGTCGAGGCTGCGTCCCGGAGGAAGGGGGTGCACCCAGCTCTGTCTCGGAGGTTTGCGTACTGTCAGTAAGACACCCCCAAAGCAACGGGCTAAACAGAACTAATCCAGTGCAATTAAAGAAAAAATCAGGGAGAGACTCACCTCACAGATCCAGCGATCTGAGCACTAAGAGCTGCTGGGAGAAACCTTGTGTGACAGAACCCTCCGGAAACTGCCTGAAGATTCCTTCTCAGACATGCTCTTCGTTTGCATGTACACATAACTGAACCACTCTGGGGTGCACCTGAAACTCACTCTATCGTCAATCAACTGTTCTCCAATAAAACAAGTGTGAACGCTCTCTGACCTAGAGGAATGACAGTGAGGCTCCTAACCCAGGGAAAAGGAAGCGCTGAGGAAACTGGTTTGAAACCAGAGATGCAGTTCTCAGGTGGCGAGCGGGCAGAGGGGAAGGTTGAAAACGGGGTTACTCCGAGCTGCGAATGATCCTGATTTAGTCATTTTCTGCTTAAAAGGGCACTTCGGCCTTTTTCCAGACCCACATGTGTTTCCTGATGGAAGGTGGCCCGGGCGCATGGCTACCAGGCTAGATCCACCAGACGCTGATGGAGCCCCGAGCCCAGCAGGGGAGGCGACGCCGCCAGTTTTCACGGACCCCATGGTCTATTTTATCGGGCACTGCGCCTGCAGGTGTATAATGCATAAATTATGCAAAACAGTTCCAGCCTGGTTAATGAGCTTGCCCGAAGGCTAATTTAAAAAGTGCTTAGCTAGGGCCTTCTATTTATTTTCCCTTTATGCACAGCAGCATTTCAGTTACTAGCATTAATCAGGCTGAAGGGTCACCTGTATTAAAACATCAAGGACTTCTTTACACAGAAAGTGGCGTGCCCGGGCGCCGGTTAGGGCTAGGATGGGCCATGGCACAAAAGGGCTTCCTGCGACACGCGTGTCTTCGTCAGGGGTCTCTCCTACTTGGGATGGGTTCCCGGGGACAGAGAGTCGTGGGTCTGGGGCGTTGCCTTCTCCTGGTGGACAGCAGTCAGTGCCCGCGAGGTCTGTCAACACAGCGAACACCACCTGTTCACTCAAGTAAACCATCTTGATGTTCGACGCCCAGAGCCTGATTTCCAGCCTGGCTGGGAGAATTATTCATGCTGCCTTGGAGAAGTCACTTAGCTGTGTCACCGTCAACTATAAAATGGGGACACCAGCATGTGCCACTCCCACTTTGGGTGAGAATCAAATGAGGACAGATACCAAGCTCCAGGCTGACAGGTGGTCACACGTAACCAACCATTCAGGGCAGTAATACAGCAACTGAGTTGTTTGATCTAGAAGTTCAAACACCCGTCCATGGGGCTGACTACCATAAACACCTCATCAAAAAAATTAAGCACCACAAATGCCCAGTGGGCACAAGCGAAGATGCTTGACATCACTGATCATCAGGAAAATGCACATCCAAACCTCAGGGGACACCCCACACTCACAGGATGCTACCCAAAAACCCAGAACATGAAAGCATTGGTGAGGATGTGAAGAAATTAGAACCCTGGGCACTGCTGGTGGGAATATAAACTGGTGCAGCCACTATGGAAAACAGCATGCAGGTTCCTCAAAAAATTAAACATAGAATTATCACATGATCCAGCAATTCCACGTTTGGGTGTTTAACCAAAAGAACTGAAGGCAGGGTTTTGAACAGATATTTGAATACCCATCTTCAAAGCAGCACTATTTACAACTGTCAAAGGTGGCAGCAAAGCCAGGGTCCCGTGGCTGCCGGGGGCCTGGGGCAGAGAGGATGGGGGTCAGAGTTTAGTGGGGAGAGAGCTGCAGCTGGGGAAGATCAAGGAGTTCTGGAGAGGGACAGTGGTGATGGTCGCACAACCACGTGAATGGCCCTAATGCCACTGAGTGTACGCTTAAAAATGGGTAAGGTGGTAAATTTTGTGATGAGTATTTTGCTACAATTAAAAAACATAAAATAGAATAAAACTTATCCATGTTTCAAAAGGCTGAGGTCGCGGGGAGCTTCTCTTGTTCTGTTTTCTGTGACAGCCCGCTGCTCATTCCCGTGTGTCTTCATCCACCCACCTCGTCAGTGAAGCTGTACTGAGCGCCTGTGTTACAGCAGATGCTGTGGCTGGTGTGGGTAAAGAGACAAGGGTGTCGCATCTCCCCCCCTTCAAAGCCTAGAAAGAAGAGGGTAATCGTAGGACTGATGAGCCCAGAATCATGGGACAAGTGCAACTCACAGAAGCACGTGCAAGATACCGAGACAGTAAAAAGAGAAACAGGGATGAGATGAAGAAAGGCAATACAGAAAAAGGCATCTTCCAGAAAAACCAACACAGGACCACAGGCATCTCATTTTTTGCTATATTTAAAAAACCAAAACAAAACTGGACTTATCCTTTCTGCCATATGGTTTAAAATTTCTACTAAGAAAGGATCACTGACTTGCTAAGGATGCCTAACCTAGTTCCTACAGTATTTTGTGCATGAAGACGCTGGCCTGAAAGCTGAAGGGCAGAGTAAGACTTCACATGATTAAATCAGTGGCCAACGTGAGTCACTAGGTTTCCAGAAGTGCCTGTTTCTTTACATTGCACTGCCTTTTCCAAGGCAGCCAGACGTAAATCTGTGACCAGGGGGCCAGTACTTCCTGATGCCACGTGATCTCACGTTTGTACAGACAGCCTGTCATAAACCTTGCAAATTATAGGTGGTGTCGGGCTCCCCTTTTATGAGGGGGTAGGTACATTTTCTGACTTCTGAGAGGACAAATGACTTCATTCCGGTGAGAAGAGACAGTCATGATCTGTGCTGCTGACATGAAGATCCAGTCCACTTACTTGGCTCTAAATTCGCTCATTCATTCCTTTAACAAAGAGTCACCACACACTCGGGGTCAGATGCTGGTAAATGCAGCCGGGACACTAATGAAAGGACAGACATAATTTTGTCCCCAAGAACCTTACCACCTGGTGAAAGTAAATTCTATCTTTTGAATTGGCTACTCGGGGTGATCACAGGATCTGGAAGAGGCGGCAAACCAGCCGCCTTCAGGACGCGCGGGACAGATGCGGCTAGAGAAAGCTCACCCCCTTTTTTTTTTTAAAAGATCTATTCCTAAGGGTTGTCCTGAAGCTTAGGGACAGAAGCAAGATTTAGGAAGGGCTTCTAAGAGATATTTTAAGGAAAATTATATTTAAAAGAAATTTTGTTTAATATTATGCATGAAACACGTTGATAAAAACTGAAAAATGTATATTGGATTTCATTTATTTTTAAACATTTATGGAGAGGATCCTAAACATTTTGCTTTATCCAGTCTTCAACTTTTTATGTAAAAGGTAACATTTTACCTTCATGTTTTAAAGGATATTGAGGTAGAATGTATTGTACTGACCTGATGACAATGTGCAGAGTGTAAGTTGTTTTGTTTAATAAGTGACCTCTCAGGCTTGCTGGTCATCAGTGTCACCTGGGAGGGCTTCTTGTCTTGTGTTTTTCATCTACAGATTTCTGCCTCTCATGCCCCAAGTCTTCCGAATTAAGAGTCTCAGGGGTGGTGCCCTTGTTGGGGACATGAGAATCTACGTTTCTTAAGAGAAATAAATGAGATGAGAGTAAAGGAACCTCCTCTGGGGATTCGGATGGAAACCCACCCTCAGAAACTGTCCGTTTAGATGATAAGACTTCTGCCAAGCACCGCTGTCGCCCAGGTCTTAGCTAAAGATGAAGCAGAGCCCCTCTTCTAAGCTGATCGGCGGACCTGGCAGACGGAGGCCGTCTCCGCAGACGGGCGCACGTCCGGAGAACCGAGTCTTCTTTCTCTCCGTGACTCACGGTTCAGTAAGTGGCATCTCTCCCCCATTTACACTGGTGGGAGGACCATTTAAGTGGTGAGGATGAATTTTACAAAGCTAGGGTTTCTCAAGGTTTTAAACAGAACCATCTGAAAAGAAAATCGCCACTTCGGGCAATATTCCCCCCAAATCAAATCCTCACACGTGAAGAACGTGTGTGTTGCCATATCCTCGCACTTTAAACGTTGGCTGTTGTGCTATTTTTGTTTGAAGTCGCAAGAGAAGGAAAATACGAATACTGAAGCCTGAGCAGACCTGCTCCGGGCCCCTGCGAGGCGCCCTCCGGTCAGGCCCCAGGCAGGGCTCTGGCCATGGGGGGCTCAGCCCAGCTCTAGCAAGAACCCTGGTGGGTCAGCTTAGTGCAGCTCTCCCGCCGCCCACGTCTGACCGGATTCCTCGTACTCCACCCCAGGCTGTCTCATCGCCGGCCGCCACCTGCCTTCTGCGAGAACCCTGTTGAGTTGTTCCAGCCGGAACCCCCAGCCTTGACGCCGCACTCCACCCGCTGACCCCACCCTGCCCCTTGTCTCTGAGCCCCAGCTTGTCCTCATTCCCCCGGCAGTGGAGCCCGAAGTCTCCCCCTGACGGCAGACCCCCACTGCAGTGGGCCCTTCCCGAATAAAGACTTTCCCACTGTCAGAATGAGTTTCTGGACAACACTCAAGCAGAATCTCACACTTGGTCGAGGGCTTAAGTGTTCCTGACACCTGGCACCTTTAGAGCTGGGAGACGAGGGAGCCGCGTGGGTGGAGAGATGACGCTGAGGGAAAGGTGATGGGTTTAGTTTGGGACACACTGAGTTTGGATGTCCAGCAACGTGGCATCTGAGAATATCTGAAAATCTGGATACAATCCAAGGGAGAGGGCGACACAAGAAAGGGAGATTTGACAGCCGTCTGCCCAGAGACCTGCGCCGAGGTGCTGCTGTGGCCGAGCGTGTCCGAGGAGGAGCCTGGGGGTCCTCACCTTCCAGTCAAAGACCGCCAGGACACCCGGTGGTCAAAGGAGCTGCAGCGGTGGGGGCATCTCAGGGAGAGGCTGTCAGAAGGACTCCTGGACTGGGCTTAGGCAGCTTTGGGGATGTTGGAGGGGGTGGGGTCCAGTCTGGACTGGGTACTGTCGGGAGGCGGGGACAGTTCGATGACTGAGGATCGTGATAAATCTTGTCCAGGAGCCGAGAGGAAGCAGCAAGACTAGAGCTACAACTAGGAAAGAAGCAGCAGCCTCCGCTGTTTGCCGGGAAGGTGGAACATGCGGTCATTTTTGCGGCTTGTATTATGCTCCTGTTCTGTGTGTTCAGAAATAATGAAATGGAGATCTTGTTTTTGTCTTGCTGCGTCCTGGTCTTGGAGTGGCCTTGACTGATGGTGACACTCAGGGCAACAGTCACACCCCCGGGGAGGATGCCAAGGCCAGCTCAGGGTCCAGGCCCAGGCTGGCTGGGCTGGTTTGCTTTCCCAGGGGGCGGAGAGAGAGGGGTCAAGACAGCATGTTGGTCCCCCCCACCTTGTCACCTGAAGCAAAGAAAGAGAGAGAGCAGAATGAGAAGACCTGAGCCTGCAACAGCCTTCCCCATGTCACACCCCGAAACTCGTGCACCCCTCTGCGGGGAGCAGCCACGCCACCTGCGCCAGCGGGGTTATCTGCAACGGCCGTCTCGTACAATGTGTGTCGTCTGCTACCTGTGACTCCTGCAGAAGGCCCTGTAAATCCATTTTATTTAATTAATTGCAGGAGGTTTGTAGTCAAGCAGCACCTACTAAGACTCCTTCACTCTGTTACTGGCTTGATCCGTTATCAAGACTTGAGTCATACTTACGCAGCTGCAGCAATGTGATAAAATCATCTCTCTTTTAAAGAAATTTTCCATCTGTCCCCAAGTGACCGATTTCTCTCGGTCCATCCTGACCTTGTTGGTTCCTGTTAAAACTGGATTTTAACACTCTTTCCTCTTGCTCAGACGCTCAGGGGACTCTGCCAGGCCATCCACAGTGGAAGAGGGGGCCCCGATGCCTTCAAGAGCACTTTCCAGACCTGGTTTTCTCAGCAGATTTTTCAAGTTCCTACAGAAGCCATGGTTACTGCTCCTTTCTCCTGGGGCTGATCCTATGCATTTGCATGGGGTGGGAATCTGGCTCTTCGGCAAAGTTGCCCACTGTTTCCTCGCTTGCATGTCAGCTTGTTTTGATCTTGACCCCCGCCCTCCCCTTGTCTGCTCTGCTGCACCCTACCCCCTCATCTCGGCATCCAAACACGCCTCCTCTCAGCCCTCCCGGGACACCCTGCCCCGGGGCTCGCAGGGTCTGGGAGAAGCCTGGACACTCCAGCCTCCCTGTCTCCTTGGGAACCCCACGACTCTCCAGGGTGAGCTCAGAGACAGACATCAGGAGAGGGCGACCTGGCCCAGAGCGGGCTGCAGCCTTCTTGGCTGTGTCCCACCCGCCTCCCGGCCCTTTTTCCCCTGGGAAAAGCCTTCCGGGGAGTGTGCAATCTGTGGGTGTTTTCAAATCAGGACTTTGCACCGATTTCTTTGATGGCCCCATTAGTTATGCTCATGTGGATCTAGCATTTGAAGTGTGAGGACAGTAAGCACATGGTTGCCATAATGAGGCCATTGCTGCTCCATTTCTTTAGGGCAAGAAAGAGCCTGTGGACCGCTGGTCCAATGCCAGCAGCAGCCCTGCAAAGCCCCTCCCTCATCTGGGTCCCTGTACAAGAAAACGGAGACCCGGAGCGGGCTGGAGCCATCCTCAACTCAGCGGGAAGATTTCTTTGGAATCTGGGCAGTTTGGGAGCCTAACAGATGCACATGAGGCCCCTGTCATTAAGTCAGGCCCTTCCTGCAGGGCCTGCAGATGGAGCCCAAGGGCTCCCCGGGGACAGAGTTGGTGCAGCACACGTGTGTCACCTGCTACGCCAGAATTACACGGAATCAGTCAGTGGCTGACGTGGCTCATAAAGGACTTACACATGCAGGGCACGACCTCCCCGCCGCCTGAGTGCAAGCCAGTTGGTTCACTTTAACATTGTGGCCATGTGCTTTGGAACTTTGAGCTTTTCTGCAGTAAACTGGCCCATAAATGAAAACTCTCCCATACGGATGGGAGAGACCCCAGGTGCTTTAAATCAACAGAGATCTGGCTAATCCCTGGATTTTGATATATTTGACACAAGCAAAGTTCATTTAACCTGGGGCCAGCCTCGCACCTGATGCTAGCAGGCTAAGCAACCTTCAGTCGCCTGAGACTCCAGCTAAGCGTGCCCCACCACCGCCCTTGGGGTGTCCACAACCACGCCATCCCTTCGCCTGGCCTACTTCCTAGAACGCCACGAACACCCTAGGCTTCCAGGTTTCCTGTCTTCAGGTTTTCAGCTGGGAAGTTCAAATACGGATCAGGCAAACGGAAAAACGAAAAGCGTCCACTGTGTGTAAGAGGAACATTTTAGGTTTCTATGAATCCATACTAACAAAGACACACAATTTATTCTAATACAGTCAGGTGCTTATTTATGACACGGACATTCCTGGAGGTAGACTGAACGCAGGTCTGTTCTACACGCTCAGCTTCACCCAGTGGAAACCCTGCAGTCACTTGGGAACTGGTCTTATCTAAGAGACAAATGAAGCTGATGAAAAGCAGTGACAGCAGAGACCGCCGGCTTTTTCCTCGCCAACTCAGCGCTTTTTTTTCCTGTTTCCTTTCATGTTTGGGTTTTTCTTTTCATGTATAATAGCTACAGTTAAATTTTATTCTGTAACACCACCGTTTGAAAGCATCTCAACAGACACCAAGTCTCAAGGAGATCACTTGATATTTAAAAGTGGGGAACCTAGATTCATACAGTATCAGAAAATCTTTTTGTAGCTGAGCCCTGTGAAATACATACATAATCCACGTAACAAGTTCAGAATACAGAAAATGTTTCTTGAGTTAGAAATATATTCTGTAAATGTTACAGTTTATTCTTTCCCTTTTATTTTACCGTTAAGATTGCTTTAAAGTAATACAAACTGCAAAATAGAGTTTAGGTGAAAAAAATCTAAATGAATATAATTAGTCTATTAATTTTTTCTTAAGCAATAGAAAATGCTTTCTCAAGACCGTGCCAGGCAAGAAAATCATCACAGTACATCTAAGTGAAAATTACTTTAAGCGAAAAAACTATGCATATTCTTTATATATGAATATGCAAAAGAATCACACAAATACTTCACAAAAATCCCTTAGAGCAGGTTTTATGGAAATGTTATTTTTTAATTATGAGAACAACTGTAGTACATTGCCCAAACAGTAATGGAAGTTCATGTCACCACCTGCAAAGATCCTGACTTCACCTTTCTGCAATCGGAAAGAAGTTGCTGTAATTAATTTACAAATATCTGCGTTATCCTCTAAGGCACAGCCACTTCAAACCTTACGTCTTGTGACTTCCTTTCTCTTTAGGGCTGAATCTCAGCACTTTCCTTTTAAGTAAGTCGTTTGGAAGAAAAAAGAAAGTATTGCACCGTGAATCCCATGACTCTTAACATTCTTTCATTATTTCAAGTAATTTGAGGAAACCCTCCCAAATCTTCCCTTCTCCTGCCCTGGGTTGACCACTGACTCTGTTCTCCGTGGGCCCCTCCCGCATGGGTAATCTGGAAGGGCGGGGCGGGGCGAGGGAGGACGAAGGAGACCTTGCGGCCCAGCGCCCCCAGGGCGCCCAGCAAGCCATCTGCACGGGGTGAGCGCGGGGCGGGCAGCGCACACGGCCGCGGCCTCCCGCTCCCTCCCGGGCCGGGCCTCAGCCACCCTTTCCCTGCCCTGCCCGGGTGACGCCCCGGCCGGACCCTCGCGGGCTCCTGGAGACGCAGGCAGGACCACACGCGCGCACATGGCACCGCCGGCATCTGCGAGCGCACGTCTCATCTCTACAGGGGGGAACCGTGGTCTGGGGGAGCTTAGGAAAGGGGAGCTGAAGCCGAAACCGCCAGACAACAGAAAGCATCTTCTCCCACGTCTGGGAGCCTCAAGCACCCCCCCTACACCACTGGGCCTCAAATAGTACAACTCGGAGGGGCCGAGGGAGTGAGGGGCGGGCGCACCCTCGGCGGCTGGCTTCCTCCCCTCCTCAGGCAGCTTTCAGGTCACCCGTCACCCGGGACACTGCGCAGCCCTGCAGGGAGGCCCCCACATGAGACAGATCCAGTGGGACGTGGACTTCCCTGGGGCCAGGGTGACCCTCCCAGTAAGAGAATAAACACTCATGGCCTAAATTCCCACTTCAGAGACAGCAGCTTAGCTTAGGGTCTGACCTTTGACATACATCATAGCAATACTTACCGGACCAGTCTCCTAAGGCAAAAGAAATTAGAACAAAAATGAACAAATGGAACCTAATTAAAACTAAAAAATCTTTTGCACAGCAAAGCAAACTGATAAAATTTTCAACTGATTAAAAAGAGATAACCTATGGTATGGGAGAAAATCTTGCAAATGATGCAATATTTGAATTAATATCCAAAATATACAAACAGCTCATAGAAATACATAAACAATCCATCCCTAAAATGGGCAGAAGACTTCAAAAGGCATTTTTCCAAAGAGAACATACAGATGGCTAATAGGCATGTGAAATATGCTCAACATCACTAATTATTAGAGAAACACAGATCAAAATCACAGTGAGGTATCACCTCATGCCTGTCCGAACAGTATCAGCAGAAAGTCTGCAAGTAACAAGGATTGGCGAGGATGTGGAGAAAAGGGAATCCTCGAACACTGTTGATGGAAATGTAAAGTGCAGCCACTATGGAAAACAGTAGGGAAGTTCCTTAAAAAAAAAAAAAAATAGAATTACCATATGATCCAGCAATCCCACTCCTATGTATATACATTCAGGAAAAACGAAATTTCCTATTTGAAAAGATGCATATGCCCCACTGTTCACAGCAGCGCTATTCACAACAGCCAAGACACGGAAGCACCCCAAGTGCCCATCAACAGACACTGGACAAACAAGATGTTATAAATATATAAATGGAATACTACTCAGCCATAAAAAAGAAATTCTGCCATTTGCAGCAATGCGGAAGGACCTAGAGAATGTTATGCTTAGTGAAATAAAACAGAAAAAGAGAAATACTATATGATATCACTTATATGTGAAATCTAAAAAACAGTACAAATGGATGTATATGCAAAATAGAAACAGACTTACAGACACAGAAAACAAACTTGTGGTTACCAAAAGGGAGAGGGGAGGGGGAGGGAAAATTTAGGAAAATGGGACTAACAGATACAAACTACTACATATAAAATAGATAAGCAACAAGGATATACTGTACAGCACAGGAAATCATACCCGGTATCTGGTAATAACTTATAATGGAATATAATCTGAAAAAACCGGAATCACTATGCTGTACAGCAGAAAGTAACACAATAACTATAATTTTTTGGAAAAGTCTTTCAAAGCCTGAAATTTGATTCTCATCCCACCCATGTGGATTTTCCACATCTTCCCGACAGGAGCCCTGTCCGTGCATCTTCCTGGTTCCTGGCCCTCTGCTCAGCACAGCTGAGAGCCTGGAGCTGCTGACCCCCATTCGCCTTGAATAAGCTTCTCAATCCTACTTGTCATTCAAGGATCGATCAGCCTGCACTCTGGCAAACACTCCATCTTCCTGGAATCTTCAACAACCCCAGCCTGAACTCCTCTCTCGTCTTACATACATTGGTGTTTATTTTATGCACAATTTAGCATTGTATGTGGAAACATGAAGGGGTCCATGACAAAAATATGAGGGCATCTCACTTACTCCTCTGGGTTCGGCTGTTGGTGTATGAACTGCCTAAGGCACACGCTGAAACTGAAAAAGCAATTCGATTTCTTCCTATTTCCTGTGCACATAAAATGTGGCAGACGCCTAATAAATATTTTATTAGAAAAGAAGAAAATGAATGGATGGATGAATGAATGAATGTGAGCCCTGTGCCTAGGTACTCTGATTAATTAATTAAATCCAGTTCTTGTCTCAAGGAATTTGCATTATGAAAGGGAAGATAAACTCTTTGCAATTTTCTTTAATGCAGAACAGAATGGCCACAATATCATAAATAATCTGGGGGCTGACACTTGAGAAAGACTAATTATGATGGCCTCAGAAAAGGCTTCATAAATAAGGCAGGACTTGAGTTCACTTTGAAAGGAGTTAAAAGGTGCAGTAGTCTCAAAGAAGCTTCCAGAAGAACATCCTGGGAGGATAAGTGTGGGACAGAGCGAAGTGTGGGTCTGGGCGCCCCTGCGCTTGTGAGTCTGGGTCTCGGTCCCCTGTCCTCACCCTCACGGGGCGCCCAGGGGCAGAAGCTGCCGCACAGGTACTCGGCTCCATGCACACGGGGACTCTGACCCGAGAGCCAGGGGACGGGCTTCGGGAGCATTTGGGAGAGCTGGGGACAGTCTGGAACAGCAACTGAGGGCATGCAGCCCGGGGGGTCCTGGCAGGACTAGAAGGCCTGACATGGGGCTGGGGCCGCCAGGCCCAGGACGAGCTCCAGGCCTCCATCAGTGCACGGCCGGGGACGCCGGGGCTGGGCCGCAGGCTAACTTTGCGGATGCATGCAGAGCCGGTCTAAGGTGACATAGCCCTCTAGTGACAGAGGGGGCACTAGAACTCCATCTCCAAAATCCCCTGTTAGCCTAGGTACGCCCCTGCCCCTGGTGAGGCGCCACCTGGGAGTGACAGGAGTTTGGGGTAGAAAGAGGGATTACGGCATGGTGCACAGTTCTGAGACAGGATCTCACAGCTGGTGATGCTAAAACGGTCTCCAGATGTAATCTGTATGAATTTGACAAATATTAATTTAGAAAAAACTAAGTGCCAGGTATTCTGGAGGATATAAAGCAAGTTTGCAAGAACTTGGCCCCACGTAGTAGGGAGTGGGCTTGGGGGCCAGGGAGAGCTGGCTGGGAGGGAAACGGCAAAGCTTTCAAACCAGTTGGGCTCATCCAGTGACAGGGGGTCAGAGTGAGGACGGAGGGGCACCCTGGGGCAGGCAGGCCTTCGAGACCTGCCGCGGGTGTGGACCGAGGCGGTCGGAACGGGCACGTGGAGACATGACCAGTCTGTTGCGGGGGGAGAACAGAAGTTCAAGACGGGAGCACAGCTGACTCGTCAAACACTTCTCCAGTGATGCTCCTAGTGGTACTCGCTGGTGAACGAGGAGTGTGGCCAGACGTCCCGTCCACCAGCCCAGGGAGCAGGTTACTTTTATGCATGGCTGAACAGAGCTACTTAGCTGACTCCAGGTCTGAGTTGTGAAAACCCAAATACAAGCTCGTATGCAAACACCAACACGGGTTCCCGACAAAGGTGTCTTTCTAACTGACGGGACGGGGCTTTCTTCCCACCTCCAGGTCCTTTCTCCCTTCCCTCCAGCCTCTTCCAGGGTGGACATCTTTGGCAGGGTGAAATTCTGAAGAACCAGAGGTCTCCAGGGATGTACAGGGCTGGTGTTTTCGATACTTGTGCTGCCCCTGCAGCATGGGGTCAGGATGAGGACCAGAGATGCTGGGGTGGACTCCAAGGGCCCTGGGAGAACAGAGGGGCACCCCTCGAACTCTGAAACGACTAATGGGTGATCAATGTGGGAAAGTGAAGGACAACCGTGGCGATGATCTCAGTGCTAGGTATGCGCACGATGGTCCAGCAGGAAGGTTTTCTTGCTGGTAATGGAAGTGCTTACGTGCCTTCCCAGATGCTTACGGATGTTTTGAGTAAGTTCTAAGATACAGTGGGGTGATTTGGAGCATTACTGGCCAGCGAGCCAAGAAAACTCAGCAGTGGTCCAGGAAAGGCCAGGATTACCCCTCTGCTCCCAGTCATGACTGCCTCAGACAAAGGTAGTGCTCGAGTGGGAATAAAGTCTACAACTCCTTAACCCTACCTGCCTCTGAGAGTTGGAAAAGCCCCCCATGGAAGGAGGGCTGTTAATCACTCGGGATCAAAGAGCCACCTCCAGGCAGGGCTCCTGTTAAAACCAGGCCTTCTGACTCCTGGCCAGTGTGTTTCCCTGGGCCGCCACTCATGACTCGCCCACGAGGCACAAATCCCGTCACGTCACGTGTCCTCTGAGTGAAGCACCGTGAACCAGGAGAAATGAATTAAGCACCACCAGTGTCTAGCCATCATTCACAAAAAAAAAACCACCATTCAGATTTGGGGTTCTCTAGGTGACCATGAACGTATCTCACTGCCAATTATCCTGGGTGATAATTTTCTTCCTGCATGTGCAACGGTTCCTCCTAGACTCGCTTTACAATCTGGTGGACGTTAAGTCGCTATTACAGCAGGGCTCCCTCCACTTCATTTTATTTTACTGCCACAGTTATGGGCTCGACGTTGTAGTTACATTTAATTTCACTCACGCTCAGGGTCTGTTTTGGTCACCTGTTGCCTTCCTCCAGCTTCGCAAATCGGCTTCTCTGTCGAGGGCCAAGCGCGAACAGCCCGGAGCCCAAGCGGGAGGCTTGAGGTCGCATTTCCAAGGAGGCGGCTTTCTGCTGTTTTAATAGAGCCCTGACACCCAGGCCTGGTAACGGTGAAGGAGTCAGATTCACACTACCTTTCCTGCTCCTTTTTCTCTGCTCCCTGACAGCCCAGCATCGACGCCGTTGTGTTAACGGCGTGTCTATAACGTGTAAACTTGATGCTTTGACATCTGTCCTTAAAAAGCTGGATACTAAAAGGTCACCAGAAATGAAGGGTAAGTCCTGGGCTTCCTAGTTGCACGGAGACGCACGCGCCACCTGCTGCAGGCCTGTTGTAAGAGGCGTGCGCCCAGCTCAGCGTGGAAAGCCCCGGCATTGCCAGGCCACCTCCAGACCACGTTCACAGAAAGAGCCATACCGGGCTGGCCTGGTGGCCGTCTTGTCCCAGCAGACTGATAGATTCTGCACTGCGAACCGCAGGTCAGCGAAACAGAAAACTAACTCCCAGAGTATCACTTTCTCCAATCAGAGGTCTTGTTTAAAGCAAGCCTTTCCAGAAGCACACAGAAAGAAGATTTATAATCAGAGCACAGTAAACGAGGCATTTACGTCTTGTTGGCAGGAGCGGGGAGCGAGGCACCGAGTCTCCATAGAGAGACTCACTGCACAGGAAACAGAAGCAGCACATGCGTGGAGAGGTGGCCTGGGGCATGGAGAGGCGGCCTGGGGCGTCGTGCTGGGCCCTGTGTGTCAGCAGACACCAGACCAGTTCCTCCCCCTTGTCTGACAAAATCTGGTTTGGGACCAACAGCTGACCCAGAACATGCTGCAAACGTGGGAGGTCATGGCGTGGCTGGTCAAGTGAGAGAAATGTGAGTTCACTGCCCCTCTGCCAACTGTCACACCTTCCCTCCCTCGCAGTGGAAAACTTCTGTTTCCTCTGTCCACTCAGCACCACCTGGCAGTTCTGGATGCTGCCTGCGCCCACCGGCCCCTAACACTGACCCCTCAGGGGACATTCAGTCCACTGCGACAGCAAACATCACGTGGCCTCTGGGATGCTCCAGCTCACGCTCGCGGGAGAATGAGAGTGAGAAGACAAAAACAGTTATCTTGGGATAAGTGTAAAAGTGATTTTGACTGGACAGGCCTCTGGAATGTGTCCTGGGGATCCTCAGGGGTCCGGGGACTGGCCCTGGGGAAGCACCATTCCAGTCAAGTCCCAGATTGATCAGCAAGTCACAGAGCAAAAGACTCAACACCAGGGTGCCCACCTCCAAGTCCCACCTCTAATCGGGGCGCCTTCCCGGCCAGCACTCCGGGGGGAAGACCAGGAAAGAGGCCGGCAAACTCAGCTGATTTGCCACCTCACGACAAACTGGAATTCAAAGATGGAGTTTCTGAATCTCAGTCCTACCTCCTAGAGTTACAAGGATTATTTGTAAACTGTAAGTTGACAAAGTGCTTTAACAAGACTGCCAAGTATTATTATTTATAGTGTCCTAAAGGTTCCTTCCAGCTCGTCAGTGTAACTGGACAGACTCCACCGGGAGGGGCTGAGCAGAGGGAGGCCGCGGCCCTGCAGGCTGCACTGGGGGGGCCCCGGCTGCAACTCCCCCAGCCTCAGAGACCCTGGGTAAGTGCCCGGGCAAAAAGAGCCCATGTCTGTGCCCCAGCTGGCCCTGCAGGGGAGAAACAGGCCGCGGTTTGGCACCCGGGAGGACAGAGGAGGGCAGACCATCAGGTGTGATCGTGGAACTCGGGAGCAGGAAGTTTTGGTTTCAGGAAAATTGGGGAAAGTGAGGTTTTGTTGGTGTGAAGCAAAATTACTCAGTGTGTTATTCCAACGTCAACTCGGGAAAGGATGGGGAGACCCAGTCAGGAGAGACGGCAGGCAAGGTGAGGGTCTGCTGGTTTAGGGAGGTCCTGGTGTGGACTCACCACGTGTCCCCCGGCGCCGCGGGGTCAGTGTAAGCGCAGCTCGGCAGGCAGCGGCCAGCTGGGCGGGGCAGGACCCCCCCACCCCCCGCCCCGGGCCATGCTGGGCGGGGCAGACTCCCCCGGCCCACACGTGGGCCACTGTCAAAGCACTTGGACCCCTTTGCTGTAACTGTCTTTGGCTGGGGAGCTGGCTGCCTCTTCTCCTTTCAGGACGTCTGCTTTGCCAAAATAAAGTGACTAACCCACCCCACCTACTGGTGCAGGAGACAGTCCTCCAGGAAGGAGAGAGTGAGAACATATTTTGGACACAGTCAAGCTAAATGGAGCTGCAGGGATCACTTTTAAATGTGCTGTGTTGTATGTGAAATACCCAATAGAAGATGTCACTTCAAAGTTTCACACCCCAAATATGTCGGGACTCTTACTATGTTGTTACGGCAGCTAACATTTAGGTCCAGCTACTGACAGATACGTGATGTCACCGGTGATCTTGTCAGCTCCCATCTGTGGCATGTTAACAGTTTACCTTCCACTGGCACACACTGTCTCTGTCACAAGGTCTCCTGAAAAGTGGGGCAGCTGTGTGAGTCATGGAAGATAAATATATCTTGAAGTGACTATTGTTTCCAGCCCCTGAATCATGGCAAAGGACATTTCCAGTGCAAACAGATGATCTAAGTCTGTGCGCTGTCAATAACGCACCTGCAAGCCGTGTGATTTCCCAGCAGTCAGATGAAGTCTGCAAACAACCTTGTATACGAGATCCAAACAGTCCACATCCTATGAAAACAACATTCACCTGTGTTTTGAACCAGACCAATGTTCGTTTTTTTAAGGGAATATACCTTCTTTTAGTTCGCGATAGCCTGTATTATTGTAAACTTCCCTACACAAAATGCACTAGTAAAAATTCTTTTGGTATACCAGCAACCTGCATTACACAAAACCGATTGAGAAAATAGATTAAAAATTAAACATTTATGGCCCGAGGAACTGCTGAACAGACGACGCTGAGAACATCTGTAACCATAAAACCTACAGTCTTGAAATCTGAATTTGCTGGTCGTCCTTACTTAATTACTGCGCACAGTACCTTGCTGGGGCCTGATAGGGCAATGGCTGGGCTGTGGGAAGTGTTATCCCCTCAGGGGTTTTCCTGTGCAAACTCTAGAGGGGGAAATCTCGTTCCAATACCCACGTGACTCCCAGGACGCTCACACGGAGTCAGGTACACCACGCAAGGATCACCGACTGCAGGGTAGAGAGAAGAACCACGGTGCTGACCTCCTGCGTGGTGTCGGCGGTGTCCACTGGCTTCCCATTTCCTAGCCTGTGAACGAAGTGTAAGCACTGTTTGTACTCAGGAGAGCAATGCAGCTTGTAGATCTGTGGCTCGACGGTAGAACCAGGCTTCTTCCTCCCCGAGCCCAGCCCATCTGCTCAGACGGCGAGCGTCTAGTACCTAGAAACCATGTTTCGGTCATTGGTGTGTCCTCCACGTGCTTGGCAGGGTAGGGGGCAGACCCCCAACACATGCTCACAAGGGCCTGTGCAAGAGCACACAGCTTTTGCTTGATTCTATCCATATATTTATGGTTTCACTTCTGAGTGGTAAATGCAAAATATTCAAGGTTTGAAACTACCAAGTTCACCAAAGTTCTTAATCACAGACAATGTACGTCTTCCGCACGCACGTTTCCAGATGGCTGTGTGTAGTGGGTTTCTGGGCTCAGTGGGAAGAAGAAACCATGACCATCTTGCTGCAGAACAAGAACCAGAAAAGCAGGTTTTAGTTCCAGTTCTGGCACCAAATACCTGTGTTATCTCAAGGTCTCAACCGTAGTTCATTTCAGTCATCTTTGGATGGAAATACTTCTCTCACAGGGTGGTGTCATGAGGATGAAACAAGACAACAGGTATGAAAGCATTTTCAAAAGTTTCATGTAGACTGCACGCATTTGTAACATCTTTATTATCTGCATAAAGAAATACTTTCATGTTGCCCTGAATTATGCATGAATTATAGGAAATGCATCTGACGAAACAAATCTTATCCTGAGGTTGGAAATGACAGTCAAATCGTTCTCCTAGATTTGTTTCCAGAAACAAACAGAACTCTGCAAATAATATTCATACACTAAATAATCACCTGCCACATCAGCGCAGGAACACAGGAACAGCAGTGACTCCGTCTCCAGTGCAAAGACAACAATGACCATCATGAAATGACAGCGGGTGAGTTACTGGACCCTTACGTAGAGATGCACACAGCACGCTATTAAGTGCCTTTACATTTATTCCCTCACTCCGTCATGGAAACCACACGAGACTGTACGAGATACTATTTGGAGTTACAGTGCTTCTTCTCATTCTCATTCGTCAGAAAAGCGGCACCCTAATCACGGCACTTGATGGAGTCATTCTTGATGAAGCAGGGAGTTCCAATTTGATATAATTGGCTCATTGACCCATCTTGCCCTGTAAAGGAGAGGTGCCTTTCAGAACAGGTCCAGGGATGCTGCAGGCTGCGGTAATTCAGAGTCAACTGCAGATGGTTTGAGTTGGGCCTTTTCCGCACATTCGTGAAATCTGGAGATTCAAGGAAAGCAGGGAGACTTTGTGAGGATGGCGGCCGTGGCCAACATGCCTGAAAAGACCGTGTGTGATGCCATCTCACCTCCGGTTAGCAGAGAGCTAACCACAGCAGGATGATCGCTGTCGCCCACGCAGAGGCCCTTATTCTTAGCCCACGTTTATGGCAAACTGGACGGCATCGTGTACGGTGAGTGTCATGTTGGACTCTCTCCCCAGTAGTCATCCACTGGATCCACCAAGGGGAAAGCGAATGTTCTCTGAGACCAGCGCTGGCCCATGCGCAAACTCGGCACCACGCGGGGGCCTGCAGGCCCTGGCCCGGCCCAGCTCCACCAAATCAGGATTGTTCAGGAAGTTCTCCAGGTGATTCTGATGTGACATCAAGTTCAAGCAATCTACTTGAGGTGACAGAATGACCAGTGTTGTTACTCCATTCCTCCCATAGGAACGCACAGGATGTGTGGCCTTTCTTCTTTGTGCAAAAATCCAAGGAGTGCAGGCAGGGAAGAAGAGAGGAGAGGTCAATAAAAACCCAGGTCCCTCAGAAGTGAAGCTTCTCCTTCTTCGAACATGCGACAGCCTTGGAGGCGCCTCGGGGGAGCCGGGTGTCCGCCCACAGTGTCTGATGCAGGAGGCCAGGCTCCGAGAATCTGCATTTCTGACAAGGCCTCACGTGACGCTGGTCCAGGGCGCACACTTTGAGGATCCAAGTGTCTTGGAGGAAGATGAAACTTTTAACTCAGTTCTTCTTAGCTTTAGGATTGGGGAGCACACTTACACCAACAAACACCACATGTGCTAAACAGTCTTGTCAGGTGGGAAGAAATGTCAGGTGGGAAGAAACGTCTGGTGGAAAAGGAGCAGCGATTTGGAAGGTGGGAGAGGGACAGCAGACAGAGTCACAGGAGGCAGGCGTGTGTGGGGAGGGAGAGAGCGGAGGTGAGGAGAGCTCTTCCCCAAGGAAGAGCATTAAAAGAAAAACAAAGAAAACGCAAAACCTCTGAAGTGCTGGAGAAGCACAGGTTTGGGGTTGGAGTCAGCGGAAACGTGAAGTCTGTTCACCGGGGAGTCAGCTGTTAGAAACGCTGGCTGGAGCCATGGCCTGAAGGTTCAGGTCTCCCGCCAACCTCACCTGTTGAAGCCCTAACCCCCCAGTGGGATGGTGTTCGGAGGTGCAGCCCTTGGGAGGTGATAAGGTTCAAATGAGGTCATGAGGGCGGGGCCCCCATGAAAGGATTAGTGTCCTTACAAGAAGAGGAAGAGCCCTGAGCTCCCCTTCCCTCAGCCCTGTGAGGATGCAGCGAGGACGCAGCAAGGACACAGCCATCTGTGACCCAGGAAGCGGGTCCTCACCAGACACTGCCGGTGCTTTGATCTCAGACTTCAGCCTCCAGAGCCGTGAGAAATACTGTCTGTGTCTCCAGTCTGTGGGGTTTTGTTGTAGCTGCCCGAATGGACGAAGGTAACTGATTTATTAACCATTATTCACAGTCAGCCTGCTAATTCTTAATCTTTATAAGTTGAGAATAAAATTATTGTGTTATCTTCCACTTTAAAAAAATTAAATGTTTAGATAGTGCCAGAGTGCACATAAAAATGTATATTCTTATATGCATTTTTTTTCTATAAAGCCTCCACAATTAAAGAGATTTAGGCCATTTAAACTGTTTTCGTGTATTGATATTTATTTTCTATCAGGTCCTTAAATTCACACAGATTTTTATTTAGCAGAAAGCAGACGTAAGTGACCACATTTTTCAATAAAATCTATTTCTTTGACTGTTAAGATATAATGAAAACACAAATTTAGTGTGCATTTTAGGGCCCTTTGGAAACACTCACCCAAAATGTCCTCATCACTGGCCCTGCACCTTTTAAGAGCATCCATAACTTGCATTAGTTCATGACACTTTTTAATAGATGGGTTTAAGTCAATTACCGTATTATGCTAAAATTGAAAAAAGTGTATATTTCTGTCTTGATAAAGGAACAATCTGGACGCGCCATGTTTCCACATCAGCCTCAGTATCAAAGGTGGGGTCTCTGAGATGAATCAGAGCCACAAAAGGAAGGAATTGCTGAGAAAATGGAGGTGACGCCTACAAATAATGAGGAGGATGGTCATTTAATGAGAAGAAGCACTTGAACTACTGAAAAAAATGCCTGTGTTTCAAAGCAAAGGGTTCAATCTGATGTATACAGACCGAGGTTTTACTACCATATTTTGGGGGCATTTAAACATGGCCATGGCTGCTGGTGAGCCATCAGGGGCTGGGGGCCTCACGGCTGGTCCTGGGGATGGGCACTCTGCCAGAATGACAGGCCGCGAGCCCTCTGCTCTGCAGTCTGGGGCAGGGCGCTCACTCACAGTGCTGCCCGAGGGTGCGTGTGCACACAGCACCCCGCAGCGTGGGATGAGGGTGATGGCGACAGCACTGGCGATCAGTGCACCTTTAGGGGTTACGGGCACGTGCTTGGGTTTGGGTCACATCACACCACCAAGCACAGAGCTGTGGAAAGGGTGACGTGCACTCAGGCCTGAGGCCTCAGTCCACCTGCGACCTGGCGCTGAGGGTTAACTTTGACTTGGCTTTAGACCCCGGGTCCTGCATGGAGTCTCAGCTCTGCAGTTTATGGTGCCAGTGACCTTGGGGAGTCTTACAGGGGAGGAAAGACTTCCCTCTCCCTATGGGTCTATGAAATAAACTGGAAACAGTTCATTAACAGGAGAAATGGTATGCACATTTATCCATCTTTAGCATTACGTGCCTAGGGGCTTCACAGGGCAAAACAGGCAAATAGCTGAATACCCAAACGGCGGTAGAATGTGGGAGCTTACGTACCACCCTAACGGGCGAAGGGGAGGCGGGCGGCAGCTCCTAGGGGAGAGGGCAGAGTCTTAGGGAGATGAGTGGGCTCTTAGAGGACGGATGGGAGGATGGCAGTTTGTGACAGTCTGGGCATGGCATCCACTTCTAGGCTCCTCTCCTGAGACAAGAGCCAGTCTCCCTGGTAGTGCAGCCCCCAGGAGGGGGCCTGTAACACCCCCATCCCCGCGGGGGCTCCGTGTTCAGGCAGGTGCGGGGACTTCAGAGCACGTGCTCCTGCATCCCTGCCTTCAGCTCAAGAAAACCAGCTCTGAAGCGCATGTGGTTGGGTGGCAGACCCCAAACCCCCTCACGCACTTATCTCCTCCTCACTCTCCTCACCTCACAAATGGCCACTGGGTTAAATGACCTGAAGATCCCTTCCGGCTCTAAAATAAACATTTTAAAGAAACCATTCAACCAAATAATGAGAGTAAGTTCACAGCCTTTCAACTTTTCATAGATGCAAATGGGAGCCTGTCACAGAAGAAAAAAAACAACCAATAACTAAACAGCCATTCAATATAAAAATTATTTCCAGGCTATTATTTTTTTAGAAGCAACAGAAGCCTGAACAAAGAGGGTGCACACTTCTCTTCTGTACTTTTTTCTATGAAACAGATGGCAAATATTAAGTAAAAGTTTCCTATGTATTTTAGAAATGAATGTGAAAATATCTTCACAAAAAGAACATCCACTCCCAGGCTGCAGCCTTGTGAGAACTGTCTGTGCCAGCTGGGCCTCAGCTGGTTCACTTTGCAGCTGATCATCTACCAGGCGTTTGTGATGGGGATGTGAACCCGCCAGGAGTGCTGGGCTCCTGGCCGGCGCTCTGCAGTAAGGGAGCCTTCAGTCACTGCTGGTGTAGAGACGCAGAGAGAAGGCTCTGTCCGTGTTTGGAATAGAAAGATGACATGGAAAATCCCTGGGGGAGAAACAAGCATTTGGGGACATTAAGGAAGCATTTCAGTGGTGACCTTTAGCCAGTAGAGCCGTGACCACAAAAACAAGAAGCCTGCTCTGCCTGTGGTAAGCGGAGACTTGCTCCGCACTGGCACAGCGCTACTGGAGCAATTACTCCGTGATGCATTAGCCCACGCTCGCCAGGGTGACTAAGATAACGCCACTTTGTTATTTCATATGGGTTTTCCTAATTGCGAAACTCCTTATGATTTATTGTGCAGCCTGTGATTAGACGAGGCTGAACCAATCGATACTCTATTAATTGCAGCCACTGTTTTACATGCAGCCTAAAAATATCTGAACTCAGAAAGTTGTTAAGTTATCTCAGCCAGTGGCCAAAATTAGACACATTTTTCATAAGCAGGAGAGGCTCATTTCATCTAAAGAGGAAGCCATTATGCCAAGAAGAACTGAATGCTGTTTATAGAAAAGCAGACAGATTACTCTGGGTTAAAGAGAAAATCATTCAATTTGTTGATCACGCCCTGTGTTTGAGTAGCAGGGAGAGACACTGTGAGACCAGCATTCGCTCCCAGTGGATAATATTTCAGAAACAATCAGCAGAGCCCACCCACTTTTCCTGAAGATGTCATTCAGCGGAACACCAGTGTCTACCAGGGTGTCCCTGCAACTGGGCGCACGCGCCAGGCGGGCCTGCTAAATCAGCCCTCGCTGGGCAGGGGCAACCTGGGTCTTAGGAATTTCAAAACAAACTGCTTTTAAGATAAATTACTCCCCCTAACGAGGACAGCTGGAGCAGTCAAGGCCTTGGTGGCTGCTTGGTAATGTTCGACTTGCTGCATGAATGCGAGCTGCACTGAGTCTCTGGGAAACCTGTGAGGGAGACCTTGTACCCTGAAACACGTCTCTTTGGCATATTATTTTAAGCTGGTTGTTTTCTAAGAAACAGCGAACATGAGAAAAACTCTGAAAACCAAGTCTGAATTACTCTTTCCTAAGAAACATTTGCATTTACAAGGGAAAAGCTCCCTCTGTAGGGGTGTCTGCCTCTCAGCACCGGGAAGAGGAGGCTGGAACTCTCACCCGGGCAGGAGGCTGGGCCTCCAGTCTGCAGGACAACCTGGCCCCTGTTGACTGGGCCCCTCCTGGTCGCCTCCCGCACCGACTCCCCACCCTCCACACCCTCTTTTGTCTTTAGCTGAAGGTGGGATTTAAGGCGAGGCCTCCAGCCCCGTGGTGACTGACTCCATTTCCTGGGTTTCTCCCATAGACACGTTATTAAACTTTTATTTGGTTTTCTCCTGTTCACCTGCCTTGTGTCAATGTAATTCGTAGATGAATCAGAAGAACCCAAAGGGCAGAGGAAATGCCCCCTGCCCCACACTTTGCCAAGGCACACAAGGGTCGGGGCACGGCCTCTTCCAGGCGCAGTGCCCCCACCGGTGACAGAGAAGGCCCATTCCAGGGTCAGACAGATACGGTCCTTGCAGGGGCTGATGAGGAGGGAAAAGGACAAGGAGAAGTTGTTCCTGAGTATATCTGGGTAAATATCGCTCTTCTTACATCTCACTCTCACCCAGGAAGTAGGAAGTACGCTTTCCTGCTGTGTCCAGATTTCCAGCAGGCCTACGCCACACTGTTCTCAGGGGCTGGGGAGGGACTGAAACAGGACAAAAGAGGGGCTGGGGAGGGCCTGGGGAGGGGCATGTTGACTGGAGACAGGCACCCTGCTGAGATAGCTCATCTTCTGTCGAAGGGCAGAGCCACTGGAGCAGGCGAGGCATCCTCTGCCTCAAGACCGGGAAGGAAGCAGCCAACTTGGGGGGTGGGCACAGGTGAGGGTCTGTGTCCCCAGACCCAGGGGGTGAATCCTGAACCCCAGGGTGCGGGTGTCAGGAGGCAGGGCCTCTGGGAGGTGATGAGGTCGTGAGGGAGGAGCCCCATGATGGGACCAGTGTCCTTATAAAGGAGACCCTGTAAAAGGGACCCTCCTACACTGTTGGTGGGAATGTAATTTGGTGCAGCCACTATGGGGAACAGTATGGAGGTCCCTCAAAAAACTAAAAGTAGACTTGCCATGTGATCCAGCAATCCCACTCCTAGGCATATATCCCAAGAAAACTCTAATTCAAAAAGACACATGCACCCTAATGTTCACAGCAGCACTATTTACAACAGCCAAGACATGGAAGCAACTTAAGTGTCCATCGACAGATGACTGGATAAAGAAGATGTGATCTATATACATATACACACGATGGAATACTACTCAGCCATAAAAAGGAATGAAACAATGCCATTTGTAGATCATGGATGGACCTAGAGATTATCATACTAAGTGAAGTAAATCAGACAGAGAGAAACAAATAAAAGACAAATATCATATGATTTCACTTATATATGGGATTTAGAAAATGATACAAATGATCTTATTTACACAACAGAACTAGACCCACAGACACAGAAAACGAGCATGGTTAACAAAGGGGAAAGGGAAGGGAGGGATAAATTAGGAGTCTGGGATTAGTGGATACACACTATTGTACATAAAGCAGATGAACAACAATGCCTACTGTATAACAAAGGGAACTATATTCAATTTCTTGTAACAACCTATAACAGAAAAGAATCTGAAAAAGATTATATATATACATATATATATGTATGTATAACTGAATCACCATGCTGTACACCTGAAACTAACACAATATTGTAAATCAAGCACACTTCAATACACACAAATAAATAAATAATAAAAGTGATCCCGGAGGCTACCTGCCCTTCCTCCAGGTGAGGCACAGAGCGAAGACACCATCTGTGAACCAGGAGGAGCCCCCGCTAGACACCCAATCTGCCTCCAGAGCTGTGAGAAATGCTTGCACAGTCTATGGTGCCTTCTTGTGATGGCACAGAGGGACTGAACGGGCAGAGAGCATGAACACTGTGGGGCCGGGGAGCACAGGCTGCCTGGAGAGTGGTCAAAGCCACTGCATGGCCAGGACCCACTGAGCAGGTTCAAGGACCTCACTTAGGATGTTTCAGAAGGAGCTGAAAATCTAGATTTTCACATGAACTTCTATGCTTTTAAAATTTGTTGTGCACTCCAGGTAGGCCTACAGACCAGAGGGGGGGCGACGTGAAAGGCTTTTGCACCTGGGAGGGCCCCAGGGCCCTGCTCGGTTTCCAAACCAGAAATCCACAGGAGCAAGGAGGTGGGGACGTGCAGGCATCTGTGTGACAGACTAGCAGGACCAAGGGAGGAAGGGGGAGGCGGGCTGCCTGGGCCTGGCCTGCCACAGGGGTGTGCACATCCCTCGGGAAAGTGACACACGTTCTGTGCATGTCCCACCCTCTCCCCCTCAAGCGGGATCTCCGCTGTGACAGCGAACCCCAGCTCCTAACAGAGCAGATGCCTGTCTTCTATTAATATTTTTCAAATGGTCATTTTTTTTTTTAACAACAGAGATAGTTCAGGAGAAAAAAGATAAACGAGTATATTTTCTTTAAAAAAGAATTTGAGGATGAGGGTCAGGAAATGGGTCCTTCAAAGATATGTTATAATTATTATGATTTAAGTAACTGCAGGTTTTTGGGTGGGAGTCTGCTTTTCAGATTTAATCTCTTTGCTCTAAAATAGTTCTTTTTAAGTTTAAATTCTCTTAGGAAAAGAAAAAAAACCCTCAAACCTTTAAATTATGTTTGCCTAACAGATTGAGTTATGGTTGTGGGTGCCAAACAGAACCATCATTTTCTGTGAGAAAATGTTTTTTCAGAGAATATTCTAGGCATTGCCATTCTCCAACTCCTCGTCCTCAGAACCTTGATATCATTGTTTAAATAAAGCACTGACTAGGGTGCCAATTTTAAGCTTAGAAAAGATTATGGTAAATGTGTCTTTCTTCTCGAAAGTTGTGCGGTCTTGTTGGTGAGCCTGGTAACTTACTCCCCGGGGGGAAGACCTGGGGTTCCACTGGACGAGAAAAGCCGGAGAAAATGCACACCTGTTAGGAAAGTTCCTAACCCACAAATGAGGAGTCATTCACACTCTGGAGCGTGCGGCGGAGTCAGACAGACTCTCAGGGCTGACCTGCACTGCGGGAGTGAGCGGCTGAGCCCCTGCCCCGGGTCCCAAACCGAGCGAGAACACACGGAAGGAGCCCGGCAGAGGAGCAGCCGCGGGCAACTAGCCGAGGGCGTGGGAAGACTGGACGGGCGCTTTAGGAATCAAACAAGCACGGGTGGTTGAAAGGCGGTTCATTAAAACAAGAACATAAAATTACAAATGAAAATTAAGTATACATAGAAATGCCATAAGTAAATAATGAATATAAATGTATAAATATAATAATAAAAGGTGAAAGCACATATAAATATAACTAGTAATTTCTTACTAATAAGAAAAAAGAGCCCTAGAAAAGGGTCAAAAGTCTCTGTCGACACTTCACAACTGAAGATCTCGGAGCGGCTACCAAGCACACGAAAGATGCTCGGCATCACTGGTTACTAGGGAAACGCAGACGAAACCCCAAAGAGGTACAGCTGTGTCCAGCGACACAGCTCAACATGCAAAGGCCGGCAGGCCCGTGCTGGTGAGGACGGCCGGGACACGGAGCGCCCACTCACTGGTGGTGGAGATGCAGCCTCACTGCCAGGTGCCCACCCAAGAGAAACAGAACGTGTATCTACACAAAGCAGTGCTGCCAACAAGCAAACACTGGACGTGCCCAACAGCCACGGACTGCTGAGCGGACAGACACGCTGTGACACCATCCTACCGCAGAAAGCTCCCAGCACAGGAGGGCCAGCACAGCCACGCACACCGCACCAGGCTGGGAGAGGTCAGACAACGCTGCACAAAGAACAAAGCAGTAGTGACAGAAGGCAGGTCCATACTGGTCTGGGGAGGGGGCGGGGGACGGGGGCACCACGATGGGAACCAGGATGCACTTGGGACAGCGGGACTGCTCTAGGTCCTGTCGGTGGTGCTGGTTACACAGCTGCACTCAATTACTCAAATACAGCCAGTTGCGCATTTTTAAAGCATCATTGAGATTAAAGCATTCAAAGGTATAACATTACAGTTCAGAAAACAGGCATGAAGTCAGAAGGTCTTTGAACACGAGCGGCTTCCTGAGTAATATTTTCTATCTCCAGGACAGTCTAATGCTTCATATTAATATCTCTCACATTATATTTTGGTTTGGAGGAGCACTGATGTCTGACAGGAGCTGTAAACGCACCAAGTCTTAAACCACAAAACCGTAAGAAGAAAACGAGCTGTCTCCAACTGCCCTCCCGGGGAGCAGGACGCTTACTCCAAAACGGAGTCAGAATCTTTTGGAGCTATTTTCTTGAAACTGTTTTTAGGACTCTGAGTACATTCTTGTTTCTTCCCAAGAACAGACAGTCTTTGTCTTGGAAATTGAGCTGAGGTTTTGCACAAGTCATTAGGAGTTTAGCCTCTTGAGTTATGCGGGTAACTGACTATTTTAAAGGTGGGGGGGCGCTCACTTGGCTGCTCACTGGTCTGCAGCCTTGGACCCCGGAGCCTTCCCCAGCCCACGAGCTTTCAGAGCGCAGGTTCTCAAAGTGCCCGCACCTGCCCTGGGCATCTGTCTTTGTTCACCACGAACACGTCTTCAGTGCATACAAGGAAGGACGTTAGAGCAATAGTGGGGAACGGCATGTGGAAAGAAAACAGTCAGAGGATCAGAGCCTTTCGAAGATGGTGCCGTCACTAAGCAAGGGGACTGTGAGGCTGAGACTTGGGTTCTGGAGATCAGTTTTGCGTTTGGTTGTAGTCACTTCAGTTTAAGTTCAAAGGAAGCATCTGGAAGGACGTTAGAAAGAAGACATGATCTGGAATGAAGTACGTTCTGAAAACAGCGATTCACCACATAGAGGTAAGAGCAGAATAAACCTTCAAGGGAAAAGGCCACAGAAGAAAAAGAGGGCTCACACCGGATTCCAGGAGACCCTGCACTGCCCAGCAGTCTTTTAACCTGCTCCTCCCTCCAGCCCTAAAATGGGAGCTGGAATTTTAAATAAAAACATTTTGATTTTCTTTACATGTTTTTCACATATTCACATACAAGGTTAACAGGGAGAAAGGACGATGCTTCTCTTCCTAGTGACCACGTGAATGTACAGCCAGAGACAGAGTCCCCCCTCAGGGGACCCGCGCACACCCGGCGGGAAACACAGGTGGACTGACGACACAACGCGCGATGTCGCTCACAGGTGGGAGCGCCCAGCAGGGCTCTCGCTGGGGGAAGCCGTGTCTGCGATCAAATCCCAGACCCACACCTGGACCCGGCAATCGCAGACAGGAACCAGAAGGATGCAGTCAGCCCGCCTCGGGTGTGGGAACATTTATAGGACAAATGAGCCAGTTTCTTCAAATGACCCAGCAGAGAGATGCCATGAAAACACAGTGGCATGAGGCACAGGAGTGTTACAGACTAAGAGAGACGAAGGAAGTCCGCCGACCTTTGAATCATAAGTGTTAAAAAAAAAAAAAAACCAATGATAAAAGGGTATTTATTTGAGGCAATCAGTGAAAACTGAACATAGAATGGGCATTTGATATTATTAAGGAATTAGGGCCAAATTCATTGACAGTGGTCATGGAACTGCAGGTATGTGTAATAATATTTTTGATACATAATAAAGCATTTATGGACAAAGTGAATGATATTCATGATTCAGTGTGTTCAGCTTTAAAGTTTTACACTTAAAAATGGTAGAGATTGATGAAACAAAAAAGGAAGACATTGAAAATTGTCAAAAGTGAGTTAAAGAGTGCATGGCAATTTACAACACTATTTTCTCTAATATATATTGTGATTAAAAGGGCCTGTAATAATGTGTTCCTTAAAATGGCAAATAAATCAAATTACACCTGTCTGGGAGCCGCAGTCACACTCATTTGGTTGGGAGGTGGTGGGAAGCACTGCTCCAGCAGAGTGGGGACTGAGGGCAAGACCTTGGCACCAGGCTGACAGGAGGTCAAACCCTGGCTCCTTCCTGATGGACTGTGGGGCCTGAATTGCATTTCCTGACATCTCTGAATCCTCCCAGCAGCTCGAACCAACGCCCAGAACACAGTAGGCACTTGGTACTTGTCAAATGAATGCACAAAGCCAGAGAGAAAGCTTCCAGCAGGGACACTGGCAATAGCAGTATTTTGTAAATGCTCACTGAGAGCAAACACATGATGACAGAGGTGTGGGCTGGGCTGGCCCTGCACACTCAGCCCTCTGGCCTCGGCGGCAAATGCTTCCATGAAGGCAGAGACAGGTGAGGGGGGATGAGGTGCAGGGTTTGCATCAGGCTCAGCAGGACCTCCACGTTTGGACAGGGGAGGCTAGGCCGCGTTTACACTGAGGGCGCACCTTGAGAATAGGGAAGGCCCCTCCCGCTGCGGCGGGCGGCAGGCACCAGGGTGTCCCTGCAGCACCTGGCGTTTAGCTGTCTCAAGGCACCGCACTGACCTTGTCTGACCCCCTGACCTGAGCACCTTGGACGGCAGTCTGCTTCAAACAAAGGTTCTCCAGGCGGGGTGGGAGCTGCAAATCACTTGAGGGCTTTTCAAAAGGCCCCCCCATCATGATACGTGCACGTGCACGCACACCCACGTGGACACACACAGACACGCATGGCTGAGCCGGCGAACTGCGGTCACCGGGAGCCGGCTGTTCCTCTCTCTGGAGCATCGGTCCGTGAGGAAGGCTGGAGGGACAGTGGCAGGGACTCCAGCTGAGGACCCCTCACATCACCGCATCATTCCAGCCTTGTGGTTCAGGAGGAGGTAACTGTGCAACGTCTTGGAAGGCAGGCTGGACGGAGAGCGTCTGCACTCCTACACCCACAAACGCTGCTGCCTGGCGGGGCGCAGCTTCCTGCCGGCCCAGCGCTGGAGGCCCCTGCCCGCTGGCCGCGTTCCCCGCCACGCCCGCCCTGCCGGGTGCCCTGGCCGCCTGCGTGGGGGTCGTAGGGCCCTGCCTGGGGAGAGCGCCCACGTAGGGTGTTACATGAGACCTGGGGCACCCTAGTGCATGAAGGTGGCAGGGGCACGATTCTACTCTTAGCGATGGGAGTGCTAACTGTCCAGGCTGTGATGCGTGCACAGGATTCCGGAAGCTGCTGGGTATCTGCTCACCATCTCCGCCCTCCTGCTGTGCGTTGCCTCAGTATCTCCAGGCCGTGACTTCTGCCCCACGGCCGTCTTTGTCAGCACCAGCACCAGAACCAGACCCTCTAAGACTCTCCCTGGTCAGCCCCTCCCCTGCTCAGCCTCGCCTCTCCTAGTCCAGCCCCTGCTTACTCTGTACCTTCACTCTAGAAGTCTCCTGTTTCCTTTCTTCCTAATCCTTGACAGCTCAAATTTAATAGCCCATAGAAGTCAGAGCTTCATACAACTCAGTATCAAAAAACCAAATAAACCAATAGAAAATGGACAGAAGACTTCAAAAGAGACTCTTCTAAAGAAGAGATACAGATGGCGAACGGGCACATGGAAGATGCTCAACATCGCTAACTATTGGAGAAACGCAAATCAAACCACGGTGAGGTGTCGCCTACAACTGTCTAAGCGGCCATCATCAAAAAGTCTACAAATAACAAACGCTGGGGAGGATGTGAGAAAGGGAACCCTCATCCACTGCTGCTCGGAACGTAAGCTGTACAGTCACTACGGAAAACGGTCTGGAGTTTCCTTAAAAAGCCAAAAATAGAACTGCCATGTGATCCAGCAATGCCAGTCCTGGGCATATCTCTGAAGAAAATGAAGTAGTAATTCCAAAAGACACAAACACCCGAGTGTTCCCAGCAGCATTATTTACAACAGCCCAGATCTGGGAGCAACACATATGCCCATCAACAGATGACTGGATTGAGAAGATGTGGCGTGTGCATGCATGTGCGTGTGCGTACGCGCACGCACACACACACACACACACACACACACAATGGAATGTTACTCAGCCGTAAAGAAGGAATGAAATTCTGCCATTTGCAGCAAGGTGGATGGATCTAGAAAATATGTTTAGTGAAACAAGACAGAGAAAGACAAATACTATATGATACCCCTTATATGTGGAATCTAAACAAACAGTACAAATGAATGTATATGCAAAATAGAAGCAGACACAGACACAGAAAACAGACTTGTGGTTACTAAAGGGGAGATGTGGGGGGGACAAATTAGGGGTGTGGGATCAAAAGATACAAAGTACTATACACAAAACACAAGCCATGAGGATTTACTGTATGGCACAGGAAAGTACACTCAATGTCTTTGAAATAACCTATAATAGAATATAATTAGCAAAAAACAAAAACCCTGAATCACCATGCTGTACATGTGAAGGGGACACAATATTGTAAATAAGCTATACTTCAATTAAAAAGAGTTAAAGCTTCAATCTCCCAACTGCAAGAGGGAAGGACCCCCTTCCCTAGAGGGCAGCGGTTCTGAGCCCTGCGTCTTGGAAGTGGGGGTAGAGCTGGGAGTCCTGGATGCTGGAAAGAGGGGGGAGGCGTGGACTTGCCTTCCCAAATAGGTTGACAGCTTCCCCTGTGGCAAGGAACAGGAAAAAGAGGGGTGGGGGTGTCCCTGGTACACTGCTGTTTGCCCAGCGCCCTGAAGTGAGCTTTCAGCCTTGCCCTCTGGAGGGAGGCAGCCGTACCCATGGAAGCTGCGGGCCCCCGACCGGTGAGAGAGACAGATGAGGCAGCCAGAGGTGAGCAGGGGTGAGAACGTGACTATTTGAGGACAGGGCCCCTCATCTGGGTGGGGTGCAGACAGCCTCCAAGGAGACCGTGCTTGCCACCTCCCACCCCCCTTGAGGGAGACCAGCCTGTAGCCTGGGGAGGGCTCCGCTCATGTGAAGGGGAGGGTCACACACACTCTGCAGGGCCAGACGGTCCTGGATTAAAATCCAGCTTCATTACCTTTTAGATGTATAACAACAGGTCAGTTATTTATCTTCCAAAAATCTCACTTTCCTCATTGAAAAAATGGCATTAACAACATTATTTGTTCATAGTGACTGTTCCATAAATGTTAACAGAGGGGAGAGAGGGAGGGAGGGCGAAAAGCAAAGGAAAGCAAGCCATCACTGGCCTCCACGTGGGCCACGCTCAGCCAGCAGCGAGGCTTTGCTGGTGAGATGCAACCCACGGGAGACACCGTGCCCTCCACTCTGTTATCAGAAGAACATTCTGCAAACAACCTTAGCAGCGTTCAAAGCGGAAGACCGGGCTCAGTATTTCCCCCACTCCCTAGCGCAACAATGGAAGCTGATGTTTATAAAGCGGGGAGACGGGAAACACCAACTATTGCTCACTAATCCAGAGACAGAGTGGAACAGATCCCAACAGAGGATGCAGAAGTCTGTTCAGTGGCTCTCACTCACCTGCTCAATAACACAAGAACAAAAGGCAGGTGGTTCCCGAGAAGGCACCTGTTGAACACAGATAAAAGGGAATCTTGTGCTGCTTACTCACCGGGTAATTCCTCGTGCGAGTCCTCACTACAGGATATTATTGTGACAATGTTTCAACTAAGGATTAGGCACGGTGGCAAGGAGAACGTGCGTGCTCGCAGGGTTCAAGGGGAGCGGGAAGCCTGATCGGGCTGCACAAGCTGCGTAGAGGGGGCCGGGGGGCTGGGAACGGGGGGAACACCCCCTGGACAATTCAAGGGTTGAGGACCCCCCGCAATGTCCCCCAAACACTCTTAGCTTAACTTCTGATGGACAAGAAAAACTGTTTTGCTTGTGTGGGATTTTTTTTTTCTGTCCGGGATTATTTCCATCATCTTTTTCATTGTGTGAAAACATAGGATCATATTCAGACGCAGTATTTCCCTAATATTTTTGGCTAAATTAGTTCCTGGGAGAACTGACAGCAGACGGCACAGTCGGCATTAACGACAGTCAAGCATGGCTGTCGTGGTCACAGGACTGAACAATTCACTGCCTTCAGTACTTTGTCGGTACTGAACGTTCCAGGCTGCTGGTCTACATTGACGAAATGTCTCTGATTATTACTAAGTTGGTAATTCTCTTTTCCTCATGTGGTGTAGCCAGTAGAAATGGTACGCTTTCCTCTAAAGCATCTGGACCTAAGTTTTACTAGGGACATGATGACCCATTAGCCTGTGTTGGCTGACAGCTGGAATAAACATTCTCACCCTGTAGTCTGGCTATAACCAATGCCAAAGCGGTGAGAATTTTTGTCAGACAGTTGCTTGACATTATAAAAACCACAGCAGTAACAGGCAAAGTCCCAAATATTTGTTTTTGTAGAAGTCAAGTCTGTTATACTCAATTAATTTAGTTAAAGCCCTTTGTCAGCGTAGCTCTAACTCCCGCAAGCCTGTATTCCTAAATCTTTGCTTAAGTGCCTTGTGTCAGGCCACAAAGTACCTTATTCAGAAAGAGCTTATGTGTTGTTGCGAACAGGAAATTTAATGTACATATATAAACGCACCTGTTACAAAGTATGACTGCATGGTTCCTCTGAATCTAGTTTTAACATTAACCAAACGAAAATAACATCTTTTTATGAGAAAGTTTATAATATCTTCCATTGCTACTTTGACATTGTTTTCCCCTGTTAAACTGCATATAAACTAATTCCAAATAGTCAAAGAAATAAACTGATTTTTTAAAAGTTTTACACAGTTTAAGTCTGCTCTGTCTCTTTATGAATTGGATCGGCTCTGTAAGTGAATGGTTTGTCATGGATAAGCATCGCACTCCACCAGCCTTTTGGGGAGCCACGGCTAATGTGAAGGATAGACACGCGCGCGCACACACACACACAACGCCTTGCCCAGCGCCGTTTCTTGAGAGCACCAGAGGGAGAGTCCTGGAGGTGAGAGGGTCCCACCATCTCCCACAGCCTCTCCTGGCACTTGGCACTGCTTTCCAGCTGTCCTTCAGACTTGTCACTTTATCCTCAGCCTCATGCTCATCCTTTTTGGGCAACTAATGTGGACTCAACTTCCAACTTCAAATCTTCTCCAGTTTGGCTTCTAAAGAAACACAAATCCTATGAGGGCTGCCAGTCCCCTGATCTGCAGGAGCCCCAGGCTGCACTCTGCTCTGGGCTGTGCCAGCCCGAGGCCGGGGCTGACAGTCTGTGCTGGTGGAGACGACGCTGTCTGTGTCTCATGGGGGTGCAGAACCACCCTGAGTGGAGCAATGAGAAGGGCCCAGGAGAACAGAGAACTGACTTGGGGGCAGAAGAACAGGTAGAATCAGGCAGACGCAGGGTGAGGCTGACGGCAATGCTGGTGATGGAGACAGCATGAGAAAAGAAGAAACATGGTGCGTCTGAAAGCCAGGTGCCAACCGGGGTGCTGGGTGTGAGTGAGCTCCTGCCGTGGGACCAACAGTCCCCAAACTTGCCAGGTTAGAACAGTTCCTGGTTTCCGTGGTTCAGCGTCTCTCACAAGACTGCAGTCAGGTATTCCCAGGGCTGAGGCCCCGTCTGTAGGCCCCACGGGGAAGGATGCACTTCCCAGCAAGACTGGAGACAGGCATCGAGGAAGCAGCGCCTTCTCCCGCGCCCAGGAGGTGGAGGTGCCCCGGCAGCTCTGCGCATCAGGGTCTGGCTGCGGGCGCCCCGGGAGGGCAGAGTGGCACATGGTGGGGGCAGCATGCAGAGGGTGGGGTTGGCAGGCAGGGGTGGGGGGGCGGCCCACAGGGGTGTGGCTCTTCCCCCTCCTGTAGGAGCTTCAGCTTCAGCCACTCTGACTGTGGGGCCAGGTGTGCATTCAGGTGCACGTGGAAGGGCACTTGCTTCTCCTTTAGGGCCCCCCACCCCCCCATTCAAACGCTGGGAGGCAGCAAGGGATCCGGCCTGTCCTCAAGGTCCCCGCTCAGCCTGGGAGTCCTGCTGCCTGCTGGTCCCCTCCTGGGTGCATCATCCCTTCCCCCTCTTCGCCCTCTTTGAGGTAGTTCAGGCTCCAGCACCAGGTGCAGAGAGAAGTCGCACCTCAACCAGCTGGGACCGCGACGTAAAACACCCCAGAAATGTAGGTTCTTGTGTTTCCTTCCACACGAGATTTCACCAGCCGACCTGTAAAAACAGGCATTGCTAATGAACGTGTTTCAGCTGGGCAGGTGGGCCTAGACCCTTAGTTCTTGTTGGGAAGAAAGCTCCCTCTGCTCCCTTAGGTAGGTGACTGGGGGCCTGCGAATTAGCTGAGGACAGACAGAAGAATAGGAGAAACACAAGCCTGACTGGTACGTGTCTGTGTGTGCTTGTAAGCGATCAGCAATGTGATGAAGGTTGATGTACCGATGTAAAGAAAAGAGGGTTTAGGACTTCGGTAGGAAAGTGTGGAAGGTTCTGATGGGCAGCTGACTTCTCACTTCCAGGTGCTAAATCAGCTTTCTTCTGAGCAGGAAACTCCCTTGGAGGGAATGACTAGAAGCTGTAATTTCTGGAGTATCTGCTTAAATTTGGATTACATTTCTTCCTGTGGCTGCTGACTGTTCAGATGTTTTCAGCTTAAAGTCATTCTCAGACTGGAGCACGTATCAGAGTCCCCGGGGCCCTGTTAAAACCCAGGTTGCTGGCCCCAGCCCCAGGCTTTCTGATCCAGTGGGTCTGGGGCAGGAGGCCATGAAGCAGAACTTCTGCCCTTGGAGAGTCACTGACGGTGATAACTTTTGTCTGCTGCTCCGAATTACGGCCTCAGAAGTTAGTAACTCTAATCTCCGCAATGTCTTCAGTGGAGCTGCCGTCATGCTGTGTCCATGGCTGGGATGTGGTGGGAAGAGTGGGCTGAAGGCCAGCATCTCGGGCGCGTGGTGCCTGGTGTGGACAGACCACAGACACTCCTGGAGCCTCGTGGGCCTGAAATGTAGCGTGTGTGTGCGCGCACGCGCATATGTAGGTTTGGGGATCTGTGAGCTAGACACACTCCCCCTCCCACGAGCTCCCGTCATGGGTGTGGGTGTGGTCAGGACACAGCCCAGGCTGCTCCACCTCCCTCACCCTGGCTGGTACACAGAGCTCTCCCAGCCCAACTCAACTGCAAGCCTGCTGTAGAGAACACTATGATAAAGAAGTAGGGACGATGGTTAAAAGGACCCCATTCACAAAAAGAAATAAAGGGAAGAGACACTGTGTGGCAATTCCCTCACTAAAGTCTGGAGGCCCCTCCATGCGAGGCTGTGCTGATCTGAGACTCGCAAAGGTGCCTGATGGAAACCTAACGCTGGCTTCGCTGCACAGGCCACTCCCCCCACCAGAGCGGAGCGTGCGCTTCCGCGCGGAGCACCAGCCACCCGGGGCCTAAACGAGAGCAAACGCACAGGTGCCACAGGGGGAAGTGCTGAGAGCGGCGGGGCCAAGTCTCGCAGATACTCCGACCATGACGGGGAGGAGGGCAGACCCCTGCACCCCCATGCCCCCCCACCCCAGCCCTCCCCCATCCCGTGCGGAACTACCTTCAGGCGCTGTCGCCGCCCCAGTTCCACCCCGCTGGGCAGGGACGTGGTAAACATGGGAGAGCCTGGAAGGCGTGCTGGGAGGACGGAGAACTCACCTTTGAAAAGAAGTTCTTTCATTTAGAAAAGTTCACACCAGTGGAGAGAGCGTATTCAAATACAGCTCATTACATCACCGCCGAAGCATTTCTGTCTGGCCGGCGGAGCCCTGCGAGAGGGAGAGCTCAGGGCTGGACACAAAGCTGCTTCCTGTCCCCCATTCAGAGCTGCGGCCCGTCCGCGCCAGGCGAGGCGGCAGGGGGAGGCCAGGGGCCCGGAAGCTCGGGAGCCGGGCAGCAGCCCTCCTCCTTTTTCTTTTTGGTTTGCCGTGTTCAGGGATATGCGGCAGAGGCTGTTCCCCCGGTTCCACCCGGAGCGGGACGGAATTCCGTGCACGGCGAGCGCTGAGTCAGCAGCCCGCCGCCCGGCCGGACTCTCTGCGCTCTCGATCCTGCGCCGGCCACGTGCCCCGGGGGGTCGTGCCTCCCACGAGCAGAGCCAGTGGATGGGGACTGCCCCTTGGATTCATTTTAGGTGACAGTTATGTCTCAAGACAGTTAAGCAACATGAAACCCCAACCAAAAAAGTCACATTCACAACAAAAACTGGAAGAAACTGGGCTTTGGTGCCCACCTGTTGAAAGTCTACATTCGCTCTTCAAAGGTATCACCTAAAAAATACCAATTTTGAAAGAGATTCTATAATGTCTCTTAGGGGAGGGTTTAGATCAGCAAATGAAAATCCATTCTCATCCCTCAGTTCAACCAGAACGTACATATTCTGGGGGTGGCCTATAAACAGGTCCCTTCCTCCCTTGTTCTGTGACCTTGGCCCCACCCAAGGGTACATCTCCTTCCTTAGTCTCTGTAACTTCTGGAATCCTAACCTCTTTCTCCTCTTTATCTCACAAATCCTTCCTCAAGCTCAACCGGGGTGTTTTGGATCAAGAATATGGAAGAGAAAAGGGTGTCTGGCATTATTATTCTGTTACCCAAACAGAGACTGTGAAGGAAAAACCGGGCTGGTCTAACATACTCACAAATCTAAGTATTGGAATACTGATTGATCTGAGTTCTGCTAGACTAACTTGCAAATCTAGGTTAATTAGTGTTGGTTTGCTGTTCATGGTTTTTTTGCTAGCCAGCTGGATTTTCAAAGATACATATCTGGCTTTGGAATGTTGGTTTGCTGCCTCCCTGCCTCCACTTTTGTGATGATAATGCTGCCAAAGCTGTTCCATGCCTATTGGCCGAATACCCCAATCTTGTACTTTACCCTATAAAACCTCATGCGCACATCTTGGAGGTGCTCAGAGCTTCGGAGCAGAAGCCCCTCTGAGCCCGCCGGCGTAATACATGTGAGTACTCCAACCCTCCGAGTGGTGCTTGTTTCTTGACTGGCCTGTCGTTTCCGTAACAAGACGATAAAATGTGAGTACATGAATCCTGAACTATTCTCGTAAATGACACACAATTCCGCAAAAGAGAGTGGCCTGCGAGTGTGGGCTGCATGTATCCCTCTGGAATGAGAGCCCGATCCCCTGGGCTCCCCCTCTGTGAGGGTCCCCAAGCAAGGGGACTGAGCAGGGTGGGCGAGCCCCTCACTGACACTGGAAAGAAATTGGAGGAAGAGCCCATAGAGGGGGGTGTAGGTCCCAAGGGGATTAGCTCGGCTCTGGTTCTTTACGACACAGTAATGGAGTGATGCCGACTGGAGCTTGAAAAAGAACATCTGTCTTGGGGAGAAAGCACCCCAGGGCGCTGAACCCCGAAGCGAGGAGGCAGTGGTAAGGTCCCCAAGGGCAGGGTTAAGCTGTCCCTCGGTGCCTGTTCTGAGTGGTGCCCTTGGGGAGGTCCTGTCGCTTATCAGCGCCTCAGGTTAGCAGAAAAAGAAACTCACCTCTCAGAGTTATGATAAAGCTAAATAATTTAGCATCCATAAAGGCCTCGGAGATGAAAGGCACCATATAAATGCAAATTATTGTTTTATTAGGAGCTGCCATTGGTAGAGGGAAAGTCAGGTCCTCCCTGTGATGGGTCTCCGCTTCGGCTGACCCTGAGCGCTGGGCTCCTGTCTCAGAGATCAGGACACTGAGCTGTGCCCCCCACTTTGTTTCATCTGCTCCACCTAAGAGCTAGCTGTGCTAGTTTCTCTTCAGGGACACCCCTCCTTCCACGCTGGCATTCTGCAGCAAACGGAACAAAGTAAGTGGCCGTACATTTCCAAAGAGAAGCGATGCATCTTCATTACGGTAACTCCGCTTTGTGTACAGGCTTTTTCATGAAAAGAAATAGGCATCAAAATGCTAATTTCAGTTCAAAAGGCAGTAAGTTGCTGCTGGCACTTCAGCTGAAGCCCAGCTGTTAAGTAGGGAACTTGTCTTTCAACCTGGGAGAACTTCCCCAGCAGGCTGCCCTCCCAGGTTCAAAGGGTGGGTCCCCCCTTCAACTCCAGTAAACAAGATTAGAACCTCACAGCGCCACCCCCCCCCCCCATCAGGAAGCAGGTCCTCCAGACCGGCTGCAGGGCCGCAGCTCTGGTCCGCCAGCTACCCAGCCAGGGAGAGAACCCACATGCTTCTCCACCTCAGGAGTGTGACCAGAAGGGACGGGATTTCACAGCTTCTGCAGCTCGGAATTCTCACTTCTATCAATAGTCACATTTTCTTTAACCGGATCTGGACGATGGCTTGACAAAGAATCGTTATATTTCCTGTACTAGGTAGTCTAGGGGGAAAAACGTTTAATGTTTTAAAATTGGATTTTCTGGATTATTTTTTATTTATTTGGACAATAGGAAAAATGTTTAGTTTAGGACTATTTGGAAAAAAATATACTTGGTCCCACATATGTAAGAATTCCAGTAAAAAGAAAGATGAAGGTAACCTTGACAAGCAAACTGAATAATACACGCTGTCTCAGTCCATCAGGGCCGCTGCAAAACGGTACCACAGACTGAGCGTCTTGTAAGAAATCTCTCTCTCACGGCCCTGGAGGAGGGAAGTCCAAGATCCAGGGCCAGCCAGGTCCGGCTCCTCTGAGAGCCCTCCTCTGGGTGGCACAGCCACCTTCTCCTGTGTCCTCCACATCCTCACCCGCTAAAGATCTCTCCGGGGCCCCTTCATAAGGACACTAACCCCATCACGGGGGCTCCACCCTCATGACCTCATCACCCCCCAAGGCCCCACCTCGTAATAACCTCACACTGGGGTTTAGATTTCCACCTGTGAATGTGGGGGGACACAGACGTGCAGCCCGCCGCACAAGTGCTAGGACCCTGTGCAAGTGCTTGCTGGGTTAAGTGTGGGCTAGCTCCCAGTCGTGGGAGTCAGAGCAGGCTGAGGAGGAACGGATTCCTGGCTTGGCACCTGGGCTGTCCCTCCCGTGGGTGGGGCGGGGCAGAGGACAGAGGCCGCCTAAACCCTGCGTCCTCATCACAAGACCCACAAGGCCTCGTGTGTAAAACGCGCAGTGTGGGGCATGGCACCAAAAAGATGTCTGCTACCTGAAGGAAAAGCCCAAAGACGTTGCTGAATAGCCTGTGCTCCAAGGATGATCATAAATTTCTGTGTTTTCACTTAGAGACATCGCTGGTGCTTGTGGGAGCTTGCAGTTGAGGACCCCAAACAATGACCTTGGATCACGTGTGTGGTTGAACAGACCACCTTATGATATTATATTACGATTGAATTTCTAAGTCCGATGAAACGTGACCAATTTGTTGAGCACTGTCTTAAATGTTTTATATCCACCATGTCATTTACCTTCATCTTCACTGGCACCGTATGATACAGGAATCATCACTGTTTTACTGAGAAACATAGCAAGGCTTCGATGGATCAGTAACTTGCCAGGGATTGGAGCAGGTAATTCAGAACTGGAATTCTAATCCAGATCTTTCTGCATCCAAAGCCCTCTTCCCTCCTAAAAACACTCTTCTTGTCACTGGCTAGAAAGTGGAGCCTTCTGAGAATGTAAACTGTAGAGGAGAAAGACCTTCCCACCCCCTCCCAGGTTCCATGGCGTAGTCTGTGAAACAAGCAGGAAACAGGCAGATTAACAGGAAGAAAAGGCATACACAGTAATCAATTTTTACTATTATGTGCATGAGGGCATTACAGTACAAAAAGCGAATGCCCCAAAAGGCCTTGAGATTTGAGAGCTAATATATCACCTTAACAGGGGAAGGGCAGGGGGTGTCGCCTCGCAGGGGAGAATAAATGGTTTTTAGAGTGGGCCCTTAGAAGAACAGATGGGAGGATGGTGGTTTGTGACAATCTGGGTGTGGGCTCCAACTCTAGGCTCCTCTCCTGTGACAGGAGTCAGTCTTTCTGGTGGGGCAGCTCCTAGGATGGGACTTGTGACACCCGAGGTCCCGTGGAGGCTCTGTGTTCAGGCAGGTAAGGGGACTTCAAAGGACGCACTCCTGCATCTGCGGTTTCTCACGTGCCTTTGGGGAACCACAGGGAGCATGACTGCTGGACATTATAGTAGGTTTTCATCTGGCAGTTTGCTTGGAGACGGCCACACTGTCCCCAGAAAGGCTGCACCACTTTGCAGTCCCACCGGCAGTGCTGAGCGCTCCTGTTGCTCCGCCTTCTCGCCAGCACCTGGTGATGTGGGCGCCGTTTTCACAGGAGTGAAGCAGTATCTCCTTGTTATAATTTGTATTTCCCTGAAGACATACGGTGAGGAGCATCTTTTCATAAGCTTAGTTGCCATCTGTGTACATCTGTATGTCTTCCCTGGTGGCTTCTGTTAAGGTCTTTCATCCATTTTTAATCCTCTTATTGTAGAAGAGTTTTGCTCTTTTCAATAAAAGAAGCAAGGTTATACTTTTTATAAAGAGCTCTCCCCATAAGCAGCAGGGATATGAAGATAATGCACTTCTGTCTCCTTTACGATGCATTGCACTCACTTTTCATATTTTATCCAGAGGACTGTTCAGTTAGTGATTTATTAAGTGCTTAGAAGGTGCTTATCCCTTCGACTTGGCCTCTGACTTCCCAAAGATGGTAACTCTGCTGATTATGTAAACCCACGCATGTACTTACACCAGCAATTCAAGGATTCATGGTTTTGTGAAAGGGTAAATAAAATCGACAACCCTCTGGCCAGGAAAAGAAAGAGGACCTAAATAAACAAAATAAGAAATGAAAGAGAAGAAAAAGCAACTGATACCATAGATACACAAAAAACCGTAAGAGAATACTGTGAACAACTATATGCCAAAAAATTGGACAACCTAGAAGAAATGGATGAATGTCTACAAACATATAGTCCACCAAAACTGAATCCAGGAGGATAGATAATTTGAACAGACCAATCACTAGAAGTGACATAGAATCTGTAATTTAAAAAAAAAAAAACAAAAAACTCTCTGCAAACAAAAGTCCAGGACCTGATGGTTTCACTGGGGAATTCTACCAAAGAAGAACTAATACTGATACTTCTCAAACCATTCAAAAAGACTTAAGAGGAGGGAACACTCCCAAACTCATCTATGAAGCCACCATCACCCTGATACCAAAACCAGACAAAGTACTAATAAATAAAATTACAGGCCAGTATCTTTGATGAACATAGATGCAAAAATGTTCAACAAAATATTAGTAAACCAAATCCAACAACACAGGAAAAAGATCATACACTACAATCAAACTGGATTGTAAGGATGGTTCAACATACGCAAGTCAATCAGTGTGATACACCACATCAAAAAAAGAAAGGACAAAAACCACATGATCATCTCAATAGATGCAGAAAAGGCATTTGATAAAATTCCAAATCCATTCATGATTAAAAAAAACTCTTATCAAAGTGCATATAAAGGGAACATATCTCAATATAATAAAAGCTATTTATGACAAAACCACAGCCAACATAATACTCAAGGAAAAGTTGAAACCCTCCCTGCTAAAATCTGGAACACGATAGGTATGCCCACTCTCACCACTTCTATTCAACATAGTATTGGAAGTCGTAGCCATAGCAATCAGATGAGAAAAAGAAATAAAATGGATCCAAATTGGAAGAGGAGGTAAAACTGTCACTATATGCAGATAACATGATACTATATATACAAAACCTTACAGACTCCACACAAAAACTACCAGAGTTGATAAATTATTTCAGCAAAGTAGCAGGATACAAGATTAATGTACAGAAATCTGTTACATTTCTTTACACTAACAATGAAATATCAGAAAAAGAAAATAAAAAAGCAATCCTTTCTAAAATACTTAGAATAAACCTGACCAAGGAAATGAAAGATTTACATGCTGAGTACTATAAAACATTGATAAAGGAAATTAAAGCTAATTTTAAAAAATGGAAAGTTATCTTATGCTCTTGGATTGGAAGAATTAATACTGTTAAAATAGCCATACTACCCAAAGCAATCTATATATTTAATGCAATCCTCATCAAATTACCCATGACATTTTTCACAGAACTAGAACAAATAATCCTAAAATTTATATGGAATCACAAAAGACCCAAAATTGCCAATGCAATATTTAGGAAAAAGAACAAAGCTGGAGGCATAACCCTCTTAGACTTCAGATACTACTAAAACAGAGCTACAGTAAACAAAACAGCATGATACTGGCACAAAAACAGACATATGACCAGTGGAACAGAATAGAGAGCCCAGAAATAAACTCCAGACTTTTGGTCAATTAATCTTTGACAAAGGAGGCAAGAACATACAATGGAGTAAAGACAGTCTCTTCAGCAAATGGTGCTGGGAATACTGGGTGGCTACATGTAAATCAATGAAGTTAGAACACTCCCTCACACCATACACAAGAATAAACTCAAAATGGCTTAAAGACTTAAACGTAAGACAGGACACATATATCTCCTAGAAGAGAACACAGGCAAGACATTCTGTGACATAAATCATAGCAGTACTTTCCTAGGTCAATCTCCCAAGGCAATAGAGATAAAAGCAAAAATAAACAAATGGGGCCTAATTAAACTTATAAACTTTTGCGCAAAGGAAACCATAAACGAAAAAAAGGACAATCTACAGAACGGGAGAAAATATTTGCAAATGATGTGACTGACAAGGGCCTTATTTCCAGAATATAAAAACAGCCCATTCAACTCAATAACAAAAAAACAAACAACCCAAGCGAAAAAATGGGCAGAAGACCTAAACAGACATTTCTCCAATGAAGATATATAGACGGCCAATAGGTACATGAAAGGATGCTCAATATCGCTAATTATCAGAAAAAATGCAAATCAAAACCACAATAAGTTATCACCTCACACTGGTCAGAAAGACCATCATTAAAAAATCCACAAATGATAAATGCTGGAGAGGGTGTGGAGAAAAGGGAACACTCCAACAGTGTTGGTGGGAATGTAATTTGGTGCAGCCACTATGGCAAACAGTGTGGAGATTCCTTAAAAAACAAAAAAAATAGACTTACCATATGATCCAGAAATCCCATTCCTGGGCATATATACTGAGAAAACTCTAATTCAAAAATATACATGCACACCAGTGTTCACAGTAGCGCTCTATACAACAGCCAAGACGATGGGAGCAACCTGAACACCCATCCACAGATGACTGGATAAAGAAGTTGTGGTATATTCATACAAGGGAATACTACTCAGCCATAAAAAGAATAAAATAATGCCATCTGCAGCAACATGGATGGACCTGGAGATCGTCATACTAAGTGTAGTAAGCCAGAAAGAGAAAGAAAATACTATATGATATCGCTCATATGTGGGATGCAAAAAAATGAGACAAATGAACTTATTTACAAAACAAAAACAGACCACAGACATGGAGAACAAACTTATGGTTGCCAGGGGAGAAAAGGGGGGTGGAGGGATAAATTGGGAGTTTGGGATTTGCAGACACACACCACTATACATAAAATAGATACACAGCAAGGTCCTACTGTAGAGCACAGGGAACTATATTCAACACTTTGTAATGGCTTATAATAAAAAAGAACATGAAAAAGAATAAATAAATAAATAAATAAATAAATAAATAAATAAATAAATAAACAAACAAACAAATAAATGTGTGTGTATATATATATATATATATATATATGACTGAATCACTATGCTGTACACCAGAAACTAATACAACATTGTAAATCAAATATACTTTAATTTTAGCAATGTCTTTTAAAAAAGGGAATTAAGTACTGATACAGGTCACAACATGATGAACCTTGACAATGGCATGCTGAGTAGAAGAATCTAGACACAAAGGGCAGCGTCTTGTATAATTCCGTCTGTGTGAAATCTCCAGAACAGAAAAATAGAGAGAGCCAGAAAGCAGGTTAGTGGTTGCCAGGGCCCGAAGGTGACAGAGGCACTGGTGGATGACGGTTAAGGGCACAGGGTTTCTGTGTGGGGCCATGAAAATGTTCTGAAACTGATTGTAACTGAGGGTTGCACAACTGTGTATATACTAAAAATCACCGAATCGCATACTTTAAGTGGATGAATTGTATGGTATGTGAGTTTTGTCTTAACAGAGCAGTGATTTATAAAAACTAAAAGCATGGTTAGTGCAGCTCCTCCCTGTGTGACCCTGTTGGGAGGTGGCCCCGGGTCTGGGCGCCTCTGCAGTGCCTACTACAGCAGAAGTGTCAGGGGAAGGGAAGGTGTGTTCATGTACCTTGTCGTCCCAGTGTGGCACAGGCTTCGGGTTCCATGCACGACTTCACGCCCTGTGCGGCAGAGTCTCACAGTCTGCACGTGGCATCTTGTTTGCCTCCTCCGCCAGAGCCCGGGTCCAGGAGAGGACCTTCACCTGCTCCGCTCATGGCTGGGTGGTCAGCAGCTGGCGAGGGCCTGGCGCACAGCCAGAGCGCGGAAAGCCTGTGGACGACTTGTCCCGCGGTGGACGGTGGCACCTGCTCGCCTGGTAGGCTCCTGACCACCTGGGGCCTCTATGGAGAAGCTGGGTTCCCTGGACGGTGTGCGTCTCCGGGAACCCTCTCCGGCCATTTCCAGTTTACTCCTCCACCTCATTTCATGTGCCACTCCTCTTCTTCCTAGTCATGCAGTTCTCATCCCAAACTCGGACTGATGGTCAGGAATCATCCGTCACAGCAGAGGTCAAGGATCACCAAGGAAATCTGCCAGACTCCTCCCCTCCAACAGCTTCCCCTGCCACCTCTGCAGACAGCCCAGGGGAAGGATGGCGGCGGCCACCGGGATGAGCTCGTGCCATCGTGCCTTCTGAGCGGCGCGTGGGGCAGGTCCACAGACACAGAAGTATCGACCATGAACTGAGGAAATGTATTTTCCTCTCCTTCCTCCTGGGACTGGAATGACTAATTAGACCAACATGAAATTAAAATGATTTCAAGATCGAAACACTGGGGGTAGGATCTCTCGAAGTCCGTTTTTCATCACTGAGCTGAGACTAAATTATGCTGTCAAACGCCGTATTATTTCAAATTAGCCAAATTAATTAATCTAACTCAGTCCTTGGCTGTATTAATCATCTGTTTTAGAATTTTATGAGAGAAAGAACGTGACTTGTTCAGCTTGGTGTGTGTGGATGAACCTCACTGACAGGTAGCTTGTCTTCTGCTCCAGGCTGGTGTTTTAAAATCTCTGCAGTAACAGAAGCCCCTCAAATACGGTAATATTAAGTCTCACAGGTTCTTATTTTATTTTGCTTGCATTTGAAAATATCTACCTTCCTAGTCTTAATATTATAAGAAGTAAGTGGTGTTTTGTTTTGGTTTCAAGCACTCAAACGTGTCAAAAGACTGCCTTGTGCACATCTCATTTTTTATGATGATTCTCTTTTAAATGCCAGAAGCCTACAAGTGTATGCTTAAGAAGAGATTTCTGTTGAACTCATGTATGAGACTTGGGGATTCCGGATTCTCCAGAGAGCACCCAAAGCCAGACGAAGGCGACGTGAATTACACCAACTCCTCCGATTCCTCACTGTCTCGAATGGACCAGGACAACAGACCCCTGCTGCCGAGCCCCCTCGCTCTGCACCCTGCATCTGTTCCTCACAGTTTATAGAAAATGCTGTCCACGGGGAAACAGGGCTTGTGATTACTAACAATCCCACAGCAACGGTGATGTGCGCAGGCCCTGGGCTTGGCCACGTCACCTGCCTGAGGTGGGTTCCCTCGTGGTCACCATCTGAAAGCTTAGGCAGCCCAGGCTGGAAGCCTGAGTTCACGGCCATCTCACCATGGCTGAACGGCACGACGATGGCAGACACACCGAGGAGCGCTGCCACGTTTGCTGCTGCTCCAAAAGTCTGAATGCCTAAGCCATCCGGTAAAACCGGGTCCCCCACACCCCTCTTCCTGGAGGCTTTCTCCCCCGCGGTGTGCAGAAGCAGCTCCCAGGCAGCTCCCACCTGCCTTCCACACCTAAAGAGGGGGCACTAGGAGGGCAGCGCAGGCTGTGCGTCCCCAGCATGTCTCCAGCAGGGTCCAAGCCAGCAGTCCCGATCTCTTTCCGTTATCTTGGGCTGTTACCTTGTGTTCACGTCTCTGGACCTCACTTAACACAGAATTCATGGCTTTGGCTTAGAAACCTACAAAGTCCACGGTTCCGGTCACGTGGGACCTGAGGAGCCAGTGGGGGGGGGGGCTGCTCTCTGCTGTGACTTTCCCCACTTCTCACTCACTCATGTGACAAGGGCAATAAAAACCGGGGCTGGTTCTATGGGCATGACTGCTAGCGAAGCCGGTGAGAACAGTCTGAATTCCTTTGACACGTTTCTTGGAAGGGTCCCACTTTTTATTAACATTGCCCATTTCTGCACTTCCATGTTCTGGCCGAGACCCAACCAAGAAATGGAAAAATACCATGAGAAAGTGAGCGCCAGGGCACTTCTGGCCTGGCGGGACACAGGAAGTACGGCAACCTAGGGGAAAACATGTTTACATGTTTTTCTGGCTGTGTTTCCACATCCCTCTTAGAGCTGGGAGCGCGATGTTTACTGAAAGGTTTGAAATTAGCTTCAAATGACGGACCCACAGGTTGCTCAAAATCGGCTGGGCTACCACCCAAACTGCTCCTGCCTTACTTTGGAAGCCAGAAAAGGTGGCCTGTACTCCAGGTTCCAGAGGCCCCGGGAGGCATTTCTGGGAGGCAGTGGGTGAGAACAGGGCCTCTGCAAAGCTGCACCGAGAAGCAGAGCTGACGGTTTTCCCCACGGGCGGTCAATATTTGTCTGGGCAATGACCGAAGTATGAAGTTTGTAAATATCAAAAAGTATTTTGGGATTTTGTTTGGCTTCTGTCAGGAAGAGCCTGAAAAGGTGCCTTTTCAGGATTCACAGGCAGGTAGGGCTTAGAACGGTCACAGATGGAGTTCTCCCAGCAAAGCCACACCTCTCTCTGCCCTCAGTTTTCTTTTAATCAGTAACTATCATGTTTTATCATATCCAGCTCGAAACTCTGACAAGTTTTCCAGGACCAACCCCACATTTCTGTGGTTATTTTTGTTATTTATGCTGATCCTGACATGTGAGTGACTTTTTGTTCCATGATATCTTGTTCTTATTTTAGTCACACTTCAGGTATATTTTTGATGAAAACTGGTTGCAAGATGTCAGTCTGGCATTAAGACTCTGCTCTGATAGCTCTCCTCTGTACCCAAGGCAAGCATTCCAGAGTTGTGCTCACAACACATGCTTCCTGAAGAAACGATGAACCACATAATTTTTTGGCGAAATCATGCTTTCACTGGAATCATAGTAAAACCAGTATTTTGAAAAAAACATGTCAACCATTTGAGAACTCTTCAGGGGATTTCCTCATGTGAACGTCCAGCTGCGGTGACTGACGACCACAGAGACATAAGAAGGGTCTGCATCTGCTCTTCTCTAAAGGTGTGAGAACCACGCCACGTGCTGGCGGCTGCGGAACAGTCACTCAAGGTAACTAAAGGGCCGTCTGTGGAGCATCCTGGAAGCTGGCCCGCGCTTTTCACTGTGAGGCGCACATCTTATTAGATGACACTGCTTCACTCCATCTGTTTTAATAGCTGTACATTCGGCAGCTTCATGAATCGTATTCCTGTGTATCTCACTGATTTCACCACCTGTCAGTGAAAGTCACTTGATGATGCCTGGGTTACGGGGACAAAGACCTGGGGCCCCACCACGCGGACGTTCATGTGAGGGCTCTCTTCTTTCAGACGGCAGTGCACTCGGAAGCTAGGATGCTGTCTGTGTGCGCCTACACACAGACACGCGACATGCCCTGGCACACACACACAAAATTTTCGGCGTCCAGGACCGTGGCCCTTCCCCAGGGCTGAGGCATGTCTCACTGTGAGTTTTGTGGACAGGCAGAGTCGACCTTCCACTAAGGACCCAAAGTCCACCTCTCCAGGCCACACTCCCCGAACAGGGAACGGGCCAGGGGCTACATAATCCATGTCTGACACTTCGGATACAGAACTAGTGTTACAGGTTGAACTGTGTGCCCCCCTAAAATTCACAGGCAGGGTCCTAGGTTCCGTAACTCAGAATGTGACCTGATTTGTAGGGAAGGTCGTTAATTAAAATGAGGTCATTAAGGTGGGCCTCACTCCAGTATGACTGGTGTCCTTATGAAATGGGAAATCCAGACACAGACACACAGGGAGAGGATGTCTATGGCCATCCACAAGCCAAGAGAGAGGCCTGAACAGACTCTCTTTCACAGCCTCAGGGGTAACCAATCCTGCAGACACGATGACCTCAGACCTCTGGCCTCCAAGTGCAGACAATGCATTTCTGTTGTTTGAGTCCTCCCGTTAAGGCAGCCCCAGCTGCTAACACAGCGGCGATGCAAAGTAGCTGGAGAAAGAAGGGATCTCAGTAACCCCAGAGCGGCACTCAGCCCCGGGCCCCGCGGTGGGCGGGCCCTGGGGGTGCTGGACCGCCAGCCGGGGCCCAGTGGGCAGGCGGTGCCAGCAGCACCTCGGGGACCGGCTGTGCTGGACAAGTTTGGCCGAGGCCCCAGTTCCTTGCCTCTGGTGGCTCCTGCCCACTTTCTAACCACCCACTGGCCCTTCAGAAAGTTATTTTCTTCTTAAACCATTCAGAGTCTGCTGGCTGCAACTCACCACCTTGATGGCTATAGAAACTGGGACCAAGGGTGGTTGCTCAGCCAGCGGGCTCTAGGGAAATCTGGGGAGTCTGGGGTTGTTTATCTGAGGCAGAAGACACACAAATACAACTTGTATTAAGGGGGTTTAAAGCAAAAGACCAGTTTCCTTGCTTCACAGAACACTTCTGACACCAAATGTATAGGGTTTTTCTCTCATGCCAGCCAGTTCTCCAACTGTCCAGACACCAGCTGGGCATCCACCAGTCAATTCGATTATGATGCTGATGATCTGGACAGAGTGAAGACCCTGCGGGTAAAGGGCTCAGCCCCACGAGATCCCCCAACCCCGCCGCAGACGCCCACTACAGGTCCCAGGTTGTCCCTGGCTTCTGATGGGCTGGAAGTCGGACATCCTCACCCCGCACCCCAGCTTCCATAATTTGCTATAAGAGCTCAGAGGATTGAGGGAAACACATTCACTGGCTGATTATAAAGGTCGGGATAAAGGACCCAGATGAAAAGGTACAGAGCAAGGACTGGAAGGACCCCATGAGCAGGAGCTTCTGTCCCCGTGGAGCTAGAGAATGCCACTCCCCCAGCGTGGATGCGTTCACCAACCCAGGCGCTCTCCAACCCTTCTTTAGGGTTTCTGCGGAGGTCCCGTCGTGCAGGCGTGGCTCAATCAATAGGTAGCCATTGCTGGTTAACCTCACGTCCAGCCCTGCTGCCTCCCCAGAGTTCCAGGCCTCTAAGCCCAGGCTGGCTCCCCTGGAAACCAGTCCCCTCCTGCGGTGCTTCCAGCAGTCACCTTAACACAAACTCAGGCACGGCTGAAAGGGGCTTGTGATGGCCAGCCCTCCTGTGGCCTCTGCACTGCGGGGCTGTGTCAGGCGCGGGGCACAAACACGTGTCACCTTGTTGTTCTCGTCACTGAGGTGTTCATGAGGGTTTCAGGAGCTCTGGCCAGGAGTCAGGGACAAGGCCCAAAACACATATGCCTCATTATACCACAGCGTCACAGCGGACAGGAGCCCAGCAGCCCCCGACATGCGGCCACGGGACAGCTGAGCGGACGGCGTCCGGGCCTCGGGGCGCAGAGTGCCCGCGGCCGGCGTGGTGGGGCTCCCCGCTGCCGCCACCGCGGAACAGAACTAGGGCGTGGCGAGTCAAGGCTGCCCAGGGCCCCGGGCTGCCTGCCTGCTCCGGGGGACAGGGGACAGCAAGCCCAAGTACTGTAAACAGTATCTCTTCTCTTGTAGCCGCAGAGCTATCATGGCAGAAAACCAAAAGCACGCTTTAACTTTGCATGTTACTGCGTCGCAGCGTGTGACAACTTTGCAGCTCGTCCACGTGTTTTTGTCTGAGAGGGGCGGCCCAAGATCTGGGACGGAGCAGCGCGTCTGCCCTGTGTCCTGTGCCCTCGGGCTCAGCGGGGGCTTCCCTGCCAGCGGTGTGGGACGGCAAGGCCCCCGCCATGGGCAGCGACGCGAGAGCCAGGAGACGGCTTCAGCCTCGGGGATTTCGGTGCTGGCTAACTCATTCCAGAGGGACAGCTCCTGAAGCCACACTTTGCTGGGATAAGTAAAAATGCTTCTCTGTGACAAACGATGCTTGGTTCCAAGAACCATGCTGGACGGCACTCATTCTCACCCACTTCTCAGGCTTGAATCAGGCCACAGCCTCTGGGCCACGGGCCTGAGTGCCAAGTCCACAGGCCGGAAGACTCCGAGGTAACCTGGCACGTATGCAGGCCTGGCGCGTGCTCTTCCCAGCCTCCGCTAAGCGGACCTGCAGGCTCTCTCCAGGGTGGCGCTGTCCCTGGAAAGGGAGCACTTTCGAGAGCTCCAGGGGCAGGTTCTGAGTTAGAACCAGTCCCCGGGCTGCTAGGACCCCCTGTGCCTCCCTGGTCAGAGGAGGGATCCTGGGGTGATCAGGTGACAGGCGACTGGTGACCACCTTGCCAGACTCACTAGCGTGACTTTAGAAGAGGCACCGTCAGAGCCCACAGCGGCTTCCGGCCTCGCCGCGGACACACGGTGACCGGGAGGAGACACGACGCGCTCAGCAAGAAAACTCATTTAAAAAGAGGGCAAAGAGCCAGATGCGTTGCCGTGACGCACGACCAGGACACCGAGGAGGAGGAGGAAGCCGAGTGAAGGGTAGTGGCTGCGATTCTTTTCCCGACTTGGAAGATCTTTTTGTTTTTGTTTTTCTCCTGTGTTTCTGTGTTTTCTGGAAGAAGAGGAGGAAGTCTAGTTAAAACCCGGTGACATAGTGACCCTAAGAAGAGCTTCCAGGCATGGATTTACAGCCCAAGAAGGCCGTGCCACGTGGAACTCAGCTCCGCACAACCAGAGCAGGATCACAGCTGCACTGGGCTCGGTGGGGACTTGCACGGAAACTTCCTTGAAGGTCGCCTCTCCCTCTGATTTCTCAGGGTTTCACTGAGGGTTGTACTAGGTCCTATTCCACTCTGACATGCAGAATTTATCCAGGAAGCAATGCAGGCAGGTGGACAGTAACAATCAGGTCTCAGTTGCCGTGTTGAGAAATGCAATCACATCCCACCTTCACGGTGTGGTTACGAGGACCAGCGGAGGCCACGTGTATAAAAAATGTTCTTGGCACGTGGCAGACCCTCAGGTTAATTTAAATATGCTCGTAGGTGCTCGCCTTTGTCTCAAGAGTGAGTGACGATAAACCTTTTAAGACAAATGGCTATATTTCAAACAAGGACAGACCTGGGAGGATTTCAGTTTGATTATTTGGGTCCAGGAGGTGCTAGAAGAGTGTGTTCTGGAAAAGCTGTCATGAGAAGAACGAAGTACGTGGGTAACAGCTCTGAGGTGCTCTGTGTGTGCGCAGCCGGAGTGGAGAGGACGTGGAGGTGGTCAGACGGACGCGGCCACGGAGACACGAGGCAGGGCACTGGGAGGTTTACCAGTGAGAATTCAAGGGTTATCTCGAATCCCCCAAGAATGACATCAGGGGAGAGAGTGGAGAGGAAAATTATAATCCTGGTGCTAAATTCATCGTGAAAGTTAGGAGTATGCCCTAGAGTTTAAGATTCCAGCAAAAAGAACTGAGAGCATCTGGTATCAGTGGAGCTTGGATTTCAAATGAAGAGGGGCGGGAGTCTGCTCCGCATCAAGGCACTTCCTCCTGGTCTGTGGCCCTGATGCCCTCCTCCCAGCCAGTCTCCATCCCTAGGGCTTTGCTGAATGAACTGTGGCTCCGGTTTCCAACGTCCCTCTGCAGAGACCTGCTGGTCCTCTCACACCTCAAGTCTGAGAGCTCCAAGCCGGGCTCATGGTCGCCCCCTCACCACCCCCGCTTTCTCAAAGTCCTGCTAACCGGGTGTCCCTTCACAGCTCCAGCGCCACACTCGGCTCCTCATCGACCACTCAGACCCCAGGGTCTTCCTTGGCTTTCCCACCACTTGTCCCCACAGCCAGGCAGGGCCGATCCCGTGGGCCCACAGCCGCAGCCTCCGCTCCGTCTGTCTCTCACTGTTTCTTCCCTTCGGTGCTTTCACAGTCCTGCCTTCTTAGGTGCTGGTGTTTCTCCCTTCTCTTCCTCCTCCAGTCTTACTTATATATAAATTATAGAATAATATTCCAGTAAAACGACCTAATAATAACCTTCGATTGCAGAACGTCTTTGAATGGCTCCCCATTCTTGAAAATAAAATGCACATTCCTCTGCTCGGTGTTCCAAAGGACTTCAAATTCACACCGTGTCTGAATTTCTGACGACTGCTCTCCGTGTGCGCTGCAGCACAGCCAGACCGAGTTACTCGTTGTCCCTTCGTCTACGACGGTGTCCTCTCCCTGCTCCAGGCTTCTGTCCCGTGTGCCAGCTGCCCTGCGCTTCCTCGCCACTTCGCTTTCTATACGACCGAGCTTCTAACCTTCCTGCAGACAAAGCCCGGGCACCGCCTCCTCTCGGAGCCTTCCTTGATGGATCTCTCCTGTCAAGACGGAACAGATTCGTTTTCTTCCTTTGAAGTGCACAACGTGACATAAAATTACCTCCTGCAGATGTGATATCAATATTAATCACATTCACGAACCATCTGCTTTTTGATGTAGTTATTTCTATACAGTCCTCAAGAATTAAGGATTTTTATTTTTAGTATTTGACAAAGCAACTATTTTGACACAATGCACACAGAAGATAAAGCAAAGCCCAGCAGGTCACACATAGTAAGTGGTTATTTACTTATAATCAAGTGAATTTTTAAAATCTGTGGAATATATGATCTGCTGTTAAAGTAATGCAAATCTAACACTACATAAATATAACTGAAGACATAATTTACCGAGAGAAGCTGTACCAACAGCCAAGAGGCCCATATACAGACGGTCAACATCATCAGTCAGCAGGAGAATGAAAATTAACACCAGAGTGAGGCACCAACGCACGCCCCCAGGAATGCCTGCAATCAGAAAGTCAAACCGGAACAAATGTCACGGAAGATACAGAGAAACTTGAACTTCTCATGTTACTAAACTGCCACTTTGCAAAACAGTTTGGGAGTTTCTTAATGTATTAAACATAAATTTATCATAAGACCCAGTAACTGTGACCCTAGGAATCTACCACAGAGAACTGCAAATACATGTTGACACAGGAACAGCTGTTCACTGCAGCTTTCCTCGTGATAGCCAAGAAGTGGAAACACCCCAAATGTACACCAGCCAGTGACTGGGTAAATGAAATGAGCAACAGCCATATAAGAAGACATTATTCAGCAGTAAAGACAAATTACATATACACACTACAACTTGGATGAACCTTAAAAACATTATGCTAAGGAAATGTTCCCAGGCACCAAAGACCACTTAGTATGTGATTCCCTTTATATAAAACATCCAAGAAAAGGCAAATGAGTAGAGACAGAAAATAGGTTCCCAAGACCAAAGCTGGAGGAATCACGTTCCCTGATTTCAAACTGTACTATAAAGCTACAGTAACCAAAGCAGTATGGTGCTGGTGCTAAAACACACACACAGATCAAAGGCATAGAATTGAGAACCCAGAAATAAACCAACATGTATTTAGACAATTAATTTACAACAAAGGAGCAAGGGAAAATACAGTGACAACAAGGCAGTCACTCCGATAAACACTGTTGAGAAAACTCAACAGCCACGTGCAAAAGAATGCAACTAGACCACTATTCTATGCCACACACACAAATTAACACAAAATGGACTAAAGATTTGAATGCAAGACCTGGAACCATAAACTTACTAGATGAAAACATGACAAGTAACCTCGCTGACATCATTCTTAGTGAAGTTTCTGTGGCTATGACTCCAAAGGCAAGGGAAACAGAAACAAAAATTAACAAATGGTACCACATTAAACTAAAAAGCTTTCTTTGCACATTGAAGAAAACCACCATCAAAATAAAAAGGCTGCTTACTAAATAGGAGAAGATACTTGCAAATCGTATATCCACTGATGGGATAATACCCAAAATATACAAAGAACTCAACAACAACAAAACACCTAATTGAAAAATGGGCAGAGGACCTGCAGAGATGTTTTTTCAAAGAAGACATACAGATAGCCAACAGGTACATAAAAAAATGTTCAACATCCCTAATTATTAGGGAAATGCCAATCAAAACTACAATGGCTGTCATGTCGCACCTGTCAGAATGACTATCATCAAAAAGACCACAAATTACAAAAGTAGGTGAGGCTGTGGAGAAAAGGGAAACCTTGTGCACAGCTGGTGGGGCTGTGAATTAGTGCAGTCACTGTGTCAAACAGTATGGAGATTGTGCAAAGAACTAAGACTAGAGCTACTATCCCATTCTGGGCGTTCGTCTGTACAACACAGAAACACTCATTTAAAAGATATAAGCACCTTGATTAACAACAGCCAAGACAGGGAAACAATCTGAGTGCCCACCGATGGATAAATGGATAAAAAGGATGTAGTTATATACTTACAAGGGAATACCACTTGTCCATAAAAAGGATGAAGTTTCGCCACTTGCAACAACATGGACATTATGCTTAGCGAAATAAGTCAGATGGAGAAAGACAAATGCCATGTGATTTCACTCATATGTACAATCTAGAAGACCAAAAAACAAACACATTAAAACAGAAACAAACACACTGATGCAGACAGAAGATCAGTGGTTACCAGAGGGAAAGGGGGGTGGAGCGTGGGTGAGGGTCCGCTGTCTGGGGATGGACGGCTTGCGGTGGTGCCACTCTGCAATATACAGGGTGTTGAACGACAGTGCTGCGCAACGGAAACTTACAAAAGAACAAAGCAAAAGAAAAATAGATGGTTCAGTTCATGTCATGTGTATCTTACATATTTAAAAATGTAAAAATTTTCAAAAAGGAAAACAGTCCTGGTGCACAGAGCTGGGGGTGGGAAAGGGGGGTGACTGCAAATGGGCAGTGGGGCAGTTTTGTGATTCTAAATGTGGACTGTAGTGATGGCTTCACAACTCTGTAAATTAACTAAAAATCATTGAATGGTAGCCTTAAAATGGGTGAGTTTTATGGTATGTGAATTAAACCTCCATAAAACTGTTAAAAAATATAATTGAACTTCCAGATCATACAACCTTTATCCATTGGAAGAATAAAATAAAACCTAATTTGTTTTAAACAATATTCTAGCAGAAACATGTCAAGTACCACAAAGGGATAAAATGCAGAATCTGTCTAATTCTAGCTTATTACATTTTGATGGGACAGCTGTTTGGACCAATGTAACAAAACAAAAAGAACATCTTCTTTGTACAAGCCACTGAAGTAGAAATAAATTTTTAAGGAAAACCACACTGAGTTATTATTTTTTAAACAAGTTTTGTAGGTAATCTTAAATCTTTACCAATTAGGTTAGAAAAAATTGCTTTTGCTAAGACTTTATTGGATCTCATCCACTTGTTTGGTCACATAAATGTCAGTACATAGCAGTCTTTTACTAATTAATTATTCACCCTAAAGTCTATTAGCAAATATTTACCACTTACAGCCTAATTAAAACTGAACCCAGGTGACTATTAAGTAGAGGTCATTCTAAAGCTCTTCTCAAGAGAAATACAGGCTTGTTTGTAGGAGAATTGCCAAGAATTACCACTCAGGGGGTAGTTATTCAGAGATCGATAAGAAATTCAGGGACACAGGTTAACATTCACCCCTCACAGGTCTACTGTCGTTCATTTTTATCAAGCGTCAGACTCACAGAAGCCGGGGAGGACGTGCATCCGCAAAGGGAGGGCGGGCGTCCAGGCGGTGGCGCGCAGAGGGCACTTCCACCACCAAGCGGCACCACCCTAAGCGCCAGTGGTACCAATTCCTTTGAGGACGGAGGCTCTCCCCACGTGGCCTGGGCCCTTGAGAAAGTCACAGGCAAATAACAGGGTGACTTCCTGATTTTACAAGATGAGGTTTTCTGTTCTTGGACCTCCGGAATGTGTGCAGGGCTCCCTAAGGGGGACCACCACAGACCCGTCTCTTCTCCCAAGGACACAAGAGGAGTGTCAGCTGTTCTTTCTTCTGACTTACGTATATCTGTGCAATTCCGTCCAGGCTTTGCTGTCCCTTGTGTGCTGCTTTGCACACCTGTACACCCGGTAACGAATTGTTCTATAATACTTCATTCCTTCTCCCTCTTGTCTACGTGGGTGCAGGGCCGTCCTTCATCGGCAGGACTGTCTTATTTCCCCAATGCTATGATGTCAATGTTTTAACACAAGTGGAGACCCTAGTGTGTTTCCTGGTCAGGTACTGAGCTTCCCTCTCAGTTCGCACTGTCAGTCCTCCCACAGCCGCTCCGTGGGGTGTGCCGGTGCCTCCCTCTCCACCCCGGATGCCCAGGGCTCTGCCCGCCCTGTTTCTCTCATGCGACCGCAGGGCACCCTCCTGGCGGGATCACCATGGGTTGCACTCAGAGAGGAACCAAAGGCGGTGATGCTGATGTGCTGAGGGAGGGCTGTGCAGATTCCTGAACTGCTGGCCACTGATTATTGTCCTTCTTCCTTCCTAAAATGCAGTCTCATAAAAGGCAAAGTCTTATTTTAAATTCTGACTCCTGTCTTACCTTCTGTACTAGCCACTCATTTAAAGTGGCCTTAAAAATCAAAATAAGCTGCACCAAAAACTTGTAAAGGGTCACAGGCATGTCACCGTAGACGAAACGCACAACGCAGCAGCACGACTGGGTACGTTCGCGCAGGACAGGAGGTGATCAGGGGACGCGCGGAGGAAGAGACACCTCCAGGAATTTTACAGTGTGGCGAACAGCGATCACGGAAGAAAATCAAGACAATTTGTCAATCAAGACAAAATGAACGATCCATTTCTTGCCTAACAAAGTTGAACGTGAAAAAATTTGAAAACATTGTTTTGGTGAGTGTATTAGTTTTCCGTTGCTGCTATAACAACTTGCCACAAATGTAGTGGCTGAGAACACACACTTACCATCACACAGTTTTGGGTTCAGGCTCTGTCAAGGTGTCTGCAAGACTGTGCCCTTTCTGGAGGCTCTGGAGGGGAATCCATTTCCTGACACCTTCCCCTCACTTAAGATGGGGTTGCAAAAATGCACCCAGGAAAGGTTATCCATCATATATATTTATTCACTGTATGTACATCTAGTCACTAGCCACGCTTGGAAGTCTCTGAACCCCAGTCGTTAACACACTGTACGTACAACCTGAGACCAGTCCACAGAGAAAGAATTCAGGAACGGCACACTGCTATTTCCTCTGTGTGGGTGCGGCACACACACGCTTCAGACGCCCCCCAGGAGAGGCTCGCCCTCGACTGAGTTTGGGGTTAGAGATGAGCCCCCCTCCACCTATGCCCTCCTCCTGCCCCCACTATACCTGGGTTTCTTTAAATAGGCTGTGCTTTCATCCAAGTGTGACGCACACTGAACATGAGTTGGTGATTTTTGATGGTCCTTTCTTGCTAATTTTATAAAAAGAGAAAACAGCCACTTAGGACAAAAGTTAAATATCAGGACATTACTGCCACATATCAACCACTTACCTCTAATGCAATTGCCTCTAATAAGGTTTTCATTGTTAGGAAATGACTCTATCTGAAAATTACATCTCTCTTGACTAGCTCCTCAGGACAGATAAATGCGAGGCACTATATGCTGATTTTACATTATAGGTATTTTTAAATTGTGTTGCTGCTCTCGACCTGACATTAAAATACATTCCAAATAAGATTTGTTTTTAAGTGGATGAGCACAAAAGACAATACCGAGATTGGTCTTGGACATTCCTAATTGTTTTGAGTTTACTGGGCTATTTCCCTCCATTTAAACGTTGTAGAAATGGATTTGCTTTAAGGAAATATTGTGTAAACTAGCCTTGGAGCATATAAACTTGGATGCTGAACTTGACTCTGACATGAAAGTCCCTTTCTTGTGACAAGTCATGATAATGCTGGATAATCATTATTGAGTAAAATGGAATAAAAGACCCTCCGCACCACCCCGTAAGGTCACGGACTTGCACCACTGGAGAGCTGGACAACCCCTAAGGGACGACCCAGTCTAACTGCCTAGTTTTATGGATGAAGAATTCAGTGAAATACAGTTTCAGTTGATCAGAAAATGTCTTTAACTGAGCAGAACTGCCAGGAAACAGTCTCTCAGTTCAGGGGGCGGGGGGTGGGGGGTTAAAAACGTAAGTCACCAGGCAAACAGTCCCTCTCAGGCCGTGCATGTCAGAAGGACACGTCTCTGGGATCCTCCCCAGGTAGCCCTCTCCCAAGCGAGGTAAACCGAGGTGAACTGAGACGTGTGCAGACAGGAGGCGCAGGTGGCCAGGGGCCCACTGCAGAAGGTGACTTCCTTGAGTGGCAGTTAGACGGTTTCACTGAGATCCAGCCAGGAAAAGAAAAAGGGTCTGACAAAATGGATGTGAAGTCAAGTTTCCTTTCCTGTAGTTTTCAGTGAGGCTTGGCAGCTTGGAATTTTACAAGCAATTTCCTCCCTTTCTGTCCTGGGTTATCTTCCCAGGATGGTTTGCAGTTACTCTCTAGGCATTGGGAACCAGCCTGTAACTAACGGGTTGTCCTCGGAGATGGAGCAGATCCTGCAAGCGGGGACCCGGGGTGTGGCCTAGGAGAGAGGGCACCAGGAGGAAGGCGGACGGCCCCTTGCAGGTTTCCTCAGAGACGAAAGCTGCGGCGGGACGCTGGCGGGGACCACTGGGAGTGCGTGTGGTCTCTGCGGGAAGGTGTGTCTTGGTTGGGGCCACGGGGGCTTATCTGAGGCCACTAACAGTTGACCTACCAGCTCCCCATCTTGCTCAGAGGCGGAGCCGCCAAACCCCCCGCTGACTGCCGTGTGCACCTCCACACGCCAGCCTGGTGGGACCCGAGGTCTCGCCCTGCAGATGACACTCACGGCCTTGAGTCAAGCATCCACCTCAGCACCGGAGCTCAGCTGATGAGTCTGCCCCTGCAGGAAGACGCCTGCTGACAAACCGGGCATCTGACCCTGCCTGCGCGAGAGCAGCCCGCGTCGGCTCGCTGAGGTACCCGTCCCGGGGCTCTGGGGACTTGGCTTGGCCTGTATCACCCCAGAGGTGCCCGTCCCCAGCTGCCTTCCACAGTTTCCATGCGGGGTAGGATGGGAGGCGGGGGCGGACATGCCTCTGTGAGGGGCAAGGAGGCAGGTGGGAGTTAGGAGGCTTTGGAGACTTCCAAGAGGGTCAGAAATGAAGGAAGTCAAGAGTTTACCTCTTCCCTCACAGGGCAGGGGCTTGAGAGTTAAACCGACAAAAGGCAGATCAGCAGGAGAAAGGCAAAGTGGCTCATCTGCTATAGATTTAGGTGACACAGGAGCCTCCATAAGGCACAAAGACACAGAGAAGTGACAAAGCAAAGTGCTTTTATACTGCGTTGAACAAAGAGAGGAAATTGTGGAAAAGCACCTACCCTCTATGGGGAGGCTGAAGGAAGGCAGAGCTATTTTAACAAGGCCTGTTTGCACAGGAATCTCTCGGCGTGACTAGATGGAGAGCACGGCACCTTCCTGCAGGTCCAGCAGGGTCATCCTCCACGTGGGGTCACCTCCCCCGCTTCCAGGGGAAAAGGGAGATCAGAGCACCCTCCGTGCACCTGGTGTTTTTTGTTTAAGTTAATTTAGCTCAAAATAGTCCTTATGTGCAGGTGGCACACTGTGGGGCTGCACGTCCCGCCGGTGTCCAGAAGGATGCAGACAACACTGCACATCTGCTCAACGGCTTCCACGTGTTCAGGCACCTGGACACACAGCTGTGCATTTGCTCTTCACAACTATCCCGCAAGCCTGACCAGGAAGGGGTCTCTGCTTCCTTTCCCCAGCTCAGAAAAGGGAGGCTTACTGCAGCCAGAAAGTGGAACCAGACTTAGAGCCAGGTGTCTCAAATCCGAGCCCAGAGCCGTTCCTACAGTGAAGATTGAAGACACTGCCTTTAAAAGATCCTGAAACAAGGCATAAGATAATGACTCCAGAGGTGTCGTCCCGGCTCGCTGATCCCAACTGGATGAAAAGGCGGAGAAGGCGGGCTTCCAGTCCTCGGGGGCCCTGGGCTCTGGAGAGCTGGTGTAGACGTGCTAATGCAACACCCTGACGTTAGCACCGCGGTCCCCACAGGAGGCATCCGCCGACCCAGAGGATGGGCTTCACCAGTGGCTGGATGAGCAAAGCAGGATGCCAGGCGCCTCCACTTTCCAGAGATGCTCGAAGGGGTGTGGTTTCAGAGGTCACTCACCATTTACAGGTGACTGTCTGCTCTTTAAACCCCAGGCAGCCTCAGTCTCCTCTGGACCTGACCCACTGGTCCTGCGAGTTCCAGCCTTCCTGGGCTCCTCATGAGACGAGGTGGCCACTCGGATTCAAAGGCTGAGAGGAAGGAGTCTGGGCTTGAGGCTGCGATCTCCAGGAAGGGACAAAGGTGCACGCTCACGTCAGACTTTCTCAACGCCTCCTTGACCTTTGGAAGAGAAGTAATCATTTTTTTAAAGCATTTTTTCACTTTCACTTATTTACTGAAGTACAGTCCATCTGCAATGCTGTGACAGTCTCTGGTGCACAGCAGTGACTCAGTGACGCACACACATACATCCATATACATGTATCCTTCTGCATATTCTTTTTCCTTATAAAAGTAGCCATTATTTTAAAGTAGCCAAAATGTTGCTTTTCCAACAGTAAATAACCACGATGCCAGCGATGTGAGCATGCACCCCCTCTGAGCTCTCTGGGGAAGCCCCCCAACATTGTACCTTGTCCGCCCTGCCCGCCCTGCCCCCACGCAGACAGGGACTCCCGGGAATGAAAACCCGCCTCTTTCGCTTATCCGCCAGGATGCTTTGCATACTTGACCCACAAAATCATGCTGGAGGTTGTGGAGCTTCTGCTTCGAGGCTAAGCTGGCCCGCTTTGAGGGGAGATCAAAGGGCTGCAGCTTTCCGAAGTGCAGTTCAACTGAACATTCCAAGAGTCAGGAGGGCAGATTAAAATAGGATTTTGCTTGCAATAACATTTGGAGCCTGTTTCTCATTGCTGAGTGTTAAATCCAGCCAGGAAGCCTGGTTTGCAGGAAGCGTCCTCAGCTCCTCTGCCCCCCAGTTCATCTCAGAAGCAACACGACTTCCTCTTTGATGGAGAGCTCCTGGTGCAGGAGCTGCGCTTTCCTTCCAGCAGGGGATCCCAGCCTGTGTCAGGCCAGGGCTTCCTTCTCACAGCAACAGCTGCAGGACAGAGCCAACGCCTGCTTTGGGAACGGAGTTTACAGACAAGTGCAGAGGGACGTTCCAGTGTGCAGGGCATCGCCTCATTCAGCACAGACAATCTGAGATGTATGTTTGCAGCGTATCGGCCACTCACACCCGTGAGGGTCTCCGGTTTCATCATCATCATCATTCCGACTATTAACTTGCCTCCTGTCACTGAAAATCAGGCCAGAAGCGGCCACTTCATAAGAACACAGGAGAAGTGGCCTCGAGGTTGCCCCGTCCAGCGGCTGAGCCGGAAAGGCCCGCAGGCCCTGATCCGCTCTCACGGCACCGCCCAGCGGGTCCCGGGGCCCCCTTCCAGAGGCTCAGGAGGCGGGCATCTCTTAATTTCTCTTCCTTCCACACAATTCAATGTAATTTAAGGCAACTAGAGCACACAGTACTGGGTACCAACAAGAACCCCACAAATGCTGCTTCAGAGAGGCCCGGCTCCAGCGAGGAGGGCAGCCCCGGCCGCTGAGAACCCGAGGCCGGAGGCTGGGAGGCTGGCTGTGCGCGGCGGGGCGGGGTGAGCCCCGCCCCAGCATCCGAGCACATACTCACCAGGGACGCCCACTTGCATGTGAGGAGACGCTAAAAGCCTGGCCCAGCATCGCGCAGCCACCAGCGGGGGAGGGGAGGGTAAAGCTCCGGTCACGGCTGACTCCGAAGCCAACCTTGGCTGCCCGTTGGCAGCCCTGACCCCAGCAGGGGTCCGCGCACGACAGACCTAGCCAAGTTCGAGCCAACTCGGCGGCCGCTTACCAGAATTTGCGCCACGTTCCCAGTAATCTGGTCTGTGTCATTTATTCTGAACACACGTACACTTATGGACAGACATACTGTCTCTTCAAAATGGAATGCTGCCTTAGCCCCTGCTGCGGGTGTTATATAAAATACGATAAATGTACCATATGTCCGCCCTAAAATTAGACCAGAAATGAACTTGGAAACACATATGGTCTCCGGGCTTTGCCTAGGGGTGCTTTTCAGTAGCACGCCTTGTCTCTGGCACCTGGTAACCTTCCTGTGTCTTTGTCTCGCTTGACAATGTGGGGGTAATTACAGTGCTCACTTCTCAGGTTTGCTGGAAAATCTCTACCTCATGGTGACAGACTATCTGATCAGTGGACATGCTCATTAAATTAAACAAGAATTAAGCAGTAGACTTAGAAAACTTCAGCATCTTCCAGCTCTTATTTCCCACTCAAGGTGACACGAGTAGAAACCCACCCTGGTGAGTGCTCGTGGTTTCTGGAGGTGCTGCAGGGGTGCTCATTGAAAGGGACACGCGTGCCGAGGCCTCAGTGACCCTCAGGACCGAGGTAACAGGGCATGCAGCCAGGCTCTGCCTCCTTAGCTGACAATGGGCCCACAGATGGCTCCCCTGGTGATTATATAAACTGGAAGGGCCATGTTACAGCCAGACACACCAGGAGACAGGGGCTGGATGTGACTTTAATATGCTGGCACAGTATGACTTTGGAAAGTTACCTGCATGGTTAACCCTTTCACTCTTACTGAAGAAGGATAATTTGCTTCAGATTAAAGTCAAAACAATGAAACTGCTCATAGAAAAATGGCCTTTCTTGTCCTTACACGTATCAAGGAGATTCTTAGGGAAGAGAACCCAGCAGGGATTCCATTTAACTAATGGACTGAGCCCACAAGTGGCTGAAAAGCCACCGTTTGCTTGTATTATTCCAAGCTGGTTCTGTCCTGGAAGCCTCTGAGTTTTCAAGGAGTCACGATGGTGGGAGAAAATTTGTTGCATTCAGCCTGGTGACATTAGCTTTTTTTTTTTTAACTTAAAGTTTATATTTCCACTTTTAACATTTAGCAAGACCCTTGTTTTGATGTAATGTCATGAACATCTGATTCTGTTGGGACTGCGAACTTTGTTTAAAATCTTGCTTCCACACGTCAGACAAGGCTGAGCTCTCACGGTGGTGCTGATGGATCTCGGTCTTCTGTTTGCTTCTTTCTGGAGAGGGCAAGTCCCTCAGCCACTCCAGAGCTTTAGTATTCCCATGTATTTTTACATATTCTTAACTGCGTCCACGCTTTAAGATGCATCATGGGAAAGCAAATGTCATTAACTTCTAAAGCATCATCTGGAATCGTGTGTGTGGCTGATAACACAAAGCGCAACAGAGAAACACGAAGATGAAAATAGCAGGCTTGGTCTAAGTAAGTCATCTTGGGTAACTGGCTGCTTCTAAAGCAAGAAGACATAGCAAGTAAAATGACTGCAACAATGTTTGCTTCTCAGCCCTCATGTGCAGGCGGGGATCTCGGCTCTTACACACGTGTGCGGATAAAACACTCTTGGAACAGTTATTCTAAAACTGCTGCATGGCCAGTCTGGTCCGAGGTAACGATTAAAAAAAAAGATGTCCTTTCTCTGAGCCACTTTTATTTTCTATTTCTGTGATGATTTCTTGTCAAAAGCTAAGAAGGGTCTGTGATTTTTACCTTCCTTGCAAGCTGAAATGTTAGCCTGCCACAGGTTCATGGTTGCAGGCAGAAGATGTGAGATTGCCGGGTCAGAGGTAAAGGACAACTTATTACTCAGAGAAACTGCAGCTGCCTGAACACCGTCATTGTTGTCGTGCTGGTTCCTTAAAGTGCCAGTTCGCGTGAAGCACCATGAAAAGGGCCAGGCGACACCAGCACATGCACTAGGGAGCTAGACTATTCAGGGATCCGGGGAAACAGAATCAATGGGTGCTGCCTATGTGCATATCTCTAGACAGACAGACAGGGGATAGATATGGACAGACAGGGGATGGACAGGTAGATTTATTACAGAAGTGGCTTATGTGACTGTGCAGGCTGGGAAGTCCTTCGATCTGCCGTCTGCAAGCTAGAGACCCAGGAGAGCTGGTGCTGTGGTTCAGTTCAAGCTCAAAGGCCCAAGAACCAGGGAGCTGATGGCTTAATCCAAGTCCAAGGCTGGAAGAAGATGAGACAAGAGGTCCCAACTCAAACAGTCAGGCAGGAGAAAAAGGGGTGAATTTCTCCTTCCTGTGCTTTGTGTTCTGTTCGGAGCTTCCATGGACTGGATGGTGTCCACCCACGCCCAGGAGGACTGCCTGCTTCACTCAGTCTATGGACTGATGCTAACCCTTCTAGGACACCCTCACAGACACATCCAGAAATGATATTTTAAATGCACACTCAGTGGCTACTCAGGTCAACACAAACTTAGCCATCAGTTGCATTACAGGCGTGGAGCCCCTCAGTCTCTCATAACAGAGCCTGTCCTTCTGGCGGGGTGGGGCGGGGTCCCATGCTCCTTCGAGATGGTGGGCAACTCACCCCTTTCTCAGAAAGGGACAGTGTCACTGCCTCCCACAGCTCTTCACCCTGAAATGTCCATCCAAAGCGCGTCTGGAACAAGCACTGGCTGGGCCTCTGTCGGCGGATGTGGGGAACCACAAGGGCCGCAGGAAGAGTTGTCTCAGCGTCTCTTTCTTCTCCTTTAAATCCATGGAATCACATCAAAACTGGAAGCTCAGACAAGTGACTTGCACCGTAACGAGCACAACCTCCTTATCACTACCTCTCTCTTCAGGCATGTTTGTATTTTAAAATCAGAACTGGTGCTTGTGGACTTGGAGGCATGCTGTTGCTGGTACAGAGACCTCAAGGTTTACAGGGTGAGCTGTGCCCGGGAGCCAGGAGGCCCGCCTGTATGCGGCCGCAGGGGCAGACGTGTGACCGTCACCAGTTCCCTGCCCGCACGAGGCAGCTGGTCTCAGTTGAGACCAGATCTTCTAGCCCATCGCACGGTGAGAGGCACCCACACCAGTGCGTTCACTGAGGACCGTGAGCAGAAGGGATGAGTACTGCTGAGAATGTGCCCTGAGACCCATTCCACACTCTCTTCCCTTCGGCCAAAATGAGAATGGTCACAGGGTAACCTTAGAAGCTACGTGTGGAAGATGGCAGAGTCTTTGTGCAGAAGTGGACGTCTATGAACGCACCTGCTGGCTTAGTTTTCTCATGTTGCCTTTTGTGATGAAGCCATTGCATATTTTAGGACAGCATTTATATTTACTTTAGGGCTGCTTGTTACAGCAACTAGCCTACCCTGACACAAGTGCACTGCATTGGTTAGGAGTGACCTTGAGAAACGTAGATCACTTTCTCTGCTGCCCCAAGAGTCTCCATTCTGACCTTGGGAATCTGGGTGACATCTTGTGCAGAGATTTTTAACGTGTATCTTCTGTCCTATAGCAGAGTATAAAGTCAAGTAAAACGAACAATACAAGGAGGGTGAAGATGGCAGAAATACTATTGCTACAACACCTTCCACACACTTGGCAATGCAATTTAGGGCGGTCCTAGGACTGAGGAACTTCAGAGTAGAGATCCCACCGTTGGTCCAACATCTCCGTAGATCTCAGACAGCAATATCTTTGCCTGCCAACTTGTTAAAGATGAAACATTTAGCAAAACTCAAATAATAAAAACAGTTGGTGGCGGCTGGGTTTGTGTGGTATATTATGTCTAACGATAATCACAAACGCCCACTGCAAAGCGGAAGAATCTCCCTGACGGGGGTCCCCAGTGCCCGGCTGGGTGCCCTTTAACTAAGAAATAGATGCATGACTAGCTAACTATGGTCCAGACTCTGTGCACCGACACAGAGCAAGGGGCGGCAGACTTTTTCTACAAAGGGCCAAACAGGAGATATCTTGGGCTTTGTGGGCCAGTCTCTGCAGAAACTGCTCAGAAGCGCTGAGGCACCAAAGGCAGCCTGAGACAGGATAAGAGCGAGCGGGCCATTCACAGAAACAGCCTCTGGATTGGATCTGGCCCACGGGCCCGAGTTTGCCAATTCCTGATCTGAGGGACCTGCACTCCGGCCGGTGTGTGCAGAGACAGTTCCGTGCTTCAGCGAAAACCCGTCTCCCAGGGCCCGTCCTTCAGGGCTGTCAGGGTCCAACCGCATTGTCTGAGATTTGCTGTAACTCTTTGTAAGTTATCAGTAAGTGATCAGACACAGATCCCATTCTTTCTGTTAGTGACTTGACTGGCTCCCTTCCCTGCTCCCTGCCCCCCAGCTCTGTGCCCGCGTCCACCTAGCCATCCCGCACGCCACGTCTGTGCTGTTGGCACTTTTCCCTTGCGTGGGTTGTCACACCTGCCTGGTTCCCTCATATAATAGGAGTTAAATACATTCTTTAACATGTGTCACTTTAAATTAGTACCAAGTAATGATTTTATCTTTTTCTGAGAATTACTTTTTATTTGTGTGCGTGTTGTGTGCGCGTGTTTAAGATCAAGAGTGACCAGCAGCTCGGACACGAAGTCCTGCCTGAAGGCTGACTCAGTCGGGCATTTCCATACACGTGTGAGACCAGTTGTTCCCTCCCCGGTCTCACAAATAGATGGTTACAGCAGCCGATTCATGCAGCGTTTCCCAAAAGTGCTTTCATAACCCTTAGCTCATTTGTTTCTTTCAACACCTTCTAGGCTTTGTTAAGACAAATGACTATCACAATTTCATCAAGAAGGAAAATGTGACACATGCAAACTTCACAAATGAATTTCTGCGTCTCCTTGGGAAGAAAAGCTTGTTAAAGATCAGCACACATCTCTCGTTCGCCTTCCTGCCCTCCGTGCCCGCTGGGCCAGACGGACACCCCTCCCGCCTGTTCCACGCTGGCCGGTGCTCACCCCGCGCGCCATCCTTCCCCAGGCGGCAGGAGCGTACAGACAGCTGAGCCCCGGGGTCCGCTCGGACTGGTTTGTTTATCTGACCATGGGACTCATTCAAAAGTTAACAAAGGTACACTCTTCAAACTTTAAGTTTCTGTCATCAGCCAGGTAATGTCACGAATATTATAGTCTTATGACTATCAAGTTGATACGCATTTTAAAAACAATCTCCTGCTGACACACTGTCTCCTGGCCGCGCAGGGAGAGGGGATCTGCCAGCCCTCAGCTGCCGGCAGACACAGGCCCCATGAGGAAGAGGAGCCGCCGCTGGCCCGCGAGGAGGGTCCACAGTTGCAAAGTGGAACCTGAGGCAGGAAGTCTTTCAATGTTGCTTGTAAAAATTTAAGTTCAGTATTAAACAAACTTCAGGAATACAAACTTAACAGAAGGGACATGCGTGCATATAAACAGGGGGGTCTGTAAAAGCCGATTTCAGCTTCCACACGAGAGCCCTGTGCAGGAGGACAGAACGCAGGAGGGAGGGCTCCGGGCCACCCTGGCTCACAGCACCGTCACGGAGCACTGCCACCTCCTGTCTGGAAGCGGGAGGCAGGCGGAGGACCGCCTCCACCTCCTGCGGGCCTGTGCTGCTGTGACAACAGGTGGCACGGCCGGGCACTTTCCAGAACAACTGCAGGTGACTTCTCAGGGCAAGCACACAGTGCTTCCATTCTAGATTCTATGTTTGACAAGTAGCTGGTCTTGCTCATAAGGCTGTATTTCAACTACCTGTAGTGCTAAGTTGCCTGGGGATTTGAAAGACGTCAGGAGACTGCAGACTTGAGAGCCACATCCCGGAAGTTCCTGCAGCGCTCGGTTTTATGTTGCTGAGAGTTACGTCTGCATTTGTTACTTTAGCTGGAGCCAACTAATGATACACTTTTTTTTAATGTCTGAGGAGCCACTAGAGACTCTGTTCTTAAATATATAAAAGTTACCATTTGTTTGCTATTTTCCCTCTATCACTATTACAGGGTTATATTACGGAGTATGCATGGGTGTAATTATACATTCTAGCATTTGTACATGGCTGAAGATCATACGAAATAAAAATGATGAGATTCAGGTTTCTCTTGACTTAAGTCATTTAAAATATAAGATACTTAATGTAACTTTTTAGTTGTTCACAGACTACTAAGTGTAAGAAATTATTTTACTATGTTCAAGAATAAAATGAAATTCTTTATACACTTGTTGGCAGGTTTTCTGCCTTTATGATAAGCTGATAAATATGTAAAGGGAAATTAAGCACATATGGTTTCTTATCCACTGAGTCCAGATCACAAAGAATTGTGAGCAAGTGCTGTATAAAAGACCCCAAATAGCCAAGACTATCTTGAGAAAGAAGAACAGAGCTGGAGGTATCACTCACCCTGACTTCAGACACATAGATCAATGGAACAGAATGGAGAGCCCAGAATTAAATCTACACACTTATAGTCAATTAATCTACCACAAAGGAGGCAAGAATATACAATGGAGGAAAGACAGTCTCTCCCAGTAAGTGATGCTGGGGAAACTGAACAGCTACCCGTGAAAGAATGAAATTAGAACATTCTCTAACACCATATACAGAAATAAACTCAAAATGGATTAAAGACCTGAGTATAAAACCAGAAACCATAAAATTCCTAAAAGAAAACATAGTCAGAACACTCCTTGACATAATCCTAGCAGTATTTTTTAGATCTGTCTCCTAAGGCAAAGGAAACAAAAACAAAAATAAACAAATGGGACCTAATTAAACTTAAAAGCTCTTGCACAGCACAAGAAACCACAGACAAAATGAAAAGACAATTTACTGAGTGGGAGAACATATTTGGGAATGATAGAACTGATAAGGGGTTAATATTCAAAATATACAAACAGCTCATGCAACTCAACATCAAAAAAAAAAAAAAAAAAACAACAACAATCAGAAAATGGGCAGAAGACCTGAACAAACATTATTCCAAAGAAGACATACAGATGGCCAATGGACACATGAAAAAATGTTCAATATCACCAATCATCAGAGAAATGCAAATCAAAACCACAGTGAGATGCACATCGTACCTGCCAGAACAGCTATCATCAAAAAGACCACAAATAACAAATACTAGCAGGGACGTGGAGAAAAGGAAAATCTTGTGCACTGCTGGTGGGCATGTAAATTGGAGCAGCAGCTATGGAAAACAGTGTGGAGGTTCTTCAAAAAACTGAAAATAGAGCTACCATATGATCCAGCAATTCTACTCCTGGGTATATACCAGAAGGAAAGGAAAACATGAATTCAAAAAGACACATGCACCCCAATGTTCACAGCAGCACTATTTACAATAGCTAAGATATGGAAGCATCTCAAGTGTCCACCGACAGATGACTGGATAAAGAAGATGTGGTGCAATGGCATACTACTCAGCCATGAAAAGGAATGAAATTTTGCCATTTGCAACAATGTAGATGGACTTGGAGGGTATTAGGCTTAGAGAAATAAGTCAGACAGAGAAAGACAAACACTGTACAAAATGATTTATATGTAACATCTAAAAAATACAACAAATTGGTGAATATAACAGAAAAGAAGCAGACTCACAGATATAGAGTGGTTACCGGGGGTGGGGGGGGAGGAAATGGGGGAGGGGCAAGATGGGGTAGGGGACTGAAAGGAAAAAACTGCCTTATAAATAAGCAACCTACAAGGGTATATTGTACAACACAGGGAACACAGCCATTATGTTGTAATAACTTTCAGTGGAATACGATCTATAAAAATTCTGTACACTTGAAACTTACATAATATTGTAAAGCAATACCTCAATTTAAAAAGGTGGGGGGAGCTCTGTACCTTTTATAAGAATCCTGTTGAATGTCTTTCATAAACCCTTAGAGAAATCAGAAATAGAAAGCTCCAGATTCCCAGGAACATGGAAAATTTGACCCAAAAAGGTAAAGTTACATCCTACACTTGGAAAACAGGAAATTCTAGATGGTTTCTGGGAAAACACACATGCCCCGCCCTGTTCTTGCTGCGTGTGCTGACGTTTTCCTAGTCCGCGCATCCCTTTCACCTTGGGAATTCTCTAAAGGCTGAGATTCCTGCTCCTGAATTGGAACAGTAACATCAACGGCAGCAACAAAACAACCTTCACGAGAACAAGCGAAGGATAACGTCACCGTGGTTCCTTCGCAGAGTCACACATTTCAGGACTCACCCTGCAGGACAGGACATCTCCCAGGCCCTGGGGAATCACCTCCCCAGCGGGAGCAAGGGAGTTATCGTGCAGAACAGGAAGCTGTGTGTGTGAGTGAGCGCATTTGTGTCTTAGGCGTGAGGGCTGGGGAAACCGCGTCACCGGGCGGGGCGGCGCCATGCGTCTTGGAAATGCGTGTTTCTTTGTTGTGATGGTTCCCGGAGAGATAAGAGCGAGCGGCATCCCTCCCCTTCAGACCAGAGGCAAACACCCAGCAACAACACCAACACCAACAGGGAGTGGGTGTGCGAGAAATTCCACTCGCATGAAGTGTGCTGGGAAGGGCCTGGCCGGTGGAAAGCAGGTCTGGCGCCGCTGCTCTGCTCGGCGAGTGAGCTGGCGCGGCACCGTGGGTGTGTTTTCACTGTTAAAGAACTTGTGTGTGTGTGTGTGTGTGTGTGCACGTGTGTGTATAATGATACTTAGCTCCTAAAATTAAAATAAAAACCAAGCACATGTCCCTTGACCCCCCCCCAATTCGTTTAAACTGAAATTGGCCAAAGTGCAGCCGGCGCGGCAGCCCAGGGCCGGTCCGCGCCTCCGCGCCTCCCTCCGTCCTCCGACAAGGCCGAGGCCTGCGCGCAGCTGGCGCCTGAGGAGCCGGAGCCCCGTGACCCATCACCCCGCTCCCTCTCCTCCACAGCAGGGCCCGAGCGTCAGGGGTTTGCGGTTATGCCACCCAAACAGGCGGGCACTGGGTGGCTTGTCTTTTGTTTAATTTGTGACAAGATCACACAGACATTTCAACAGCGTTTCAGGAAGTGCCCTGGGAAGTCCACAGAAACGGGCTGAATCCTCTAACCCAAGAGCCCGCGCCACGTGTGACTGGACCCGGCGCCACTCTCTCAGGAGAGTTCGCAGCCTCAGTCAGGGCCGGGCAGCAGCCCTGCAGACCCCAGGGCTCCTCCTCGTGGCGGAGCGCGCAGGGGCCCCAACCCCGCGCAGGCCTCAGGAGCCCTGGTGGCTGTGGGCGGACGCAAGCCCAGAGGGAGACGCTCTGGTGGGACAGCGACCATGAGGTGCCAGGTGTCTGGGAGAAGGCGGCGCCCACCCCTCCAGGTCCTCGTCTCACACGGCGCAGGCCAAGCCAGTTTTCTGTCTTTTCTTTCTTTTTTTTTTCTCCCTTCCTCCCTCCCTCCCTCCCTCCCTCTCTCCCTCTCTCTCTTCCTTCCTTCCTTCTTCTTTCTTTTCTTTCTTTTTCTTTCTTTCTTTCTTTCTTTCTTTCTTTCTTTCTTTCTTTCTTTCTTTCTTTCTTTCTTTCTTTCTTTCTTTCTTTCTTCTTTCCCTCTTTCCTTCCTTCCTTCCTTTCTTTCTTCTTTCTTTCCTTCTTTCACTCAGGATCAGCACATTTCTATCTAAATCCACAAAGCAGACTGTGTTTCCTTCGGCCTGGGACCTGGCCCTCAGATTAGAGGTGATGGCAGTTTGTTTGCTCACATGGGAGCCCACAGAGAACTTGGCTTCTTGCTTCATAACAGGATTGGGTCTCAGGCTCCCAACAGTTAAAACCAGACTTCAGAAGAGACTCAGTCAGGAAGAATGAAAGGAACCCAGGCGTGGAGGAGCTGTTTGGGGTTTTGACACTGTCTCTTTTCATACAAGAGTCACATTTCAAGGAGGGAGGTGTTTCCCCTTTTAAAAAATGCTCGTGAAATGCATGACTCACTGTGCTATTGCAAACAGCCAAAGAAATTCCACGGAGCCTGGGGCGGGACAAACCACAGCTTGCAGAATATTTTGGACATCGCTGAGCCAGCTTTTCCCTGCACGGGTTCAGAAGGGCTGGGAGCAGAGGGTCCCGCTTCCGTTCCCAAAGGCATCCGGATGTTCCGGTCTTGAACAGAAACAGATCCCGCAGGACACCCTGTGAGCACAGCTGCCACCCGACGGTACCCCGCCTCTGACTCCCTGGAAATGCTGGGCTTTACCAAGTCTGCAAATGTCTTTCTCTTATGTGAAGAATCTGGTTCAGAGCATGCTGTGGGCAGAGAAGGGGGAGGAATACTAACACCTCAATTATTGAGAGCAAAAGGCAATCAGGGTTTGAGAGCAGTGACCCTGAAGGCAGGAGGCGCTCATTTCTAGCTCCGCAATTTAAAAAGAGTCAAAGTCGAGGTCTCTTTCCCTCTGCTGGACACCACCTCGAGAAATGGTGTTGGCCACATGTGGCTGGAGTTTGGACATGGGCAGATGCCAGCCCTGTGCTGCCAGGGACTGGGGTTTCCAACTGCCTAGCGTCAACACGGACAGATAGCCACCCCTCCTCCAAGGGACAGATTTAGCTTCGAGAACAGTCGGAGTGCCGCAGATGCCCACAGAGCAGCACCCATTTCCCTGCATGGTACACGGGATGCTGAAGGCCAGCGTGCTGCAACCTCACCGTGGGGACACGCTGCGATGGCACGCAGTGGTGACAAGCACAGCAGACACCCCCACTGGGATCGATGTCCCAGCTGGGTGTAGGGAATTACTCTAGGCAAGCTCACACTTTTCAGGAGTGAAGCCTGAGAGCGGGGCTCCTGTCCCCCAGCCCTCGAACAGCGACCTTAGGATCTAGGCAGCAACAGATCTTTGATGGTATTCGACTTTCTTCTGGCTCAAGGCCGACACTGAGTTTCAAAAGGAATCCTTTATTTTGTTATTTTACTAAGCAATAAAAAAATGTGTTCACTGTGTGTGTGTGTGTGTGTGAGAGAGAGAGTCAAAACTACAGAACAACCAACACAGACATTTTAGAAACCTTGTGTCTCAGAGCCGAGGAACAAAACCACCTGACCAGGGACCAGGACAACTCGCCACTAAATGCCACCAGCTGACCCTCCTGTAGAAGGCTCTCCCTGGAGTGTCCAGGTTCCCCCAGGCTGTCCTCCTCTGCTCCGTTCACACACGACATCACGCCCCCTATATCACGACTTCCCCCTTTCAAATGCATTCTCCATCAAGTATCTTTCCTAATCAAACCATTTTTCAAAAAAAGTCCCCAAAATGTTTTGTCTGCAGGCATCCTGCCGTCTCTCAAAAACTGAGGCCCCAGGAAGCCGGAAACTCGCCCCGCAGCTGTTTTACAGACAACCCCTCTGTATGGCTCAGAGCCGCCCTCTCCCCCCAAGAGACACACACCGACATGTTTTTGTTAAAAAAATGGGTTTGCAGCACTTAATTTCCATTCATTATTGAAAACAGTATTTTTGTTTTTGTATCCCTGGATCCTCACTTCCAGGAGGCCGTTTTTCTGTCTCTGTAAATGGCTCATCTTTGATGTGAAAAGAAGTAAATTGTTTTTATTTGGTGTATTTCTTCTCTCCAAGCTGGAAGTGTTAAATTGTGAGCCACACACGGAACCAGGCCACTGCAGAGAAAACGTTCGTTATTAGGAGATGAAGCTGGCGTTCTGGTTCCTGAGGGACTCAAAAGACTTGCTCTGCATATACTTACAAACCCACAACCACAACTGAGAATCCTCAGCAGCAAATTTTTGCTGGGATCGGGGTTGGGGTTGGGCTCTGAATACGGAAATTATGTGCACGTTGGCTTAGCTTTGCAGGGGAGGGATACCCAGAAGGAAGGTTCTGGAAGTGAGAGCAGAAGCACTGTGCTGAAATATGTTGGCGGCAAACAGGGACAGGGACAGGCAGTTTGCGGTGGATTTACACTGTTCTGGGGATGGAAACAATGAGAGGTTTATGAAGCTTGTTTACACACCCAGAAATGCATTTGGCTTTCAGGAGCAGAGTGCTGTGGCAAACGGCTGACATTCAGCGACTGCCCTCCACACAGCTCCGTTCTCAGTGGCTCAGCAAGTTACGGAAGTCCTCCTCAGTTTCAAGGTACCAGGAGCCATAAATCCATATTCAATTAGCTCTGAGTGAAATGCGGAAGATGATAGGGTCTTTGTGCTAAAAATGAAATCCAAACGGGGCTGGTTGATTTATGTCCAATTCAGAGTTGTAATTTAATTAAAACGACATACTGAATTAAAAAAAAAAATAAAAACCTCTCTGGCAGAGTCCTTCCCACGTGAAATTCAAACTCAGTGCCTGATGGCTGAGGAATCCCGTCTTCCATTTCACTGTAACATTGCTTAATATGTTTACTCACTTCCCTTCCCACAGCTTACTTTCTTAACTGGCTTGTTTCTCATTAAGTCACTGGATTTCTTAGTGACTCAGAGTTGTAACGCTCAAGTTTGCATACAAACCCGTCTCTCTGTCTCACTGGGTGACTTACATGACGGCTCCTGGAAGATTAACTCTCTTCTTCACCAGGCCTGGTTTGAGTTTAAGAATAGGATATTGAGGCAAAGTTACAAATGAAAAGATAAATAAAGTGATAGATTTTAAAAAACTGTGTCAGGAGTTGAAACTGAGAAGTTAATATAAAAGTGAAATTTTAATAATGCATCTGGAAAATGGAAATTTCCCATCATAACCTTAATTGTTGTGCCGTCATTACAAGAAAACAAAAGAATTCCAGTCAAGCAAAGCTTCTTTCTTCTTCCCTCTAAGAAGTGCAAAACATAAGTAAAATTAAGTTATAAAATAATCTAGTATCATAAGCAGTTAATGAACTATTATTAAGTAATTTGAAAAATTTACTTGTACTTTCATAGATGCCCAACTTCCAACCTCCAGGACACCTAACAATTCATTTCCACCCAAGTGTAAGTGACCATAAAATGCCGTGTAACTGCCCCCTGTGCAGCCATCACTCCAAACAGCACATGGGACATTGCCATCACCACAGAAAGTTCTCCTGGGCCCCTTTCCAGTGAATCCTCCCAAACCATCATTTCTGGTTTCCTTCCCGCTGGCTTTCTTTGGCTGGGGACATGCTGGAGGTCCCCGTGCTCTGTCCTTCTCCCCAGGGTGCACAGGGCTGCTGGGGCCAGGGCCAAGGCTGGGGGCGCAGCTGGGCCGGGCCCACCGGGATTCCCGCCCCACACCCCGCGGGCCCGAGAGCAGCCCCAGTCCCCGGTCCCCAGGCAGGGCTCAACGCTTTCCTTTTTGGCTCTTCGGTGTCCTCTGTACTCCAGGTGGTTTTAAAATCTTATGATTCTGGAAACCCTGGCTGTTTCTCACTGTTGGGAGGAGAGCGACTCTAGCACCCTACGGGGAAGGCCGAGGCCCACCCCACTCTCCCCACCGGCCCCAGCAAGTCTGTCGGCGCCATCTGCCAACACTGTGTCTGTCACACTGCGGTGATTCGCAAAGGACTTCAAACTTTCTCATTGTCACGTGTTTGTTACGGCGGCCTGTGGTCAGCGATCTCTGCCGTCACTACCGCAGCTCGCTGCCCAGGTGACCGAGCACGGAAAAGAAGCGGCCGCGACAGAAATCCTACTGAGCCACACGGCGCAGAAACTGTGACCGTCACCCCGGGCCGCGGCCACGAAAGGGAAGGAGGCCCTCGGTGGGGCACACTTCCTTTAAGCCAAAATCATGGGTATTTTAGGCCCCCTTTTAACAAAATCACACAGTTCTGTCAATGAAAGTGCCCAAGGCTGACTGCCGTTTCCCACCCTGACTGGACGGTCACTTGTGCCGGCGCCTGCTCAGGAAAACAGTCCTGCGCTTCCCTTGACCGTAGTGTGTTCACAGAGTGAACTTACGTGCACATAAGTGTGCTGCAGCACCACCAGGGTCATCGCAGGCCTTCCCACAGCGAAGGGGCTGCAGGCGAGACGTGAGGTTAACTACCGGCCCAGGAGCGCCCACGGGCCTTTTACGGTGGGCGAGTTCGGTAGTCCTTGCTTACTGGGAATTAGGGGCAAATTGACTTTCAGGCAAACAATTACTAGCAGAAGTCAAATTAATATAAAGAACTAGAAACCTCTTTTCTGCACGGGGGATTGATGCTCAGAAAAAGTCGAGTTGACTGTGTGTGTGTGTGTGTGTGTGTGTAGGGTTTGGAACGGGGAGTCGTCGTAATGGGCACGCTGTCTGCCCGCCATGGCGGGGCAGGGACGGGTCTCTCCTACAGTGAAGTCCATGAGAAATTTCAGAGCATCTATGAACTAGGTGTCACCAAGCCCTGAGGAGCGGTCCTGTCTAGAAGGATCTCACCAAGGGGTGGCCTTGCTGACACCTCCGCAGGGAAGGGGTCGTTTCCCCACTGAGCACCGGGATCCAGCTCTTTCCTGAAAGCTGTCCTCTTCCCAGCGGGCCGCTCTGCCTGACACAGACCCTCTTCAAGCCTGCGGCAAGTCTGGAGGAGGAGGTGGACTGTCGGGCTGTGTCCTGGACAAACTGGGAGCCTGTTCCGCTTTCTCCACCGGGGCCACCAAAGCTTCTGTCCCTGGCTCTGACCCCTACTTCGCTGGGTCCCCTGAGCAGTGCCGCTGAAGGCTGCAGTGGGCCCACCATCCACACCCATAAAGCACTGCCAACTGCCATCGGCCCAGACGGCTAGGGTCCAAACTTGGGATTCTCTGACCCCAAACCCCAGCTGCTTGGACAAGTGCACCCCTACCAGCTCTGGCTTCCTCTGCCTTCTGGTTTCTGATAGAATGAGCTCCAATCCTACTGTCCCCATGCTCAGCATCTGACTGAAACCCCCAGGTTTAGAGTCCCCTCACTCATACCCGCCGCCGGTGCTCCTGGGGATCCTAAGTCCTCCAGAACCACAGACAGAGAAACAACGCTGTGTGCTTGTTTTTATACAGATTCTGCCACTCAGAGGCTGGTGAGCAAGAGCTTCTGCCAAAATCTTGACCTAGGAAGCCTTCTTCACTGCTGTTTTCGGCAATTGCCCCAGGCGATGAGTTTATGCAAATAATCCCAGAGGAGGTGCGGGGCCTCTGAGAACACTGGTGATTACAGTGTCAAACCCAGCATTTTCAGTGATGAAGCCTTTGGAATGTAATCTTTGCACGGCCTCCTTCAATCTCCTGAGTAATAAACAATCATTTGTGATCATTGCAAATAGCAGCCTCTCCTCCATCCCAGAGAGGCTGTGTGGTAGAAGGTCGGAGTTTCTGCCCCCAGGAAGGGGTCTTTGGACCAAGCCTCTCATCCGTCTTGGCCGTCATGTCTGCATCTGAGAAATGAGGCTCTTCCACCCGTCACCGTCGCTTGAAAGCTACCTTCTGGGACACATGCTCTTCCAGGCAGCGCCACGTCTATTTTTGTTTCTTCTCTTCCTCTCAACACCCAGTCAACATGATGCCACAAATGTGGCTAGCTGTTCGAAATGATTTAAAGAACTGAACACCAGAGACAAGCTCCAACCCTCCTGGGTATATTTGGAGGCTCTTCTCACAAATGTCAAGGTTCTCTGCGTTACAGTAGGCTCGTGTTAGCTTCCCATGGTTTATTTTGGGCATCGTTAAATCTGTAGCAATTAGCTTCTCACAAGTCTATTTTGTGCTGAAGAGTCTGTTACTTCCCATTCCTGTGACTTCTTTGGTTCCACCTTCACCGTGACTGGCTTCATTCCCAGCCTGATCTGACCGCTTTCAATTCAGAGTTTCTTTTTGCTTCTGTCTTCTAGGCTGTGCTCAGTCCTTTTAAATGCTATCTGGTAAGAAACCAAGTGCAAATTAGGAAGATGCTGTGGGTTAGTGAGCTGTAAACATGACTTAAATAGAGAAGTGTTTCTTTCGACAGGGAATGGGAGAATATATGCGTAGAGAGAATGCTAAGATTGTAATTTCATACATTCTCTCTGAAATGTGTGCATTTCTGTCACAGGGACCAGAGACAGAAACAGAAAGAGGAGGGTAGGACCCTCTAAGTAGATTACTGTTAACAGAGATAAGAACGGAATTCTTTGCATTGAGAAGGCGCCTAGAGGCAGTGCCTCCCTTAGCATCCTCCCAAATCCCTTATTTTTATTCGTCCAATCACTTTAAAAACCTTGGTCAGACTGCCATTTGAAACAGGAATCCCCACTTAGGTATCTCATACAGGATTACATAAAGGAAATAAAAATTATGTCCCTCGGAGATTAGGAAGAGCATGAGGAGTATTAGGAGGGCTTAAGGTAGATGATCTAATGAGCATGGAAAGGCTTCCCTCTTCAAAACAAAAAAGCTGGCATTAATTAGAACTGTTGTGGTCTGTTCTTTAAAAACCTGGTAATTTTGCCTGAACAGGAGAGAAGCATGCTAAGCTCCGAGAAGGAAGTTCCCAGCTCCTAGGAGCCCGCCGCTGGAGAGACCCGGCGCGCGCTGGACAGCGTCCGGCGGCCGCAGCGAGCTGGGTGCCAGCGCGCCAGGCCCACTGAGGCAGCGTTTCCGCGGCAGAGCTGCCGTGTGCCTTCAGCCTTCGGCTCCCGCGTGCGGGGCCGGGGCCTGCTTCTCCGGGGAACCTCGCTGGTGGGGCCCCGCGCTCACTGTCCAGGCTCGGGAGGTCCCTGCACACATGGAACGCGGGGCCCTCCCCGCACACCCCGCTTCTCTGGCCCCTCTTGTTCCCATCATCAGGCCCAAATTGTCGACGTCTGTGCTGTCATGCCGATTTTACTTTTCAAGTTTTCAAATAAATCGCGTTTGTGTCCTCCCCCTTCAAGGTAGAGACCAGGTCCGGAAATCACCTGCCGAGCATGTGTGGTCACAGCCACCTTTCCCTGGAGCACCTCCCGTGCCTGGTCTGTGCTCACACGGCCAAGCCCCCTGCGCGGGGCGGACCGGGGGAGGCGCACGGGAGGCTGGACCTTCCTCTCCGTCCTGGGCACAGCTCAGGACCCCGGGTCCCACGTCCTCACTGGCACACATGCCTGCGGCCCCCTGGGGACACTGACATCCCCGCTGCGCACGCTCGGCCAGGCTGCGCCGGGCTTACTTACAAGCCAGAGCCCAGGCTTTGGCCAGGCCACTTGCTTTTGCTCATTCCTCCTCTTTCTACGGGCTGGGGATGTTCACTGGCAAAAGTGCGGCTGCCAGTGGACACTAGAACTGGGAGGGCCTGACGGTGTTTTGGTTGAGCTAAAGTGAAGCCGGGGCCCTTGCAGTGACAGCTCAGGGCTGTGCTCAGCAGCTTTGAAGTCTTCGTTCTGACAGCGCAGGTCAGGCCTTCACAGCGTCACAGCAGCTGTCACTACACCGTGGACTCAGGAGGGGAGCTAGTTTGAGATTCTTGATGCCGCGTTCGATCACAGTTCCTCATCATGCTACCAACGGATTACTGACCTGAATGAGTCCTTGTCCAACCAGAGGTAGGAAAAGTTTCAAGTCAGAGTCTTAAAAATGTATTGTTTCCAATAAGCCATTGTTTACCACCTTTCTCTTAAGACAACACTTAGCGGTGTGGTCTGGTCAACACCTTACTATTCAACACGCCCTGATTACACTGATGATAAATTTGAGAATGCTGCAGACATGGGCACCGTAAGTAACAGATTGGGTTCTTACTTGATTAAGGTGCAGAGTGACCCCCATGTCCAAAACACATTGTATTTTTATTTCTTGGCAAGAAATACATGTTTCTTCCTAGGACAGCGGGATTTCTGACTGGGCAGTGAGCTTGAGATTCAGCGGCTCTCTGGATGATGCAGAGTCAAGTGAGTTCTATTCAGGTGTCTCCTGTTTAGGGGAAGGGGGCCGGCACGTGGCAGAAACCAACCAAGCACTCAGTCCACCAAGAACAAGTGTACGTGGGGCAACGAGAACGCTCGTCACAGCTGGTGGGGCTGCAGAACGTGCAGCCCCTCTGCGGGACAGCGTGGCGGTTTCTTACAGAACTACGCAGACTCCGAGAATACGACCCAGCAAGCAAGCTCCTTGGTATTTACTCAAATAAGGTGACTATTTACATCACATAAAAACCTGCACATGGATGCTTTATTCATAGCAGCTTTATTCATACTGCCACATACTGGAGGAAACCAAGATGTCCTTCAGCATGCGAATGGATGAATAAACTGTGGTCCTTCAGGTAATGAAATATTACTCAGTGATAAAAAGAAACGAGCCATCAAACCATGAAAAGACAGATGCATGCTACTAAGTCAAAGCAGCTAATGTGGAAAGGCTACGCACTGCATGATCCCAACTACAAGGCGTCCCACAAAGGTACAGCCAAGGAGGCAGTAAGAAGCTGAGTGGTCGCAGGGGCTGGGGGCGCGTGCACAGGTGGAGCAGAGGGTCTCCAGGGCAGTGGGACCACCCTGTTTGGGACACTCCCAGTGACTACACGACATTACACTGTGTCCAGACCCACAGAATGCACGGCACCACACATGAAGCCTGACGTCAGCCCTGGACCCTGGTGACGACGACGGGTCAGTGTAGGTCCATCCACCGTAACTGGGTCCCATCTGGTGGGGGTGTTGACGGTGGAGAGGCTGCGTGTGAGGAGGTGGCTCAGGGAGCACACTGGTAACCTCTTTACCTTCCCATCAGATTTGCTGTGAACCCTTCACTGCTCTAGAACACACAGTCTTTTTAAAACAGCTACGGAGGATGGGGTGCGAGCGCAGGCACTCAGAGGCATCTGCTCATGTCCCACCAGCGCACCCCTGACTGCCTGCGGCCGGAGGGCAGCTTCCCGCCACACCGTCTAACCATGGCTCAGTGAGGCACTTGGGGCCTTTTTTTAAAAAATCACATCAGCAGAAATAATTGATCACAGGTGTCTCTGTAACTGAGCCACACTGGGAAGTGGCACCACACCGATGGCCTCAAAGCCCCACCACCTGGGAGAAGGAGGCTCGGCAGCTCAGAGGGCAGGCGGGAGGCCCTCTCTTGAGCCATAATGTCCACGAGTTCCTTGCCCGCTGCTTTATAACTGGCTTGACGACCGGCTCAAGCCTGTGTGGTCTGCCCCCAGCGTGTTTATCCAGGCAGGGGACTTGGATTATGTGCATTTCACATTAGGTTTATATTTAAACCAAGGTCCTTGCAGTTTACCAAAAAAGTAGCAAAAAGCAAAAGCAAACCCAAAGCCTGCTGTCTGGCACCAAGATGGGGCCAGCCTGACGTCATCGGTTCATGACTCCACAGCCCGGAGAGGAGGAGGAGGCTGACGGCGGCTGAGAGGCACCAGGTTACTGTCTCCATGGCAACAGGGGCTTCTGCATCACGTCGGATTTGGGAGAAGGGCTGCCGACTGGACGTTAAGGATCGTTCTTTTCATCTTGTTCTGACTTCTGTGTAAGCCACAGCCATTTCTCCCCACGTCAGCACCCGGTGCTGTTTCTCCGTGACTCCCCAATTCCTAGGCTGACCCAGTTCATCCTCAGTTACTCAGAAAGGGGGATGGATACAATGCCAGGTGTGACGGATGAGGCTTTGGAAGGGAGCCAGAAAGGGCGCTCCATTCTCCCAAAACAGCACCTTCACAATGGCACGACAGTGAAGACTTAAAGGAAAAAGGTGGTGGAAACGCATCAAAGTGGAGGCACAGCCCCTGAGAACGGAGGTGAAGAGGCGTGTGCTGCCTCCCCAGCTCCCCCACCAAGGGCCTCCTCCCGGTCTTGTCCAGGTCTGCACCCCTCCAACAGAGACAGGACCGTCCATCCCTGCAGCTGGTGCACGCTGCAGAGCCCTGCCGGGGGAGAGGGACGTGTCAGTGTAGACCCTCTCCGCCCTCGTGCACGTCACAGCGAGGCCCCCAGTGGACCTGCTTCCCTTGTGAAGTGTGGATATGATGGAAACGTTCTGGGTTCAAATGTAGGCAAGTTTGTTCTGTGAAAGTGGAAACTTCATTCTGGCAGAACTCAGAGTGACAGGCTGACACTCACTTATGAATCGAGGGAGCTGTGAGGAGCCCAGGTGCCTCCAGGGCCAGGTGGGACATAAACCTGTCAAGGGTGATGCAATTAGGACTGGTGTGGCTTGTGGCTAAGGGCACGTGCCCTCCTTAAATAATGATAGCTGACATCCACTGAGTGCATATCCTTTGCCAGGTGCTCTTCAAGAATTTTGCTTATTTACTGATTTAATCTTCACAGAGAATCCTCAAAGAGAGTCTTACTAGGCCCAGTTTAAGATGAAAACCGAGGCACAGAGAAGGTAAGTGATTTTTGAAGGTCACGTGGCTGGCTGGTGGCAGAGCTGGGTGCCAGGGCCAGGGGATCTCCCTCCATCGCCCACTGCGTTAGTTCCCCTGGACTACAAACAGCAAAATACTCTAGACTGTTGAGCTTATAAACAACAGACACTCATTGTAGCAGTTTTGAAGACTGAAAGTCCAAGATCAGGGCATCAGGAAGCCTGGTGTCCAGTGAGACCCGCTTCCTGGCTCATCGGTGGTCATGTTCTTGCTGTGTCCTCACCTGGAGGATGGGGGTGGGGCCCTCTGGGGCCCCTCTATAAGGGCACTAACCCCATCCTGGGGCCCCACCCTTATGACCTCATCGCCTCCCAGAGGCCCCACCTCCAGACACCACCACCTGGGGGTTAGGTTTCAACATACGATTTTGGGGGGACGCAACACTCAGGCTGCAGCACCCACTCCTTTGTGTGAGGCATTGGGTTGAGAAAACTGAACAATGTGATCACAGGAGATTCTGGTAAGAACAGATGAGAGGGTATCTCAAGGAACTCAGTGACAAGTGGCATTGATGGGGACAGGGAAGGAGGAGAGCTGGCAGAGACCGAGCACGGCCAGAAGCCACAGACCACAGCAGGAGGGCCGGGCCCGGCGTGCTGGGAGCGGGGGCGGCGGCGCGGGCAAGGGCGGGCAGGAAAGGCCAACGAGCTGGACCTCAGACGACAGGCAAGAACAGAGGACAGAGGGTGAGGCTGTTCACCTCCCACTTCACACACTTCTTCAAGAAAGCGTAACCTTCGACCTGGAAAGGGTAAAACTCCCTCAGGATGAGGAAACTGGAGCCCAAGAGAGGGGAGGAGACAGGAGCACATGGCTGGTATCTGTGAGTGACAGCCTCAGGGTGCTGCAAGACCGGGCACCAGTGCCGGTGACACCTCTCGTGTCCCATTCTGGGCACTTGGAGAGAAAGGGAAGGCACCAGAAGCCGCAAGACATTTGACTTTCTCCTGCTGTGGCAGCGGGACATCAGTGGGTGTCCCCACCCCGACCGGGGGAGGGCAGCGCTGGACCCTGGGAGTTAAACAGCATAAGGCTGGAGTGTTTTGCTTTGACTTCCAAGGTAGGTTGTGGGAGAGAAGGAGGAGAATGAGAAGAAGTGCTGGGAAGGCTGGGGGAGGGCTGGGAGGGCTAGGGGGGCTGGGGAGGGCTGGGGGAGGGCTAGGGGGCTGGGGAGGGCTGGGAGGGCTGGGGAGGGCTAGGGGGTTGGGGGAGGGCTGGCGTCACAGGCACGTGGCCAGGACAGCCCCATGGGGCCCTGCATCCCTCTGGGAGGCCTGTCTGCAGGTTCCCCCAACAACCTGGCACCCTTTTTGTCCCCATCAGCTCATTTTCATTTTGCCCCAGGCCCAGCAAATGCTGCAGCCAGCCCTGGGCTGAGAGGACAGTGAGCAGAACTTTGCAGTGTATCAGTGGATTAAAACTGAGTTGTGTTCACGGAGAGGTCTACTTGAAGTGAAGTATAAGATGTAAATGGTTGAGTTGATCAGGAAACTTTCAGGTAGAGAAACGGGAAAAATGGAAAAGCAAGACAGAACAGTAAGAAGAGACTAAATTGGCAATTACCACGGAGAAATCAGTGATATGCATTCGACACCATGACTGAATTTAAGTTGCTGCCAAGCGGCTAGAGGAGAGGGAAGATATGAAGCATTCAGGTAATCCACATTATCCATAAGTAATGCACGTTAAATTTTCAAAGGAAATTTGTTATCTATTGTGCCTGCCTTTTCCCCAGGGACTGAGGTATCAAGGTGCAACGTCCCCTTCAGTATTTATGTGGAAAACACTGGGTGATAAGGCGAAAGCCTTCCTGAACAACACGCCAACAGTCAACGCGGCCGGTTTCCTTAGCGCGTCCCTCGGTGTAGCACACAAGCATAACACCAACAACAGTCTGTAAAATGGGGCCACTGAGGACCAGATGGATGAAGGCCAAGGGCACCGTCTGCAACTGCCCTGGTCCCACCCAGCGGTCAAGTCTAGACAAGAAGACTATGAACTACATGTCTCTTGGGCAATCCTCCAGAAACATTTCTCACAATCAAGCTTTTGAAACGACTTGAAAGAACACACTTTAAGGTTATGGTGACAGCAATATTGTATAAGTGCGTAGGCAGGCCACATCACTGATACACCCTCGTGGAACTGACGGACCCACCCAAGACCCCAACTTGAACAGAGAGCCGCGGCTTTCACGTAGAGGCGGAGTGACGGAACAGTGCCGATGGCACAAACACTCATCTTCAAAGACAATCGTGGGTCCGTATATCCCACCACATGCCCATTAATGAATGACCCAAGCTGCGAAGTCTAAATTATAGGACATAAAAACAGGGTTCTGAAGTTCAACCGCCTGCCTAAGATTCCAGTTTGTATCCTCAGCAAGTTACGTATCTAAGCCCCGACTTCCTCATCTATTGACTGGTGATAATGTTAGCGCCCAAGTTTTTAGAGGTGCTGGGAGAACGAATGAGGAATTTATGTAAAGGATTTCACACTACAATGAATCGGGGCACACAGCCTGTGACCCATAAACACTTCTAAGAACATGACTATGATGGTTTCATCTAGAATATTTTAAAAGTGTCAACAGCAACTGTTCATGTGAACATTAAAAAAAAATCTCAGAATCACCTCCATTATGATCAGCTTCCAAGCAGTGTGGCTTCTCAGTGGACCTTGGAGGATAAGCGAGTTGCCAGATGTATCTCAGTTTAGCCAAGTGATCTGCTCTGCTCCACGGAGTCACTGCCTGCAGACCAGCTCAGTGACGGGGCTAGAACAGCTGACCAGGTGCCATTCCTCCCTGGTGCTGCAGAGAAAAGAGCTTCACGTGTCTCGTGTGGAGTCAGGGTAACGGGGCAGGCAGAGCACTTTAGTTCACTCTCCAGTGCTTTCCAATCAAGATGAACTTTTAAAAAAAATCGAAGGGCTGGGGAACAGTTTGGTTCCCACGACCCCAACTCTGCTGGATGCTCTTCCTTCGCCCTAACGCTCCCTCTGAGAAGAGAAGAGGTGGGTTCTCTGTAAACTAAGCCCCTGCAGCTCTCACTGAGTTGGAGGAGCGTGGACAGCTCTGCCAATCCACAGGCCTTCCTGGGAGCAGATTACACGACGACCAACTGCGTGCGACTTCAGATACGGCAGGGCTGTGCATCTGCGCCACGATCTACACCTTACCTTGTAAGGTGGGCTATGCTCGTGGACACAGAAAGTCCTGCTGTGGTGGGACACACAGAGTTACTTGCAATGACTTCTGTTTGCGTCCAGTGAAGCCATGGCTGAGTTCAAACCTTGAAGCCACACCACCAAGGCTAGAATCATGATTTGACAAACTCCTAGCTGTCATATTCTAGAGAAAAGACCTCACCTTACCTATGAAGTGAGTGTGATGGTATCATTTTTGTCGTGCAGATTCAATAATGACTGTGTACAGAGCATTCAGCAAGTTGGCATCTATTAAGCACTCAAAAGCGAGAAGAGTTACTATTACAATTTTGCTCCCTGGTTAATAGTATGATTCAGTGGCCCGAGAAATGCAGGCGGCAGCAAACTGGCAAGAAGCGATCAGCAGGTACAGCCTCGCACCACGGCCACAGCCGAAGGCACCGCGGCGAGCGCTGTTGTCACCATGACTGTTACTGTCATTCAGTCTAACCTGGAGACGTGTTTGCAGGAGTTTAATTTTATTTAAAAAATTGGAATAAAAGTACAATACAGACATCAATTCTTCAGCAAGAGCTTGTATTATCTTAGTGGGATATAAAGAGATGCAGTATTCTGGGAACAAAACTGGCGCTAGAAGCCGGAGATTGGTTGTTATTAATGGTTACCGTCTAGGCAACCGCTCTGTGCACCAGACATCATAACAACGAGTGACAAGATCGCTCAGCCTGTGCGAGAAGCACCCCTCAATGCCTGCCCTGTGGTGCAACTCAGGAAAGGCCGATCTCCGTGAATAAAGCACCAGCGTCACCAGACATCGGCTTTGCTCAATGCCGCTTCGGCTTAAACTTGTATCTACAGTGACTGAATCTGCTGATGCCTAGAACGGCCTCTGACAAAAGCAGCTTTGCAGTCGTAAGCCTGATACAGTCTAACCTCTATCCCGCAGTTTTCTCACTGAAACAACAGTTTACAAAAGAAGCTTTAACAGTATGAGCTTTCCTGGAAACACCATCATGCTGCAGCCAGAGTGGGTCTCCGTTGTTGTGAGAAGCCAATGTTGTTTCCAGGAATATAATGCAAACAAACTCTACGTAAATAAATTTCAAGTAATTTCTGCTTAGGTCCTGGGAGCAGAATGCAAACAAGCGCTGTGCTAGCAGGTTGCGAGCACTAACTTTTCTCGATTGACTTCTTTCTGGGAAAGGTATTTGCTGCACCAAATCCCATGCATGGAAATCACCGCGGTGCAGGTAAGTAGCGTCTTACAGCCGGCTGTGATTTAGAGGTGTCGAGGTGCTTTCACGTGCAACGTCCCGCTTGCTCTCACAGCGACGGTGGTGGCGGGCCAGGGATCATTCTCCTTGTTTTCCTGTGAGCAAATTAAAGTCTGGAGAAGCTAAGTGGCTGCCCGAGGTGGTAGTGCCTCTGGTGCCTCCACCCCTTCGCACGTCTCTCTCCAAGCCTGTTACTACAGCTTTCAGCTCCTTGCCTGTTGGTAGCTGGGAGGAAGCTAATCTTTCTGGTCCACTCAAATGTCCATTTTTTTGGCTAGGAGTGGATTACCTCTCAGAACGCTTCCACCGTGGAGGAGATAATTACATGAGGCCCTCCTGTGAATCCTCTGCCTCAAGAAATAACCCCTGCAACACTCAGCGTTCTCAAGACTCCAACTCATGTTTCAAAGCCTGGATGATAAAATAATGGGTAAGAACTATCGTCCTCGTTTGTTAACACCGGAAAATGGACCGTGTCCCATCTGCAAGGAGGCAGCGTGGACTGCTGTCTGTGACACAGTCATCAAAGCACGTAGCCGGCCGGCCCACGGTTCTGGCGCCCACCGTCCTGGCGCTTTTCTCTCTGCACCGTCCCATCCAGACTTCCTTAAGCAGCTGTGTGGGGTGGGAAATGTCTTGTTTCCTGTTAGGAGTACACGACGGTCAGAGAGAACCTGTGAATTCCAACTGGTGCAAGTGCGACCAGACTGGACTGCTCTCTCTGGCTTTGATTGGATGGCTACTGACGTGTTCTGTTTTACTACGTAAAAATATATTTTACTTATAACTATGGGACTTACCGGAGTACTTTCCGGGAAAAGCATGTTTCAAGCCACGGGAAAGGAGGTTGTGGATGAAACCACACTCACGATTCTTACTCATACGGCTCTTCCGGGTGGAGGAGGCGGTGGAAGGATGAGTTCGTAGCACACTTGTTCTTAACGCAGCCCTGCAGATTCCAAATGGGCAATCAGAACAGGGGAAAGTGGCTTCTTGTCTTTCGGGGCAGCTGTATTTCCTCAGGAAAGTGACTTTATCGTGCTATTCCACGGGGGAAGAAGTAAGCTGTCTCCAAATCAGCCTTCTTCACTGTGCAATGCTGAAGTCAAATGATGCTTGGCTCATAAATGAGTCACCACACTGCTTTGGCTATATTTTTCTTTCTTCCCTACTTTCTGGAGCAGCTGAAGCCCGAGGGACACAGTGGGGGAGGGTGGGAAGTGAGGGAGGAAAGAAGGAGGGGAGGCCGGCAGAGCCGCAGTGGGGGTAAGGGAGGAGTGAGAGTGTTCACCGTGGGCTCCCTGGCCTCACCCACGAGGCGAGGACAAGGCAAACTAACTTCTGCCCCGTGCCCACCGCGTCAGCCCCCCGGGAAGGCGGGCTGCGGTCACTCGGGCCACACGGCTCCGAGGGATGTCTCGCCTGGATGTACAGGCGACTCCAAGGAGTGGCTCTTTAACGCCCCGCCGACGGGTCGAGGATAAAATCACAGTACGGATGTGACTCACTCGTGAATGCACACAGATGAACCTGTTCAGGCTGAAAACACATTCAGCCACACTCGGCTATTTTGGGAAGTCAGCGGGGAGCCTGCCCGAGGGGCAGCTCTCACCCTCTGGGCAGAAAGGCAACTCCATCCAGCCTTGTGCCCTTTACATGTGAAGTCTTGTGAGACACATGCTTACAAAGCCCAGCCCTTTCTGAAAATCAAGGAGAAATGAGAAAAAAAAATTAAGTGAGCAAGCTGTGACCTAGACCCAAGGCTAGAGCCCAGCAGCGCCGGCCCCCAGCTCTCCCCGCGGAGCTCGCCGCCAGCGGGCCCAGGGGCCGGGCACCAACCGCACCAGCGCCCGCTGCGCTGAGCCGAGCTGGGACGGCGGCCGCCCTGGCACAGGCCGGCCCGCTAAGGGAACGCATCTTCGGTGTCTTCTTTGTTGTTGGTTTTGTTTGGTTTTGATGATTATAAAAGTAGCAAGTGATCAAGGCAGGTTTATGTATAAAGTATAATGAGGAAAACAAAAACTCCTTCATTGCCATAACCCAGAAATAACCGCCCTTAACACTGCCTCCCAACTCGTTAGCATTCCAAACACCCCTCCCAGATCCCAGAAATACCCCCTCGCTCTGGGGGATGATAAAGGGGGTGGTCCCTGCCTCCGAGGAGCGCGCACCCCGGCGAGGGGCGCAGGCGGAGAGAGAAGACGTGCAGTTACAGCCTGCAGCGCGAGTCGGGAGGAGGAGGGCCTGGTGCCCATGAGCAAAAGCAGAGGTGGGAGGCGTTCCCGGAGGGAGGGCTGGGGGGGGCTTTCTGGGAAGACAGCATCCCAGTGGAGAGTGAGAGGTGGGGGAGGGCCTTTCTAGGCAGAGGGGGTGCAGGTGTCACGGCCCAGGCCTGGGGAGAGGAGCAGGTGGGCTTATCCGGGGAGCAGAGGGGGCCCCGGCATCCGGAGCTCACAGCACAAATGCAGAGCGGCAGGACATGCCTCGTGTACACTCGGGTCTCGCAAGGTTCTGCAGACCTCATTGAGAAGTTCTTTTTTTTCTTCCCTTGTCTTTTTGTGGTATAATATGAAAACTAAACAGAAGAGAAAACGAACCCAAGTTTGGCTAAAGTAGCTAGAGAGGTGATTTACTGAGCTGAAGACGGCTGTGAAAGAAAAAGGCGGTGTGCACATGGGGCTGAGAGATTTGGTTTCTCCTGTCTACATGAGGCAGGCAGTGATTTTAGGACATTTTAGGATTGTTGGTTGAGACAGAGTGTGTGAGGGGGTGAGAGCTGGGAGCTGAGGGGAGAAAGTGCAGCCAGACATACATATTTATAAGTCCCTGGCACTTACGGGACACTTACGGTGAAGGAGACGGGTTACTTCGGAACAGAGTGCAGACAAAGACACAGAGAGGGTACAGAATTGTCCTCTGAAAAGTCTACAGCTGGAGGTCAAGTTAAGAAGAAGCTGCTGAAGAGACAGAGGAGGAGGGACCAGGGAAGCATATGGATGTCAAGAGAGCCTGAGTGGAACCGGAGGAGCTGAAGGTCGATGGACAGGACGGACGCATCTGCCTCGGCTCACCCCAGACTGGCCGTCACTCACCCTACGCTGGACCAGGAACCACAGATCTCACCTCACTAATACTAACATTACAGTGTGCACCCGCCCATCCTCCTCAGCAGTGTGTCAGATGCCTGGGCTGCTAACCAGCCCTCCTCTTGGCTCAGACTTGACCAGTCTGGCCCCTCCAGTGCATCCCCACGATGTGCCAGAGAGAGAGGGACTTTCTGAACCACCTCCTTATAATGTCACTCAAGTGCTGGAGGCCTGGCAATGCCCGCCTACTTGACCCACTGTCTCTCAGCGTAGAAGTCAAACTCTTTAGCTTAATGCAAAGGGCACTGATGGGCACTGAGGTCACCTCCTGTTTGAGGCTACTGTGCCAAGATTACTATGAGCACTCTCACACTTATCTTTCAGGACTTTTGTGTCTTTGTTTCTTCGAATGTGCAACTGGACTGAAAATCAAAGATCTAATTTACCTGTTTTAGAAAACAGAAAAAGAAAATCCAACCAAAATGAAAAAGTTTAGAAGTGAGGGGTTTATAATAAAGATGAGAGAAGATATCAAGGAAATATACAGCAGGCAGCAGAGGAAATCAATAAACGCAAAATCTGGTTCTTTGAGTCAACTGACAAAATAAGATAAAACAGCAAAACTGATGGAGGGAAAAAAATGGAAAAAGCGTAAATGCATAGTATCCATAATGAAAAGCGCGGGCACCTGCAGGCCCGAGGGCACTAGCCCAGCGCAGGGGAGCCGGCCTCCTGCCGCTGAGGGGGCCGGCTGCCGCACACCCGGCGCCTAACAGCACAGAGCCCGGCTGTGCCAAGGTCCGGGGGGTCGCGTGCAGCTACAGCCAAGGTGGTGGCTGCATGTGTTCCCCACAGAGGCTCTCGGGAGAACCCGCTTCCTTGCCTGTTCCAGCCTCTGAGGCACCCAATCCTCAGGCTGCGCCCACTATCAGGGTTCCCGTCACCTGTGCTCTGCTTCTCCTCTGACTCAAACTCTCCTGCCTCTTTCCTTTACTTAAAAGGAAGTTTATAATTATATATTGGGCCCACCCAGATAATTCAGGATAATCTCTCCATCTCAAGATCCTTAACTTAACCACATCTGGAAACTGCCTCCTGCCATGTATGGTAACATATTCACAGGTCTGGGGAAAAGGAAACAGGGATAATATGAACCATGTGTTGCAAATAAATCTGAAATTTAAGATGACATGAACAAGTTTTTGAAAACATAATTTTCTGGAACAAAAACAAGAAAAAACAGGTATCTTGGTAATTCTATTTTTCAGTGGAATTGGATCTACAATTTAAAACATTTCCCAGTAAGAGAACTCAAGTCCCAGAGGACTGCAGCATTAAATCACTAAAAATACTTCAGGAAGAACTCACGCTACTCTTACACAAACTTAACCAAAGAAAACCAGGAAAAGCAGGAATACTTCCAGACTCTCTGTGAGGCTAGCGTGACTTCAACGTCAAAATTCAACAAGGGTATTTATAAGATAGGAAAATTACAGGCAAATCATTCTCATAAACACAGGAACAAAAACCCTGGATAGAAAATTAACAAACCAAACCAATGAAAAAGAGTAAAGCATCAGAATCATTTTGGGTTTATTACATGGATGAGTGTTTGGTTTAAAACTGAAAACTGAAATAATGTGGTTTATCATATTAACGTGTTAACGGAGAAAAGTCACATGAGATTCTCAATAGATACAGTATTCTCTTGGTATCTTCAGCACCCACTCATAATAAAATCCTTAGCAAACTGTATATAAAGGGAGCTTTCCGTACATAGTAAAAGATGTTTACCAAAAAAGCCCAGAAATTATACTTGAGAAATAAAAAAAAACCTTTGACAGCTTTCTGCTTCTGACTGAGAGTTGACTATAATGATTTCTACTCAGCAGTGAACTTGAGCTCCGATCCAGTGCAGTAAGACAAACAAGAGAAATAAAAAGCACAAGACTTTGAAAGAAAACTGTCATTTTACACAGACAGCACGACTGTACAGCTAGAAAATTCATTAGAATAGGCAGATAAACTATTAGAATAAGTAAGTGAACTTAACAATGTTACCCAACGGACTGCAGATGGCCACAAACAGATATTCATGAGCATGTTTTCAGGACCTTCATTTACAACAGCCCCAAACTGGAAACAGCACAGAAGTCCCTTACAGATGTATAAGGGTGTATGATTCTCAATAATCTGAGTTACATTCATACAAAGGAATTCCTAACGCCATGAAAAAAAACTAATGTATGCACACCCGTCAGACTGTTTGACTCCATTTATATGAAATACAAAACTGGTAAGTGTGTAAATCTGTAGCTGTCAGAACAGTATTCCTCTCTAGAGAGGTTATGGTTGGAAAGTTCCGGGTGTCGGTGATGTTCTAAGCTCGACCTGGATGTGGTTATATCTATGTGCTCGCTTTTTAAAAAACGTAGTGGACTGCACACTTATGGTGTGTATGCTTTACAACATGAATGTTGTATGTAAGAAAATCTGAAATATTTTATGGCTGAACGAGTAGAAGAAATGTGCTAAATAAACACATTATATCTGTAAACAACCATGTAGTTACATGGGAGAACGCATTTGGTGTAAGAGCTGTAACTTTAATGTTGTTTTATTTTTTTTATAGATTTTGAGTTTTTCTGGACTTTTCACTAAGGCTGTGTATGTACAGAAACCAGGTACCTGAATTTAGCCAGCTGGCTCAGGGCAGGAGCTGGGAAACCTGGGGACTATCATTGCCTGTTCATCCACTTTAAAAGCAATCATACAGGTACAAAGATTTTTTTTAAAAAATGACCGTGGAATCTGAAATCTCCTGGGAACAAGCTGATTGGGATTCAGACGACAAAAGTTCTGACTCAAAATCCTGTTACTTGTTTTTGACTGGTGACCCTTCCCAACCCTGCAAAGCTCCATTTTTGTTCCCGCCTGAGCCCCAAGGTTGCTGTAACAGCATGTGCTGAAAGAAGTGTTTGCTGGAAAGAGGACACATAAAATATGAATGGAATTTTGCCGATAACATTTAATGTGCTGGTTACACCACATTCACTTACCAACAGGGAACCAAGCCTGCTCTGAAGTCCTCAAATGGAAATCACCCTTTGTTCCCTCAGGGACAAACAAAGCCACCGTTCCCATAGTAACACTGTCACGTGATGTCAGAAATAAGGACTAGGCCTTGAATGATAAAACAAAAGAGTGTTGGCTAGCTAGCCGGGAAAACATCATGAAAAGAGCAGTGTATGCATACGCACATATTGTATGGTATTTTTTTTATACTTGAGAATTGTAAATACTGTTTTTTCCAAAAAGCATTTTTTTCCAGCAGTCAGTATTTCTTTTGATGTGTCCGATCACTTAGAAAATAAGGGTTTTTTTTGGCTTTTCTTAACAATCTATTTTTGTCTTATATATAGTTAAAAAGAAATTGAAGACAGAATTCTTTGCCCAAATGCTGGAGATGTGACTTTGGCCCTTAGGGAGGAAGGCACTGAGAAGGGAGGACCCAGGAGGTGAAGGGCTGTTTAGCAAAGATCTAGATGGAGTGACCATGCAGAGATTTCTTACATGTTTTTAATAATTCAAAACAAGCAAGATGTTACAGAAATATACTGTGGATTTTTTTTTTTAAAGAGAAAATGTCTTGTGAAACTCTAAGTTAGTGGTCAGTGGAGTTTGACTTCTCTCCCCACCGCTTCCAGGGAAAGGACCAGAAGGCCAAGGTGCCCCTTTGCCCCTTTCAAGTCCTCAGTGATTGAAAACTTTCCACCTTATACCACTAATCAGAGACACTGGTTCCTCTTCTGCTTAAAAAAAAAAAAAAAAAAAACAGATTCCACAGAGAATACGAGGTACTGATTTAAGGGACTGAGACAGCTGTTGAACGTGCAGGTTCTTCTGTTAACCTGCTGTGAGTGCCATGCCCAGCCTGCAAAAGGCCTCCTCATCAGCCCCCTATTTGCTAAAATATATCTTTACACTGTAGTTTTGTTTATGAAATATGTTTGTTTTTCAGAACATATGTTGTTGGAGAATCCAACATCAATGTATTTTGCCAAGATCTTTAAAATGACTAAATTCACATATGCACACATACATGTAAACATATATATTATGTATATATGTACCAATGGTATAATAATATTTATGATTTCTGTGATATATAAAACAGTAATAAATCTTGGGTCAACTTCAAAACCCATGGAACAGTATCTGTTTCAAGCTACATGAGCCAAGGGGAAATTGTTAAAATAATGCATCCATACTTCGTATTTTAAAATGCTTTTTACTGTCTGCTCACACTTACTAGACATGTAACACCCACAAACTACTGAGATAATTAAGGTCGGCGTGTAACACTAGCAGGAACAGCCGCACTGCCCAATGGCCTGCTGTGACTCAGGAGCTGGATGGGGTGCTTTCAAACCACTGCCGCCAGGAACCCTCACAGCGCCTCTGAGCGGGGGTGCTCCTACTCCCCAGCTATCGAGGCAGTGATGGGCCAAGCCTCTGGCTGAAGCAGGCTGACCTGGGTGTCACACTCAGGTTTCGCTGAACACAGAAACAAAGCTTTTCAACGTTTCTCCAAATACTGCCTCTGGGACTAATGGAGATCAAACAACTTAAAGACCAACAGACACTTCCCGCCCACATCTCCACTACGGGCAGTTTGATGCTCAACTGATGACAAACACATCTTACAGGAGCAGTGCGTAATGCTTAGGTGTAAGATGTCTGCGACTGGAAAGAGAAAATAACGTGCTCAGGGTGAAATGTGGTCACTCCCCATTGTCCCTCAGCACCTCCAAACGTGACAGTGAGCTCCCCGCTGGGGGCCAAGGTTTGCCTTGGAAAATATTGCTGTGACCTTTCCTGCGCTGTTGCCCAGGAACACGGGCATCCTGACTGTTAGCAGAAGGTCAACAATTGTATTTAAATGGAGTGAACCCCGAGCATCTATAAAGCACGCATGCAGTCTACTGTTACTTCTTTGTGGGAGGTTTATTACAGGGTTTGGTATGTAATCTAAATTAGATGTCTGAAGAAAAACAATGCTTTTAAAGTTAGGAGATTTTAGAGAATTCTTTGAGTGAGATTCTCTTTTTAAGATTCCATGAATTCCCTTTGAAGTTTTTTGTCTGAAACTGAGTCTTATTTTTTTCCATTCTTTTAAGAAAACCTTTCCTTTCAACCATCCACAACAAAATGATTCTCTTTTATGTTTATGCTAAGTTGGATGCAATTATTTTATAATAAGTCCATCTCTATAAACAGCCCTATAATTTTAGACTTTTAAATGTCATTACCACAAACACAAATCTGCTGATTCTCCCCCGGGCTGGCTTTGAAATGGCATTTAGAGTTGGTGTGACCCTGTAACCTCTGTCACCTGGATTACCTTGGTGAGTAAATTCTGTTAGCAAGTTGCTCCGGGCTCCACGCTGCAGTTGTTCAAATTCTTGACACTGAGGCTGTGTGCAAACTGCCCACTTGGAGAGTGGAAAGTGCCCCTTCATCCTCCTTGAACCCGGGGGGAGGGAGACACACTCCACAGAGGGTGTCTGTGCAAGCGGGCCGGCGACAGCTGAACTGTGCTCACGGGGCTCTTCCCAGCAGTCAGGGCGTCAGAGGTGGAGGGTTAGCAGACACTATTTTAGTCCTTGGCACCGTCTACATCATTTGGCCCCACATTCCCCCGCCTTTGAATCCCAGAGAGATTCTGTGCTGAGGGGCAAGTCAGCTAGCACTCTCTGGACACAGCGGCTGCACGTGAATCAGCTCGAGCACGTGGTCTGTCAAGCACGCCCCGCTCTGCTTCGCTGCTCTGCTAGGCTAACAGGAGGGGAATCCGAGGTCCTGTTTCGCGCCACCGATTTGCAGGCGTAGGGCAGGTGAGCCTTTCTGACCCCTTCCCACGCCATCTCTACGGGACCTGGGTCCATCTTCCCTAGACAGGTGACTTCACCTCTCCAAGACTAGTCAGAGCAAATGCTGGTGACAGCACTGCTGACAGCTGTGAGGGCTGGATGAGATAAGGTTTATAAAGCACTCGACACAATACACAAGTGTACCTCCAGTACTAGTGGAACACAGGGTTAGTCTGAGCACGTGTGGGAGATCACATTTGCGTGACGTGGTCCAGTCTGCTTGTGATGGGCAGTGTGCACCCTGATGCGGGTGAAGGCCCAGCTGTTCCAGAAGGGTCACATGGCAGATGGACCCATCAACCCATCTCCTGGCCCCAGGCGCACCCTAGTCTAAGGCCCGCCTGCGTTGGGAGAAGGGCTGGGAGGCCAGCAAGCGGTGCCGCCCGGGGGCTAACCAGGGACCATGTGCATAGGACTACGCGTAAGACTTATTTCTGAACACACAAAGTATGGGAGTCCTCAAGCTGTGTTTATATGTGTGTGTGTGTTTTCAGGAGGTTTTGGAAAATATGACAATCTCAATCCATTAGATTTGGACTACTACACCATGGGGAAAACCACACAGAGGCAGTTACTAGGATTTATATGTTTTCCTTTACACACAAAGCCAGAAAAACAACGAACTGCACAGAGAGAACTGAATTCTGGTCCTGGCCCCGCCACAGACAGCTAGCTACCCCCCAGGCACATCCTTTAAATCTCAGTAAGCCTCTGTTTTCTCTTCTGTGAAATTAGTGGATTAGACCACAGAATCTTTAAAACCTCCTCCACTGGTAACATTTCGAGATTGTAAAAAAAATGCCTGACATGTATGTGGAAGCTTAGGATGCCGGGCAGCGTCGGCGGTGCTGTGTGACCAGCAGCTCCTCCCCTCTGAGGAGCTGCCATAGCCATGAATGCGACCGGGAGCCACGTTCTCCTTTAATCACGTGGTGACTGAAGACCAGCAGAGGACATCCCAGAAGCTGTGTGAAGCATCGCAGGGGTGCGAAGGAGCCCTCAGGCACAGTCTTAAGGGCACAGCTCGATTTCTTCTGGCTCCTTAGTCTCCTTTCCTAAATACAGAAATCCTTTGTAAGTTTTCAGCTTCCTTGGACATTTTTTTTAGTGATTAAAATAGTGGATTAGATTTTAAATTGTATTTCCAGCTCTCCTCTAATGCATATTCTTCTGTTTCTACGTCTGTCTCTCCAGATACCAATGGGAAATATTTTCGTCTTATATGAGGCCTGAAATTCTAAGTCAAAGTAAAGCAAGGGAACATGATTTCTTTGGCTAAACCATTAAATCAGAACAGGTAGAAGCTTAATTTTCTCTTAGAGGAGCATCTTATATTTCTCTGATGTCTGAAAGTAGACTTTCCACTTGTAGGAAAGTATCAAATTCTAGAAGAGTAATTTTCACATAAACGTTCTCTCTACCACTGTTCCTTGTGTTTTGTAGGAAACCCCACCTCAGCTGCCTCCAGGTCCTGAGGGCTCAGAACCTGAACTTAAAGCAGGAACCCTTTCCCAGCCTTTTCGGCCTCAGAGACTCGCTTCGAGTTCTCACCACACTGCTTGTGGGTTTTGACCCACAACTGATGTCAGTGTCCCCAGTTTGGACCTGGGTAACCCAGATTTGACCCAGGGAAAAAGCAGAGGGGTGGATTCCGCCGGGGTAGGCACATGAGTGTTTCCTACACACTCTTCTCGGTCTTGATTTGTTACTTCTCAGGAGGGCTGCCAGACGGAGAACCAGGAGGTAAAAAGGGGGGGTGTGGTAGGGCTCCAACACCAGTGACTGAAGACAAATTAGCCAGTGCACAAAGCCTGGGAGCGCACAGAGCATCGGCAGGACCCTTTCACACATTTAATGAATAAAATGGATTCATTTTCCTCATCTGAAGTATATCCTGTACCTTATTTAAAACAGTTGCCTATTGACTCAAAATTCTTAGTATCAGCGCGTGCCGCCTTCTAGCCTGACACAGCTTCAGTAGCAATTGAATGTACATAACATAGTCTTGTCAGTGAAAGGGCAGGACAGATCTGTGGGATTTGAGAAGGCGAGGAAGAACAATAATGCAGACACCTCAGAGTCTAAGCTGCTTTTTAAGCCACATGCAGCTCAGGGGACAATGGTGGCGCGGCCGTCAGTACCAGGCACCAGGGCCAGTGCGGCAGGTAAAACGGCCGTGGATTTTGGTTTAATGATGGAAAAATCACAAATGTGAGAGCTCCTTTCGAGAAAATGGTAGGAAAAAGGAATCTAAAAAGCACCTGCTTGGGAAATTCTTCAGGCAGGTCCCTGGAAAACAGTCAACCCTGTGAGCGCCTCAAGGTCGTTCCTCCAGCCCCAGTGTCAGCAGTGGCCCGGAGGTGACGTGTGTTATTCTGACCTGGGCCTTCACGGGAAGGCACACCGCCTATGTCACTGACAGGGACACCACCACCCCCCCCAAATGCCCGGGGAAACCTACGGTGAACACTCAGAGCAGTCGGCTGTGGTTTCCTATTTAGTTGGGTTTATTTACTTTTTTTCCAAACTTAAGCTCCTATAAGATGAAAAGGCAGCACTCATCCAAGCGTTCTTGTTAATTGCTCAGGAAAACAAACAAGCAAGCAAACAGAAGTCTACAGAACGTCAGCTCTTACGGGGACCGTGGGCGAATCCTCAACCGCCTCCCCCCGTGCGAGGGAGCGGGCGCTCCCAGCCGGGCCCATGTGACGGGCCGCTGGGGCCCAGCCACCTCCCCGCTGCGCCAAGGACCCAGGAGTCCCAACCTGTGTTTTAACTCATTAAAATGTTATGACTTGACTGAACTTTTAAAAAGTGGTAAGGCAAGAAGGGCACTGTTTCCTGCTGCCCCGTGTCCTGAGGAGGTCCAGGGAGGGCACGTGTGAGAGCCGGGGTGAAGCCAAGGCCTCCCAGGCCTCCAGCCACTGCGCTGCGTTTGTGCAGGAGGTGAGCGGACACTTCCATGCAGTTTCCAGCACCGCTTCAGGTGCACTGCTGTGACACCTGCGACTCAGCCAGAAACAAAGCAGAAAGCGAGATGCAGATGACTGTCCCTTCACAGGCTCCTGCCTTACTGGTCTCGAGCGGAACTAGGACACGTTCCCGGGGAAATACAGCCACGTCACGGCTTCCTCCATTCAACTCTTCTTCCTCAACGACGGCAGAGCAGACCTGGACGTTCACCTCCACCCTGAAGCTCATGAAGGGGAAGGAGAGGTCCTGGCACCACCGTGGAGGCAGCCCACCTGCTGTTAAACTACTTCTCAGCCTTTACTCAGGGTGTACTTCTCTTAAAGTCCACGTCCGCGGGCTGTGCCGCCCCAAGCCTGCTAAAGCCATCGCAGACCGACAGTGGCCTTTTACGCCCCGGCTTGCCTAACACAACACCTGAATGATACTCCTTTTGTCACCAGCATTACTAACTCGTGCGTGGCCGCAAGTCCACAAACCTGGGGCTGGAGACTCGATTCCACAAGAACAGACTCGTTTTCAGAAGAAAGACGCTGGAAGAGGTGGTTTACCCACAAGTAAAATACACCCATATGCCCCGCCTTTCTTAGGAGCAGATACTAAGAAGACTTTAGGAGGGAAGGAACAAAGTGCTCTATAAAGAGTGGGCAAGAAAGATCAAAGACGTGCTTTGACCAAGGACCATACAGAATACAACGCCGCACCCGAGCTCGGGCAGAAGGAAGCGTCACAGAACAAGCCCCACTCTTGTCTGCTGATCAGCAGCCACCAGCTGGCTCCCCATTCTCTCTCTGTGAGGCCTCTGCCGGGAGAGGCATCCAATTACCGATTTACCTTCTGCCCTCAGACCTGGCCTTCTGAAAGGAGCTTTTGTTGTCCCTGCCTGGGCTGGTGCAGTAGCTAATTGAGATGAAAGGCACGAGGAGCTTCTTTTAGGACCAAAGCCATTATGTTATGTCCGTCTTACCAACTGGTCAAAGAGGAATGTTCTTATTGATTTTTCCCCTAAATACACATACATATTGTTTGGGACCCATCGGGAGTGATTAGTTCTGAAAGCAGTGCATTCTGCCGGCTGGGGCACGTCGCAGTGATTGGCCATTATTCCCCTTTGCTTCAGGAGTGGAAAGTCAACAGCGCCCGGACAACACCGCTCTGTCTGCGCCTTTTACAGGGGGGCAACAGGCACGAGACGTGGGATGGTGACACTGAGGGCTGTTGTTCTTTCTTCAATTAAGGGAAACATCCACCTTGAGGTCATTAACAGGAAAAGGGCTTCAAACGCAAACAGAAAGTATAGAGGCATTAAAAGAAAAGCATTTTGTAACAAAGGATGAAAAGATTAGGAGCTGAACATTCACAGGCGTGCTGGGGGCACATCTGCGGCAGACTGAGCGGGAATGAGAAGAGGTCTCACCGTTGGTGGCACGGGGCCAGCCATCGGGGACTGCGAGCCGGGTGGGGGGAACATGGACACACAGCTTCCTGTGGCCCAGGTGGGAGGGCGTCGGGTGGAGGAGAAGGCTGTGTGAGAGCGGGATGAGACGCAGGGGAGCCCGAGAAGCAGGGAGGCTAGCTGGAGGCCGCAGCCTGAGCGGTGGGCACTGCCGAGGGCCGGGAGTGTCCTCAGGCAGAAAGCGAGGATGCCTTTCACCAGCTCTGGGAGGGAGGGGGGCCTGTGGTGGGCTGCACTTCCCCAGTGCTCTGCTGCCTGCTACTCTGAGTAAGTCCCCTCCACGCGATCAGGAACAAAATTCAAACCCCTTTCCGGTGGTCATTTCACGCCTTTCTGACTGGCCCCAAGCACATCATCTTTACCTTGTGCTACTGTTACAGCTGTGCACGTGGAAGGGTAACTGTGAAAGGGGCTCTAACTGTCACCCGTATCTTTCCTCCTTTGCCTTTTTAATAAGAGACCCTGTCTCCCACCTTCCTCCCCCTCCATAGGATCCTAGAAGGCGCAGCCAGGGTGAACCCGGGATGGCTTCTGGAAGGAAGGAGAGCAATCAGACACGGTCAGTATGCACTAGGCCTCGCTTCCTCCCACCACGGGGGCCTGGGCCTGCTGCCGGGGCCCGGCACGCCTCTGTAGACCAGAGAAGGCAGCCTGCAGGAGGTGAGGCAACGAGACAGAAAGGACCTAGGTCTCTGGATGACCTCAGGAACAGAGCTACCTACAGCCCCTGGACCCCCACCCGCCTCTAGATGGAGACTTCCGTTCCCTGGGAGCCATGGTGTCAGCCCAGCCAGTGCCACAGCAGACACGGTGGTCATTGAAGCAAGACCCCTTCCACCTTGGACACAAGATTCTAAGACGGCAAACTTGCTTTTGACCAGAAAACATGGCACAGTAAAGGAAGTTCCCCACCCAGCCTGTGATTGCTGAGTATTCTCCCAGAGTCACACGTCTGTGACTTTGTCTTCCACTTTAATGTATTTGGGAGGAGAGTCAGGGAGTCCTCTGGCGTTACGTCTTCTGCCATAGATTTCAAAGGAGGAAGGCAAGGGTTAAGCTGCCCTGCTTAAGTTCAGGTGCCCCTCAGTTGGCCACAGGGCACTGAGATTAAACATTACATCTGCGCGTGTTCTGATGAGACTGGCATTGGAATCAGAGGACTCTGTAAAGTAGACAGTCCTCCCTGACGTGGGGGGACATCATCCAGTGCATCCAGGGCCCGAACAGAACACAAAGTGGAAGAGGAGGAATCTGCCCTTTTTCCTTCCTCATCTCTCATCCCCTCCTCTCCTGCCCTCGGGCTGGGAGTTACACCATCAACTCCCGGGTCTCAGGCCTCGGGGCTCAGACTGAACTGCCCCACAGCTCTCCCGGGGCCCCGGCCCGCAGGCGGCAGGGCAGCCTGCACAAGTGACGAGCCACTTCCTCAGAGTGCAGCTCTGTCTCCCTCCCTCCCTCTCTCTGTGTACACACACATACACACACACAACCAATAGGATATTTGCTCTTGTGTGTGTGTGTATTTCTATTGGCTCTGTTTCTCTGAAGAACCCTAATATTGTTAACATACTTAAAGCACAGAAAGTAGGCATTTTTATAAGCAAATCAGTTGAATAATTTTGCCTCATGAAAATCCTTGACCCGTTAAAGAAAGATAACGGTTCTTTTATTGATGTCTCCTCATTCTTATTCCACTTTCTCAGAAGTCAGTGAAGTGCAAGGACAGTTACTGTTACTCTGCAAATGAGAGAATAGAAATCTCCCGGGACGTTCTTCTAGCAGAAAAAGAAAAACAGTATTGAATGGACAGGGAAGAAATAAAACTAGTGGTAAAAACTTAAAAAAAAAAAAAGAAGAAGAAGAAGAAGAAGTAGGACCTGCATGTTTACAAGGGAGCTGCCAGATGGGCCCGTGGAGGCCGGGTGGGAGAGGCTGCCGGTGCTCAGCGGAGGTCAGCAGCTCTGGGGACGGACGCTCCGCCCCGGGACTCATGGGAGGGCCACCCGACACTCGTCCGGGGGCTTCTCGTGAGAGGCAGCAGGGCCCACTGTCAGGGAAACAGCAATCTGCTGACTCCCACATTCCCAACGTGCTTCTAACCTGGCAGGTGCCTTCTGGAACCTTCGGGTTTGAACTCATTTAGCAAATTACCCCTGATTCTGTCTTATAAGCATCTTTCCAGAGCTCATCTGCTTTCCATCACACGTGAAATCATGGCTCCAAACCACCTGTACCTTCCCATCTCCCTGTCTTCCCTTAAGCATTAGGCGTTCTGGAACTTAACCCTCTCATCCTCATTGCTTCTCACTGCCCTGGAGTGTCCTAGCTCCATCGGACTTTTTGTTTTGTTTTTTCTTTATTTACCGCAATGTAGCTACTTTCAAACACAAATGATAGTGGTAGCTTCCAAACCACTGAGAACTTCTCCACAAAAGAGAGTGTCATTAAAGCTCAATGCCAAGTATTTTTCTAAAATAAACATTTATGGAATCTCCTGTCTTCCCCATTTCCACCAACCTTAAAATTCTATCAGGAACGAAGATCAGGTTTGTCTGACGTTATCTTTCCCACCAACGTCCGTAACAGTGAGGGCTCCACCGGTCTCCGCGTGGTTTCTCTGTTGCTTGCTTGTCTCTGGTTACAGGCAGCAAATGCAGTTCCCAGCGGGGCATAAAATAAAAGGGATTCACTTTAAACTCTCTCCAAATCCACCGTGTCTACAGGAGCGGACACACAATCCGTGCTTCCGAGGGCTTGTCTCAGTGTTCTTTCTGAGATGCCCACTCTAACCTCAGTGGACTGAAAACCAGGCCCTGAATCACAGACAACATACTCACAGCAAGTCAGCATCTACCCCACGGAGGCCTCTTGTCATCCCCCAGCGCTGCTGGCTCTCCCCCACTGGGGCTGCTACACCTTCTACTTACAATCCATTCAACCAGCACTTGAGCTGGACCGAGCCCTGGGGCGGAGGCTACTCTGCAGATGAGCGCACACACCCCGTCTCACAGCCTGCCCTGCCACGTCTCAGAGCTGGAGGAGGTCTCGGAGGTGATCTAACTGAGCCCTTCCGTCTGACTGGTGAGGAAACTGAGGCCCGAGGCCACACAGCTAGTAAACAGCAGGCGGGGTACTAGTGCGAGCGCTGGAGACCTGCAGCAGAGAGGGGGGCGCTGCTGCTGGGCAGGGCCCTGGCCCGCCCGCCTGCTCTGCGTGTGACCAGGCATGCCCGTGCCTGAGAGACTGTGACAGAGGGAGGCGAGCCAACTGGCTGCAAAATTTCCTTCCTTCTGTGAAATTCTGCTCTAGGTAGAGACAAAGTTAAAAGTTTCACCTCATACAGACAGTGAAATGATGGAGAAAACGTTTAAATCAACTCAAACTGAGCTTGCTTCTAATAATTCAACCAGGTACACCCAGTAAGCATACTGTTTCTAACACAGATTAATCCTTCATTTTCCCACTTACAATGTCTCTGAAAGAGAATGTTCTCATATTCCTTAGGCATTTGGAGCTATTCTGGAAATATCGTTTTTCTATGAAACCTTACAAATAGAGAGAACATGGCACCGTTCATGTAGTTAATCTTCTAAATAAACCGGAACTCGCTGCATGTGATTTTCTTTGTGACTAAGCTATGGTCATCTTCCCTTGGTGTTTATATTAGACACTCTGGATGCCCACGTGATGAAGTGTCCTATAAATAGTGCTTTCTTGACAAGGGCTCACTTCTTCAAGCATAAACCTTCCGGACACTGTGCCTGCACTGTGGCTTGTGCACAGAGTGATCAGTGCGCAAGCATCTTTTCTAAACAATATCACGTCATGGAGATGACACTGCACTGCAAAGAGTCACACTTCAGTGCCCTGGGGGACGGATGAAAAGGAAGAGAACGCTGCCCTAGGGCCCATAAAGAATGACTTGTCGTGCTTCTGTGGACTTAAAAGGCTAGTCTCCAGGAGCGTTTCCCCCTTTTCCTATGATATTTGTTTTAATTTGTCTAAGATTGGAAAGAACTACATCAAACAGGAAGAATATTTCCTGTGTGTTATGAAAACATGGTAGGTGATCCGCCAGGTCCTCCCTCTGAAAAGCCCTCCCATGTATGAGCATCACCAGGGAACAGCTGTCGCTCAAGGCCGCCCCCTGAGTAGTGTCCCTACAGCGCTCCCTCCCACATCCCACGTGGTGGAGGAGGCACGGGCTCGCCCCCGGCCGCCTCTCCTCTTGCCCCGCCAGCTTCCATCTCAGTGGAGCGGCGGGTACGCGTCTCCTCTGCGGAGTTCTTGGAACCCTTCCCCATGCCCCACTGGGGGGCCACCGGGGGAAGACACATAACCTTCTGCTCTTCACAAGTGCTCAGCCAGGATGTGGTGTGCCAAGCACCCCAGTCTTCAGGAGCAGTTTCTTTAGAGCCCAGTTCTTGTCTTGGGGTCACAGAGTACAACCCCCAAAGGGCTAAGAACTCAAGGTAAATCTTCAACTCATGTAAAACGTATTCCAGAACTGGTGTTCTAGCTTCTGTAGGCTGGACGGTTTGTGGGGTAAGGAGTGTCGAAGGCCAGGGCTCTCACATCTTGGTCTGGGGGAGGGCATGGTTCTGGCCGCCCTGCAGCATTCTCTAGAACGTTCCACTACACTCGCTAGAATGTGGGGCTGCTTAGTACCTTTGACCTTGGCTTTTGAACTTTAAGAGAAATTCCTAGTCATCAAGAAAAGTCTTACTCAAAAGCATCACTCTTTAAGGATGAGGAGACGGCAAGGGAGGGAGACACAATGGCTGTCTGCACTTAAGCAGGTCATAGTCTAAAATGGGGGTCAAGGTGTAGACCAACAGGTAACGTGGGGCCGTCACTGTAAGAGCACTGAACCACGTGTCCTGGCAGGAGGCGTCTTAAGACTGAAATACACACTGGGGAGTTGCCCACACCAAGAGAGGCTGCACAGCCGTGAGGCTAGCCCATCACCAAGCAGAGGAGCGCAGGGAGAAAAAAGGAGGGGGCCCGACCCTGAGCCCTCAACAGTCGGCACTCCTGGGGCGCCTGCGTCCCAGCTGCCGTGTCACAAGCTGATGAATACATTCCGTATGTCAAATTAAACACCACCTCTCAACATTTTAGACACCAGTCACCCATCCTCAGATTTCCCAGGGACTTAATGTGGATTCTTGGCAAGATCCCTGGAGAACAGGGTGAGGTGGCACTCTCCTAGTGGGGTCCTGCCACCAGCTAGAAGTTGGTCCCAGACACTGGCTGCAGCTTCAAGCTGCTAGTTCACACAGCTGAGCTCTCTGCGCTATGATGATGCTGTTCCCCAGGGGCTGACATATCAAAGCAACTGGTCTAACATTAAATGAGGGAAGGTCCCCACCATGCATGTGGGCTAGGAAATACAGTGCAGTAAAATGTTTTTCATTCAGAACAATTTTTCCTGAGTCAATATTTCAGAAATAAACTGAAATATCTTTGTCTAGTTTCTGAATTTCCAGAAATCTGAATTCTGAGCAGAATTTCTAAAAAACATGCCCAGTACACCATCCGAGAGCCCAAAACCTGGCAGGTGCATGGCCGCCTCTCATCTCTGCATTTGACCAGCCCTCAGACATGACCACCAGCTCCAAATTCCCCTTGGAAACAGGGGTCTGGGCTGGGTGGGTCATGTTACAGCTGTCATGCTAAGAAATCTTGAATTTCACACTCCTTATCGTATACTTCTCATGATGAAGTAACACCCCATGTACCACCAGACACTCTTTAGCAAGTCCTAATGATCAAAACATTTATGTAAGCTTCTGACAACTAAACAGATCCAAAATATGGTAATATGCTCATATCCTAGTTGTGTGACAGAACTAAAAACAGAACTGCCAGATGACCCAGCCATTCCACTCCTGAGCATATAGGTCTGAAGAAAATACCAACACTGATTCAGAAAGAAAACATGCACCCCAGCGAGCGTGGCAGCACCACTTACAATTGCCCAGATGTGGCAGAAACCTAAGCGTCCATCAACAGATGAGGACAAAGAAGAAATGGCATATATATATACACAATGGAATACTACTTAGCCATAAAAAGGAAATATCACCATTTGCAACAGCGTGGACAGACCTAGAGAGTATTATGCTTAGTGAAATAAGACAGAGAAAGATAAATACTCTACATTATCACTTATATGTGGAATCTAAAAAAATAAAACAAACTAATGAATATAACAAAACAGACTCACAGGTATAGAGAAGACAGCAGTGGTTACCAGTGGGGAAAGGAAAGGCAGAATGGGCCAGACAGGGGTAAAGGACTGACAGACAGAAACTACTATGTACAAAATGAATAAGCTACAAGGGTGTATTGTGCAGTGCAGGGAACACAGCCACTGTGTTGTAATAACTTTAAATGGAGTATACTCTATAAAAACTTTTAATCACTATGTTGTACACCTGAGACTAATATAATATTAAGTCAATTATACTTCCATTTAAAAAAAAGAAACAGGATTTTCTTTTTAAATGAAAGACAGATTTTCTGCTTTATTTGGTGTCTTATCTGCCCCCTCACTGCCGTGATTAGACTCAGGAGAGTGCTGACGGCCACTTGCCATATGGGGCCAGTTGTGGTGAGTGAGGGGCACACCTGCCAATGGGATCCTGAGTCACAGACAGCAGAGGGACAAGAGCAAAGCAGGGAGGGCAGGGGTGTTCCGGAAGAGGGAAGCCTGCTGGGTGCTTGGCCACATCTGGTTCTCCCTCGGAGGAATGATAGCTCTTTGCAGCCGTTCCTCGGAAAAACTGAGTGAGTCAGAGAGGAAGGAGGCAGGACACCCAGGCAGCACACTTCTTAGGAAACCAAAGCCCAGCCACAGCGCCAAGTGCACTATTCCTGTTAGGCAGCAACAGCCTCCTTGCCGGGCAGCGTCCCTGTAACTCCATCTGGTGAAACCCAGGGGCAGCAGTGCTGAGGGGGACCGCAGAGCGGCCCGGCGCAAGCCCATGGATGCTCCAGGCTGACATGGGAGGCTCACGGAGCTCCACCTGAGAGTCCTCAGGTTCAAGCTGGGGCTGGCGACCCGGCGATGGATGGTTAAAGCCCTCCCGGGTTGTGAAATTCTGCCACGGTACTCTCCAGGGAACCACGCGTTCCTGGAGAACCTGAAAGAACTCCGGATTGGCTGCCCCAGGAGAATTTACAGACTTGGCCCCACAGCCTCCCCTGCACCTGCCGAGCTGCACCCTGGGCTAAGCCCGAAGAAGGGCAGGGCGGCGAGAACGGTCACTCTGCACATCCCCTAGACATGTCATCTGCTAAAGACATTCAACACTCTAAAAACTCTATGAACTTTACTATTTCTAAAAATATCATGCCAGCTTCACAGCTAAATAAAAACTCCCCTTCCAATGATGAGTCCAGTGCATTTTGCATCAGTGGCTCCACACCCTTCAGAACCTGAGTCGCTGCTCCAGCAGACTTATTGTGGTGAAGCTGTTTTCCCACGTCACTGCTCCAGTAGGACTCGTGTCTACGAAGTTTCTAATTTCCCTGGAGTGAGATGGATGCTTCAAAGTCAAAGCAGAAGGATTTCTTTTACTCTATCGTGACTTCTGAATCCTTTTCAAAGCTGGCTTTTTGACTGTGAAATCAAAGTTTGCTCTATCCAGTCTCAAATACTTTTTCTTTTTTCTATCTACCCAGTTAACTGATGCAAACTATGAGTATCATTGGAAGCCACAAGCCCCGTATTTATCTTTTCCAACACTTTCAAGTGTTATTTTTTCTATTTCTTCATCTCCCACCAATTATAAGTTGTTGTTTTTTTTTCCAAAATGGGTCTGTCCTCCAACACCACAAAAACATTCTTGACTTTATCATTATTACTCATTTCCTCCTGGTACTGATGCCTGCCAGGGACTTCCAGGGCTCCACTGCAGACATGCAGCTCTCCCGTCTGCCAGAGCGGGTGCCTTTTGGATGGCACATGGGTGGCTTCTGTCATCTGTATAATGCCACATGAAATGACTGCTAGTTTATAATATTTTGGGAATCTGAAGAGAGTTATTGCTGTTACTTAGATTAAAATTTGAAATGTCATGAAAAACACTAAAAATGAGGAAGTCAGAAGGGAAAAAAAGAAATGTGTATAGAGAAGTTCTTTTAATTTTCAAAGGATTATTTAATAATTTAGTTCCCAGCTGGTCAAGTAACCAGGATCACTGTGACTTCAAACCCATCTGAAAACAGTTGGGGGCATACATTATAAACGGAAATAAAAAAAAAAATTTATTTCCCTTCTCAGATCATTTTTGCTGTAAGATAAGGGTAGAAGAGAGAAATAGACAAACACATCATGGCGTTATACTAGCTTCAGCCTTCATCCCCAAGGCCTGACTTAACAAAAGGTGAACAAGACAATTAAAACACCACAGATGTTCTAGGAAAATCTCTCCAGTAAAGTGTGACTAGTGTGACAGCGTGTGAGCACGTGCAGTTTGGGGGTATTTCCACGCCTCTGGGTACCGTATTGCTCCCTTTAGAATCAGTCAGGTAGGGATCTGTCACCTCACACCGGGCTCCCTGGAGGGGGGCTTCCCCACAGTTAGAGAGCTATGAAACCCACTGTCGTAAACCAACGGTACATCCATACAAGGGAAGCTCTGCCCTATTACCCCAGCACTGGGATCTTTTAAGTCCAAATGCAAATTCACATTTAAAACATGGGTTTTTTTTTGTTTCACTTGAAAATTTTATTTCCCTGAATTACTTTTTCCTTAGGTGCGCTTTTTTTTTTTCGTGTGTGCAATGGATTATCAGAAAAGGCCAGCAAGATGAATGTTTTCCTAAATTTGCACTTTTTGTTTTTCTTTGTATACAACAGTTCTTTTGTTCTGAATACAAACGCTTTCATTACATCTTGTGACCTAATTGATACACTGAATTAAGATATTCTATCTATTTGTAGGCAGTTATAGGGAGGGAGTCTAAGGAACACACGTGGGTGACAGACTAGCAATTTTTCTGAAAGGAGAGCCAGAGCTAAGAGCACATTTAAGCAGAACACAAGCCATAAATGCCAATGACTGACATCTACTAACAATTAATACATGGTCACAGAAGTAAGTTAACAAAATTTTAAATGGTGGCAGTTTCTAAGCAGGGACCCCAAACTAATGACATGCGGCCATCAGTGCATCAGCTCATCCTTAGAAGGACAACGAAGGGGGTAAGAACAGGGGAGCAGAAACATCCCTGAGGCAATGGGAAGAAGAGAAAGCTATTCCTCAGCCATTAACAGATCCAGGTTCAAATAATCGCTTTGCTCCCTAAACCTTTCCACACATTTGCTGCTGAAATTTTATCAGCCGTTAGACGCTGTCCAACCCAAGGTAACAGTAGGTCCAAGACAGTCAACCGTGACAGCTGAGTGACTGAAATCACAGTCCTAGACCACCTTCCAAGTGTTCATGGATGTTCACACAGACCCATTTTCTCTGGCCATAAGGAGGCCAAGCCGCAGATTCCAGAGCCCTGGCGGGGCATCCTGCAGCTTCTCCTCGTTTCTGTGGCCGGCCCTCTAGGCCTTGCAGCAGGAAGCCCTTCCACACGAAGGCACCCACTCTCCCCCTCTGGCCGTCTTCCACGTTCAGCAACCTCTGGTTCAAACAGAGCCTCTCAGCAGAAATTGCAGAAAAGCCATTGTTTGTCCCAGACGTCATCGGCTTTCAGTTTGAATGATGTTTTAAGAACCTATTTTCCTAACAAGAAGATTGTTTTGAAATTAGCAGGCATCGGTTTAGTATTCTGTGGTCATTTTATCAGGCTGTTCTCAGAACACAAACCTTACTAGCCACAAATCCCCTTCCTGAAGTCTGGCTCCAGAGAATTCTCAACGAGTAAAGTGTGTGAGGCCAGACACTGCCTGTGCTCCACGTGCCCTCATGAAAGAGAATGTGGTCAACCCGAGCCCCATCCCATCAGGCCATACTGCCCTCCAGGCCGCGTGGAAAGCCAGACAGACGGTCCGGCAGGAAGAGCGTGGAGGGAGCTGTGTAGATGTGTCAGAAGTGGAAACGATGGTTCATTAATTCCATGGTCAACTCTCTCTCAGGTCTTAGCATTGTCACTAGAGAGGTCTGTCACCCCTTTCTTAAAACCATCTGATACTCTGTGCTAGTAACAAAGACCACTGTACTCAATTACTGTTCAGGCAACGTGACAACACTCAAATGAGCTTACCTTCTCAACTAGAGTTCGACGCCTGCACCAAACATTTACGTGTCATGTAAACACAGTTCTTTCGGGCAAATCCTATTGCCTGGGGACATCTATTTCTCAGATAGTCCTGGGTCCACCTCATCTCAGAATTATGAAACAACGAAACAACCAAGCTCCCTCCCAACCCGTGTCAGATCTCTTCGCATCCATCTTTTCTCAGTTCAACTTTGATTATTTCTGCATGCACAGCATATACCACTGTGAAGAAAATAACTTCTTTTGTAGAAGCTTAAGGTAGCTAAGTCTTTGATGTACACTGGTAAGCTATTCTAACCCTCGCCGTGGCTGCATGCACTCTCAGCTCCTTTAATATTCACTCCTCTTGGAAAGTGACCCAATTGATCTTGTGAAGATCTAAGTAAATCTCGTGTCTACTACTGGAATAAATTGATGCGCATCTTTTTAAGGATGTGTATAATACTACTAGTGCTTCTGTAACAGTAACATCTCATTTGCAGTGCCAAAGATGTGTAATTTATTTGCAACAAGAGGTTTAACATTCTGCTTGGGGAAGTGTTGCTCTTTGTTATTTCCGTTGTATAGAAAATGTCCCGTGATCTAATTCTGCACAAAACAGTGACTTGCTTGTTTGTGTGCTCTGAGCGCTGAAGGGAAATTTCATACATTACAGCAGTTATTCAGCACCTGTGAGCGATGCCGGCCATTCTTCTCAACAGGCTGGAATGAATATTGATCGGAGATGGTCTGTGGCTGTGTCCCGACGGCTCTCCTCAGGGCACAGACTGTTCTACCTCTCTGTTGAGATTTGACTGGGCCCAGAATACCCAGTGAGTCAGGCACCCTGGGAACCCTCGGGGTGAAGAGTGTGTAGGGCCTCTAAGTGTTTCTCACCACCTGCCTGTTCCCAGCCCCATCCGGGATGGCCCCTGCCACACCTTCAGGTCTTGCTCAGTAGGACCTGGTGATCGCAGTCCAACCAGAGCTTTGAAGCCGGGCAGGACTCTCCTGGCTGAGCCTCCCCGGCTGACTGATACCCCTTCGGCGGCCACACCGTCTGCAGTGGGCTCATGAGCACCTCCTGCTGCAGGAAGCAGGTGAAACGACGGCAGCCTCACCTGCACGCCCGTCCCGGCCAGCCGGCCTCCGTGGGGACACTTCTCAGAGGCGTTTACTTACCTCCTCTACTCAAAGGGAGATCAGGCCCCAGGATCACCTGGACGGGGCTCTGCTTCCTCTCTCTCTTCCTCACTCTCCAAGGCTTCTCTTCTCACTTCTGAAGGCAGGTTCAGAGACAAATAGCTTTCCTTGCTATGAACTGACTTCACAACTGAAGAAGAGGGCAGAGCACCTCCTGGGAAGCTAAGTGAAAGTGAGGGACACAGAAGGGCAACAGACCTGGGGCACCAAGGCCCAGCCTCAGGTGGGACCTGGGACGTCCTGGGCAACGGTGCTGGCCTGCTTTCATGCCCCAGATGGAAGGGCATGGAAGACTTTAAAAGACATATGTGTACTATGGGTCCAGGGTGAGAGAACACCGATGGCCGGGCCTAAGGAGCTCTCAAAACATATCCGTCAGAACGTCTTCTCCAACTGGATATGGTCCGGTTAGAAGTGGGTTACACACTGCAGATCCTGGCTTCCCTGTGCAAAGACTCAGACAAACATAAAAACCCAGCATAACACCTAGCCCAACATGCTTACTGTGATGTGATGTTTTGAAATATTAATCTGCAGCCTTATGAGTTGTTTAAAGTTGCAAAATGCATACTTTCTTTTTAAGTTGAAGACTAATTAACTACGCGATGGAAAGTGAGAACGCTGTGTCCTTCGCTGCTCCTGAAGGTAGCCCGTGGCCGTCCGCACCACCAGCCTCCCTCCTGAGTGTGCCGTGCACACCCACACGCCTCTCCCATCCTCCCGATCAGCTCCCTCCTGTTCACCTTTGAGTCATTCAGAGCCTCACACGTTCAGAAACCCAAGAAATAGAGGAAAGAGCAAAGTCTATCTGATGCTAACAATGTTGACTAACGTATCAGAGCAGGACTCTAATGACGTAAGTTACCAGACATCAGCTCAAATGATTTGGACCGCGTGTTCCTCATTAGCCCTGAGCTCACGTGAGGCAGGCCTGTGTTTCGTCCTTCTTGGCCCGCTCACCTGTCATTGGCCGGGGCCCTGCTGGGCGTCCCAACAACTCAGTGAGCAAAACTACTCGCATGAGGGAGTCGTGAAGAACCACACATGGCCCCGTCATGTGGATTAAGCTTTAACTCTTTTACCCAATTATATCTGCATTATATAGTCAAAATAAGAATCACAAACAAAGAAAACAACGTTCTATGTTTGTTCTCCACCTTAAAAAAAAAGATCTCACGCTTAATCAGTTACAACCTCTACTTCACACTAAAGCGGGCGGAGTTCCTAAAATAATGACTGACCAGAACAACCACGAAAAGTGCTTCTAATTTATTGTAATTCAGACCTGACCTCTACAGAAGCCAGTGGCAGGAGTCTGAATTGTTTGAGGTTTGGGAGAGGTGAGACTCAGAGCGACAAAGACTTGAACCTAATAGTGAGGTGGGAAGCCCCATAAAAAAAAGACCGGCAGGACCCCCAGGCAGGCCCACTGCTCTCCTGCCGGCACCACCCGGTTCCCTGGACCAGAGGCTCTAGCTCACTTTTTGCCTCTGAAAAGGCTTACCTACCCCTAAAGTTCTATTGGTTCCCTGAGCTCACTCCTGATTGGTTATTTCCTTCACTCCTGATTGGTCCATTTCCCTCACTTCTGACCTATAATTCACTTGTAAATATGTAAAGGTGTGAGCAGCTGCTGACACCCCAGGTGCTGTGAGCGGTGCCTAGCCGCCCCCAGGCCATTTATTTTGGTCTGTGCAGCTCTTTACGGCCCCCACTCCTGGAGAGCAGGTTACAAGCTCCGTCTGCAGAAGCCTGGACTCTTCTGAGGGCGCGGAGGCTGCAACTGACTTGGTCTCATGCTTCTCTTTTTACCTCGTTGTGTTTGGGCCCAGGTTTTAAGAGCAGCACTGCCCACAGATCACCTTGACCGCAGATTCGACCCCAGAAAGGGCAGAGATCAAACCCAGCACGAGCAGGTTTGGTAAAAACATTCTTAACTGAGGAAGGTGGGCTGTGGACCTGCAGGAGCCAGGAAGTCGGGCTTTGTTGGACCTTCATCCTCTTCACACGGCTTGTTCCCCCTTCACGAGGCCTCACACACACCTGTCCATGTGCTGCCTCGGAAGCTTCGCCCAACAGTGAACAGACTCCGAGACAGCCAGGCCACCTTCTCCTCCCAAGGGACAGTCAGAACCCAGTTCCAGGTATCTCTTGGCTTATCTCTGCCTCAGGAGCCCATAATGGTCCACCTTGATGCCTACTTGTACCTTTCTGTGCTAGACTGAATAGCCCATATTCAGCTTGTGTCCCTCCAAATTCGTATGTTGAAACCTAGCCCCCAAAGTGACGGTGTCAGGAGGTGGGGCATCTAGGAGGTGTGAGGTCATAAGGGTGGAGCCCCATCCTTATAACAGAGACCTCAGAGAGCCCCCCGCCCATCTCTAGGTGAGGATGCAGTGAGAAAATGCCGTCTGTAAACCAGAAAGCAGATCCTCACCACACATCAACTCTACCAGCACCTTGAGCTTGAACTTCCAGCCTCCAGGACTGTGGGAAGTAATTCCAGTTGTTTATAGACCCCAGTCTGGTGTGCTGTTACAGAAACACAAAAGGACTAAGAATTTCCATCTGGATGTTTCTGATACTGAATTCAATATGAAACAGGATTATTCATTCCTCTGCAGGAACACAAACTTACTTTTGAGTTAAAAATGGATTCCTTCTTTTACATCCAGAGCACTGCTAATTGCCTTGCACCTTACAGTATAATGAATTATTTATGTCATTTTTACCAGAGGTATCACCTCACTCACACTGGTTAGAATGGCCATCATTAAAAAGACCACAAACAATAAATGCTGGAGGTGTAGAGAAAAGAGAACCCTCCTACACCATTGGTGGGAATGTAAATTGGTGCAGCCACCGTGGAAGACAGTATGGAGGTTCCTTCAAACACTAAAAATAGGTTTACCATATGATCCAGCAATCTCATTCCTGGGCATATATCCAGAGGCAACTCTAATTCCAAAAGATATATGTACCCCAATGTTCACAGCAGCACTATTTACAATAGCCAAGACATGAAAGCAACCTAAATGTCCATCAATAGATGAATGAATAAAGAAGTTCTGGTACTTATATATACAATGGAATACTACTCAGCCACAAAAAATGAAATAATGCCATTTGCACAGCAACATGGATGGACCTGGAGATTGTCATACTAAGTGAAGTAAGCAAGAAAGAGAAAGAAAAATACCATAAGACATCACTCATATGTGAAATCTAACAAAAGGACACAAATGAACTTATTTACAAAGAAACAGATTCAAAGACATAGAAAACAAGCCTACGGCGACCAAGAGGGGAAAGAGGGAGTGGAGGGAGGGATAAATCGGGAGTTTGGGATTTGCAGACACTCACTACTCTACATAAAATAAATAAGTAGCAAGGACCTACTGTGTAGCACAGGGAACTACATTCCACACCTTGTAATAACCTATAATGAAAAAGAGTATGAAAAGGAATATATGCGTGTATAACTGAGTCACTCAGTATGCTTCCATCAGAAATTAACACACTGTAAACCAACTATACTTCAATAAAAACTTGTTTAAAAATGAAGTTCTTAGGCATTCATCTGTTTATTTTTTAACTCCAGGCCTTTAATATGGCTCCTACTATATCATCACTCACGAAATTTTTGTCAAGTGAAAACACAAATCAGCAAGTGTCAGTCTTCTCTTAATTCCCCTTCACAACAGCATATCATCTGCAGGGCCCAGTTTCAAGTGCCCTTCGTGTGTTAGCTTTTATCTTCATCATAGGCCTGGGAGAAAGAAGCTATGATTGTCCCCATTTTACAGATGAGAAAGTGAATTCAATTAAATCACTGGGTTTGTTATGTTGAAATTTACATATCTAACCACTACACACCTTATGCTTAGTTGTATATTCCCTCCCTTTCTCTTTATACATCAAAAGCTCCTGGAGACAACGAATCAATCACATAGTGAGGATGACTTGACTCAGAAATGAAACAAGTAAGATCCTGTGTGCTCTGTATGTTACTATAATGGTGGATATACGTCATTATATGTTTGCCCAAACCCACAGAATGACACCAAGAGCGAGCCCTACTGGACATGATGGACTCTGTGTGATGATGACACGGCAGTGCAGGTTCATCGGCTGTGACAGGTGACGCAGCTGCTGGGACGCTGACAAGCGGGGAGGCTGTGCACGGGTCGGGGCATGGGGGACGTGGGAAATTCCCACCTTCTGCTCAGTGTTGCTGTGGCCTAAAACTGATCTAAAAATAAAGGCATTAAAAAACACAACTTTATGACCACCAGTTAGAATAATGCAGATTTTCCTGCTCTTTCAAGATCCTCCAGAGGTAGTTGTAAGAATAAATGAATTGACTTTTGCTGAAAACACAAAAATCCCCAGAGCCAAAAGCGTTCCCCACGAAGGAAATAAAATACAAGACATGAATAGCTCCACAGCGACAGAGCAATAGCCATAAAACAAGAGCACTCTTCTGAGTCTGGAATTCCTAACCTTCATCTGCGTAATTGTGTCTGTGTAACTTAATATGCTTTTTAAGCTACTAACAAGATTATTTCAGATTGGCAATCTGAAGCATAAGCATCAAGACTGAGTTTCCCTGGTTAAAAATATGCTACTTTTCTTAGTCAAAAGAGCAGCTTTCTGCTGTTTTTGTCAGGCCTGAGCACAGGCGTGTTCTATTAGCTACGGCAGGTGGGAAATACATCCGTCCTGCCACGGAGCGGGCGGGCTGCTCTGAGGCAAAGCTGTGCGGTTACACACCAGCTCTCTTCACTGGGGTTCTTCTGAGGAAAGAGTTACAATCCCCTCCTTGTGTCCTCACAATGCCTAGCACTTTGCTAGACGAGAAACTTAGCAGACACTTGTTTGGTTTCCAGAAACCGCATCCTCAAGATGCAATCCTAGTGCAGTTTCCCCAGTTACCAATTTCCTTGTGCTCCTCACATCACCATGTCACTTGCCCCCCCCAACAACCCCTGTCCTAGACTATCTGTCCTCCAGGCTGCAGCAAACTCTGTTTCTGCATATTCCCTCCAACTGAAGGCTGGCAGATTGCAGGCACAATATAGTCCTTCACAGACAATGACTCATAAAGTGCTTTCAACAGCCCTGAGATGTGTTATCATTTGCACTGTTGGAGATGAGGAAATTGAGGCAGGGACAGGGTGGCTGATTTCCAAAGACCGTAAGCGGTCAGAGGTAGGGTGGGGGTGGAACCCGGGGACCTCCAGCCCCAGAAGTGCAGCAGTGGCGGTGGCCTCTGCATTGGCAGCATTTGTTTCCACGTGCTTGTTGTTGGCTGTCTGCTGCTGTCGTCAGTGGGTTCATGAGGCGGCGTGCATTCACTGGAAGGGCATCTGGCCCTGGCCCTGCGGTCTAGAACCTGCGCGGTCCTCATCTCTCTTAACTGTTCTAAAGCTCAGGTCAGGGCTGCCATCTCACTGGAGGATAAACTGTAAAGAGGGTCAAAATCCGACCTTGTTAGGATTTTGTTACACAGTAATACCGCAACAAGGACGTTGCTTTTCACATTTATTGCTGTTTACATCAAGGATACGGCGTTTTGCATCTTCATCCAGTTGTTCGATGTTTGCTGATCAAATCCCTGGACCTTCGTGGAAGTGAACCTGATCAAACAAGACCGTACTGTAAGAGAAACTGTACCCTTTTTGAGCATTGTTTTTCTCTTTAGAAAAAAAGAAACAGACTTGGATAAGGACAGCTAACATAATAAAAGGGATGTTTTCTTTTTAGCAACCAAATTATACTTGAATTATAAAACCCTTTGGGCATGACGAGTAAATGCGAGGTCCATGAGTAAGAGTCTTACTTTCCCTGTGACCTAAGATGCCCATAGTCTTCTGGTTCCTGTGAGCCCAGCACATCACTCAGAATGTCAAGCAGCGGGCTCTGCAGCACCTGGGTCCTGCACCTGTGTTCTCCATCCCTGAGGAGGTCAGATCAGGGCCCCACTTCCATCAAAGGCTGGTGTGAGCTCTAAGTGAAAAGCTGCAGAAAATTTACGACCATGCAGGGCACGCTGGCTCCAGGGACTCAATGTGTGACCTGGGTTCCGCGGCAGCCAGCCCCCACGGCCCCTCCTCATTTGCTTGTTCTCTGCTTCAGCCAGACTTAGGTTCTACTGCTATGATCTAATGGCACTGCAATTTTCCCAAACTTGCCAGAACTTTCTGAAATACACTTAAACAAAGTAGTCACCCAGCTTCTTGTTGGTTGGCATTCGCTTGAGGCATCTGTGTCAGAGTGGAAAATCGGTGAGTCACACTTGCTGATCACAGGGGAGATTTCAGTGAAGGGGAAAGTGTGAAGGCTCCCCCAGGCGTCCCTCCCAGAAAAGCTTTAAGCCAAATGTAGGTGCAGATGTTGGGGGACCAAAGGCTTCACCCACACTGACATCTCTGATGACACTCTCACTTACTTGGAAACCCCAGACTCGCCCCACACGCGAAGCCATTCATTTCTTCCACCTCCGCCTTCCGAGGCACCAGGAGGTGGGGTCAAGGTGGGGAAAAGCACACAGCAGATGGTGAGCTGAATAGATACACAAAGATACACCCCATAGATACACACAAAGCTTCCTGGTAGTTTTCAAATGTTTTGGGGTTACAGATCCTTTAAGAATCTGAGGAATCACTAAATGTTCTCTGCTGTCTGGACACAGCAGTTGGACACTCGACCTGGAGGACACTGGGTTCTCTCACACACTGCGGTCTGTGTCCCAGTAAGTGGCCAGATTCTTACAGGGAGAAGCGGTCAACAAGGTCACTGACCCAGGGCCCACCAGCCATGGAGAGACCACAATGCTCTGACCTGGCTCTGTCCCTTAAATTCACTGGTGCGGAATCTGACATGGACCGTGGAGACACGGGAAATCTTAACCGTGATGCCCTGGTCCTTCTGTTTTTCACATCAAAAATAGACACTCAGCTCTTATAAAACCCATTTCACCATACACAACTTAAACAGGAAAACCACACACTTCTGGGTCGAGGGTTAAATGAGAAGTCAGAGCTGTGTGACCAGGAATGAGGTCCGGAAGGAAGGGGACAGGGTCTATGCAATCAGAGCTGAACTTTCATGTTAAAAGCAGTGCTAAATGACAGGCGGACCCCGAGGGCGGCCATAATGAAGAGCCCCAAACTCGGGGTCAAACACAGAAATCTGTTTCCTCCTGGTCCTGGGGGCTGGAGCTGGGATTGTGGGTCAGCTGGGCGGATTTCCTGAGGCCTCTCTCCTGGTCGTGGAGATGCCACCTTCTCTTGAGTTCGCATCTCCTCTTCTAAGGACACTCGTCCTATAGCGCCCACCCCCAATGACCTTATTTTAACTTAATTACCTCTTTAAAGACCCCATCTCCAAATTCAGGCACATTCTGAGCTCCTGGTGGCTAGATCTTCAACATCCGAACTTGGGGAGACACAGCCTGCAACTGCGTGTGTGTGTGTGTGTGTGTGTGTGTGTGTGTGTGTGTGTGTTTCCTTTCCAGATCTTCAGGAAGGAATACTCAGCTGAGTTTGGGGTTGACCCTTCTAAGCCATACACGGTCTTGTCCCGTCATTGGAACTTCTTGGGTTTGTGTTCACGGATCAATCTGGATGATGAACAGTTTGCAGGCTGGTTTTATTGCTTCTCTCAGGGTTTGCAGCCCCGGGCTGGGTACGTACGAGGTTCTCATGAGGGATTCCAACTCCAGTCTTTCTGATTTTGCCATGTCACCATTCTCTTCCTGACTGGTCAAGAGCTGGGTCTGCCTTATGCTCCCTGGGTCCTGGGTTAACACTCTGGCTGAGCAGACCAGGTTTGGCAAAACCTCCTCTGTGCCCTGGCTTCTCCTGAAGTAAGTATGGAGCGCTGAATGGACTCGACGTCTGATGCAGTACTTGCAGGGTAGAAAAGGCTTCTGATGAAGGTTTGTTGAATGACCTAACATTTTGAATTAATTATACTCGTATTTTTCTAGCTGACGTCTGACTCTGCACTGAGATCTGCAGACACCCCACACAGGAGTCCTCTCCTCTCCAAAGGCCTTCTCCACTGCCAAGGCCAAGGTTTACGGCTCGCTCCCTGCTGAGCGGCGAGTGCAGCGTGCCAGGGCTCTCTGTGCCTCTCACTCTCAGCAAAATGAGGCCAGAACGAGACCTCCTTGGACTCTTACAGAAGGTCAGGATGAGACTGAGGGGAATTCCATAGGTTCGAGCCACTTCACCACTGAAACCTCTTTAAAGATCTGTGTACTGACATTTTTGGTGGAAATGATTAATGGTCCTTTGAAAACAAAGTTGGAAAATGTGGACAAAATATGTAGGAGGGAATAAAACTCACTGGTGTCGGCGAAACTTAGTAGCAGCTCTACCATCATTATTGTGGGGGCCGGGTAGGTACCCCTCTTTGCTGTTATGGCAACATGAGTAAGCAATCTTCTTTGTTTGTAAAAAGTCAAACATTTCTATACGGATCATGGTGAGAAGGCTGCCTACTCAATGTGGCGTCCTGCTTTGTTCACTTAGCATTTCCAAGCAGTTTAACATTCTTTAAAACTATCATCAGTGATGACATAATACTATATCTCAAAAATGTACCTGAAACTGTTTAACCACGCTCTGAGTCTTGACCATTTCTGATGTTAACAGTCTGCCTAACTAGCGAGAACCTCACTGTACACAGATTTCTATAGATAAGTCATATTGTGTATAAAGATATATTCCTCGGAATGGAGTTACCAGCTCAAGGGGTGCAGATAATGTTAAGTCCAGTGTTATAAACTGAGAAAGACTTTCTGAGAATTCTGTACCAATAACAGATAGACTCTGACCAGTAGTGAATGACATTGTCTGCCTACCAGAAATTCTAGTGGAAACAGTTTCATTAAAAGAAAGAAAGAATAGAAAAAGGCTTGTAAATTTGTTAAGCAAACAATGGTATCAACGTTTTAAAATTTTGCAATTCTTTTCATTACAGAGAAGCTGAAGAATTTTCCCCTACTTTTCAGTCTCTGCTTTTCTTCCTCTGCGAGTGGCCCTTTGGCTCTTCTCCTGTTGGCAACAGTCTGCCTGTAGCCCTGCTGACATACAGTTCCCTTGTTTCTCATACACCTCATGATTTTACAGTGAATGTCGTTTTGGCCTACTGAAGCTTTTTACTTTATCCAAGTGTGCGGGGGCCCAGTGGGGCACGCGGCCTCTGTCTGGATATGACCACAGTCAGCCAACACCGCTGAGGGCTGCTGCGACGGCGGCAGGACAGGCCAGGACCAGTGCTCCCCAAAGTGGTGAGCAGAGAAGGCGGTGTTCCCGTGATGTTGCTGCTGATCCTGAACAGTAATCAAATCCATTTGTATTTGCTTATAATTTCTTCCCATGATGGTCTTCTTGGAAAGTCCTTTTCTTGACATAATTAAATGTTGCTCAGTTTTTAAAATTATTGTTATTTCTAGTGTTTTCTACAAATTCCATTGAAGTCTCCTTCAATTTACATGGCATGAATTAAGGCTCATCACTGATTTTCTCCCAAATAAGTCTACACATTTTTCAGCATCATTTACTGAATTAATGACCTTTGTTACCCCTCAGTTTTTCTCTGTTAGCATTTGCTTCTGGGAAAGCTAATCTTTCCTAGTGATTAAAATATTTACTCTTCTGCCAGCACAGCAGAATTTGATTTCCTGTAGGTCTAGTAGGGCTGGCTCTCCCCCATTTGTCACTCATTTTTTTTCTTTAATCTTCCTTGGAAACCTGCATTTTCCTGTGAGTCATTCAATAGCTCATGACACCGTGGCCCTGCCATTTGACAACAGCCGAAGAAGGCTGGCCAAACACCACTGAGGAGCCGGGGGAAACCGCGGCAGCCTCTGGGCGGGGGACAGTCGCCCTGGGCTGTGAGGGAGACCTGGGCTGAAGCCTCGGAGACGGGAAGCTGTCGGAAGCCTGCCCAGGGGCACCCCCTGTCCTTTGGGTTTCCTGAGTCTGGGTTTCCCGGGTCTGGAGAGCGACTCTCCCCACAATGCTCCACTTATCCTGCCAGTTTCCTGGAGACTGTATCCAACAGTCATGCTCCGTGCGTCTGTCATGCACCGTGAACTTGGTCTGATTTTGTTGGCCCAGCACTATGATCTGTGCTGTCCCAGACAGAAATCACCAGCCACCTGGGGCCATACGGCTCCCACCTCTACTTGGGGTGCAGGTATGGGGCATCAGTCCACGCTCAGGCAAGTACAGAGAAATCACTGCATTTCAGACTTGCTTTTAGTAATTCTTCAACGCTTACACATTGGAAACTTCATTTAGAATCTCTAACAAGAGTAAGATTATGAACTTAACAGCCTTCTAATATGATCTGTGTAACTGCATGAAAGGTTGCCTTATTTTGCTTTCTTTTATATAAGCCTAAGTCACTAAAATAATTTTTCTATTTATTTACCTGACAAACTAATCAAAATGGGGTTTAAACATTTTATTGTGCATACCCCTTTTACAGGAATTTTTATCTTTATAAAGAAAACAACAAACATTGGGTGTGCTGTTTTTTGTACTTTGGGGGTAAATGAAGTGAGAAAACTGTATGGCTTTATTTTTCCATCCCTCAACTAGAAAAGATAACCCGAATTCCAGCTGGGTATTTACCAGGGAAAAGTAGCTGGATTCACAGAGAACTGCAATCAGCTTCACAGATGAAGGGTGTTATACTCCAGAGCACACGTAATGAATCGAAAAAGAATTTCAAGTACTAATGCAATTAATGTGGAGTACCACCAATACAACAGAGCAACCAAATCTTACCCACGTTAATTTCTATTTTTTTGGTTTAAATTTAAACAGCCATGTGTGACCACTGGGTCTCACAACAGTAGACAAGGTAAGAAGTTGGTCCCTATCCTGGCCAGACTGCCTGATCCCTGAAAAGTACAGTCGAGAAAGGACTCAAGTAACTTGTCTTTGTCTCCACCCAGCCAGAAGAGCAGGCCGCATCTAGCAGTCGAGGGTACTCAGAGCACCTCTCCCGCGGAGTCAGGCAGAGTCCAAGGCTTAGCTCAGGAAAGCATGATGACTTTGCGGGCAAACACAGGGCACTCAATGAAGGGGAGATGCAAGAAGAGATCGCTTGTGCCAGCTGACACCCAGGCACACAGGAACACAGATCCATCTCCAAGTGGTGTACGCAGCCCAGACCACTGTGTCCACCCACCCCTCCATCTTGTCCCATCTCACTGCTGCAGGAGCCCTCAGAAACCACCTTCACCAACCAGGCTGCGAAATCAAAAAGATTTCCACATCTGCTTCCATGACCCTCTCAGCAGTGCCTGACTTGCTAACTGTTCCCTCCTGAAAGGCCATCTACCTGGAGACGCTGGTGCCACACTCTGCTCACTGGGCCCGGCCTCCCTGGCAGTCACCTCTGACCCCAGACCCCCAGAGCTCTGTCCTGGTGCCGAACTCCTCCCACGATTTCCTCACATCACACACCGAGGTACCTCCCAAACCACCACCTATCGGGACCAGGAACCCTGCTGCGGGCACATCGCGCTCTTCTGGACCTGCCTCCTTGGGCCTGTGGCTAAGAAGTTCCCAAGTTGCCAGAACCCTGCTCAGAGCATTCTCATTTATTGTGCAACTAAACCAGTTTGGGGCTAAACATATTTTAAAATGTCAGCCTACTTATTTGGTCCATGGGATGAGAAATGCAAGATTCTCAGAAAATGCCATGTTTGGTTTGGACTTTGTCCTGGAATGTGGAGTGGAACAAACGCTAAATCCTTCTGGAGTGATATGAGGATTAACAGAGAAAGTTCGAGTAAAAGCAATTGGTAACTTGTAATATGCTGTATTTCACCAAACTTCATTACTGCTATTACGTGTCACCACGGCCATGATCAGAGCAGTGAGATTGTGATGTAACAGATGCATTAAATTGAGATGTGGAATGTGAAAAAAAATAAGGTCTTCCCCAGAATGTCCCAACTGAGGAGGCTACACAATTAACTCCCACCAAAAAACAATTTTTTTTAAGGAAGAAAAGGAAAACGAGCCTCTCTGATGCCACGGAACCCCCTGAGCGACGACGGATGAGAGCCCAGTGAGAAAGGAGTGGCGCGCTCTCAGGGAGGCTGGCTGTGGCTGGCTGGCCAGACCTCAGCGTGGGGTCCCCGGTCTGCCTGGCTGGGGACTGTCCTGGGAGAAGCCCCCACCTGTGCACGCAGCAATGGCCACCTTGGTGACGGTAACACATGAGTCAGTGACTGCTGTTACCTGGCTGCACCTGTTTGGGACAGGGTGTTGAGGCAGGCTCACTGGCTTTACCTGCCTGCCTGGCCACAGGCCCTGTGAGGCCACAGACTGAGCTGGGCACCCGTCCGGGCACCTGATTTAGAACCCAGCTTCTCCCTCCACACATGCGCTGCCAGCAGCATCAGCCTCACCTGGGAGCTTGTGAGAAAAGTGGCGACTCAGGCCGGCCCCCCACCTGCTGAATCGGCATCCACCTGTAGCCACAACCTGACGTGAGTTGTGAGCATGCACCAGCTTCCACCAAAGCGTGAACCCTTAACGTAGCTCTACTCCTTAGTGGGGACAATGTCTCCGTGGGCTGGCCCCCACAGTCCCCCACTGTCCCCCACTCCAATGACTGCCCACAGAAACATGATCACATCTCCTCGCTGAGTCAGAGACAGCCCACGTAGGCTTTGGGGGAGTTATGAGGCACTGGGGCAGCCCTGTGGATGGTTTCCACTCCAGTACCCACCGCATGGCTTTTACTTGTGCAGCGCGCGAGCCGACCCACCTCATCAGCAGCTCTTCCTGCCCACCCCACCCTGCGCCATCCACGCCGACTCATAGAGTCTGTGCTACTACTGGTTTGTTTTTGTGTGCTTGTTCACAGGACACTCAGTTATAGTGCCAGGGTTACTAGGGATGGGGAGAGAGCCCCACTGTCGTGCAGGCAGCCATCTAGAGCGTTGCAGAAAAACGTATTATAGTTGAGTGTTACAGCTCGGAGTCACAGCTCAGTTGTGACGACAACCTGGACCTGGGCAAGAGACCAAGCAGCACTCGGAGAGCTGGACAACTCAGGTTTATTGCACCAGTGGGCCCAGAGGAGTTAACACTCCAAGCTCTGGACCCCGTCTGTAGGTTTACACCATCTTTTATAGGCTGCCAGTTTACACTTTGCAACATCATATGCAAATAAGACATAACAAAAGTTGACTAATTAGGAACAAGCTTTGTAGAAATGGACCAATCAGGAGGGAGAGAAATAACCAATCAGGAGTGAGCTCAGGGAGCCAATAGAATTTTAGGGGTAAGTAAGCCGTTTCAGAGGCAAATAGTGAGCTAGAGCCTCTGGGCCAGGGAACCGGGTGGTGCCGGCAGGAGAGCAGTGGGCCTGCCTGGGGGTCCTGCCGGTCTTTTTTTTATGGGGCTTCCTACCTCAGGAGAGGGAGCTGGTCTCTGGTAACTGTTGTAAAAGCTGATGGAAACCCAGAGAAAGAAGCAAGGTTTGTGCACGGAACGGTAATTTCCCTGCATTTTAGCTTCATTAGAGACAAACACAATTAAAACATGCTCTTACTGAGCCACGGTTTCCGTTTTAGGTAAGAAGCCCCGAGACCACATGCCTCGGCTCTCTGTGACTGAAGCTGTGTGAGCTGCTGTCTGTGCTGTCCGACTTAGGGTCAGTGAGCAGGAGGCCCTTCTGCTGGCCAAGGCTCCTGGACGAAGACGCGCTCCACGCTTCCAGACCCGCATATTTGCTGTCGCCAAGACGAAAGCCGCTCTGCTCGCCCTCCCGTCAGCCACGCTCGTGCTCTGCTCCCTCCTTCCCCTTATGTTTCTCTGCCACATAAACAACTCAGCTTTGTGGGTAAACTGCCTGCTTGGAAGAAATTTACTTTATGAATATTTCCCTTACCCTTTTATGAGCATTTAACTGTAGTAAGTGTCAAATATCTCAAAATTAATTCTGCCATAGAATTTTGGAAGTAATTAAGAGACAAGAAGAGAACCCACTGATTGTAGATTTATAATAGTGGTCTTTTTCTGTTATTATGAGCAACCATACGCACACTGGGTTTTCTGTTTAGTTTCCCTTGAAACATTTTGAAAAAACAGAGAAAAAAAATGTATTCTTGTATAAGCATGGACTTTTGCACCTTTTGTGGCTCAAAGCAGGTTTGATTACTGCATAGACTGATTTAAGCCTCTTGACAGAAGAACAAACTACTGTCTCCCACTTGTTAGCACAGGACTTTCCTCGACCAGCTGTGGGAGAATCTTTCCTCCATGCTGCCATGGAGGCTTGTCCTTCGTTCAGGGACTTTTATAGCTGGGGAGGCACACACGACACATGGTGTGGCAAATGTCTGCCAACCCCAAACAGGGAGCCAGAGCGAGGTGGGTCCCAGTCTGGCCAAGGAGACCAAGGCCCCACAGTACACAGAGGTGCCCTGGCATCGTGCCCAAGCAGGCTGGCCATTACCTTCGGTGAGCATGCTGGAGAACTAACTCTTCATATTTCACGTCTCAGTAGCAGAGCCCTTCCATCTCTTCAGAGCACTGAGCACTGTAAACCCGTTTTATTTCATCTGTGTGATGTACAGATGGTACCAGAAACTGTAACACAGGGATGGACACCACGTCATCCATTCTGCTTCTTGGAAAGGATCCCAGGTTCCGAACAGATAAGGAAAGCCCAGGACAATAGGGGAAAACGTGATGAATTCGGGTTGCTGGGTGCCAAGATGCCTGGGTCCCTTCTCAAGGTCCCAGGTGTCTAGCTCCCTTTCCACCACACGAAGTGGTGGGCTGGGTCTGCCTGGCTGCATGGGTCACACGTGCAGGAAGACCCCATGCACTGCAGTGAGGAGAAACCCAACTCCAACCAGACTAATCCCTGAAGGGGTCCCTGGCTCCCAGGGGAACGGTACCAGGTGGACTCTGAGGAGCCAGATGCTCCTTGTCTCTGCTCCTAGTCCTAGGCTCTTGCTGGCATGATCTCCCCGCACCGTATCTCCATCCACCCATCCCCCTGCCCTGCTTGGACAGAGCCCCTCCCCCGGCCCCGAGCCATCGCAGCAGGACAGGGTGAAACACCTGGGACTCATGGACAGGCTCAAGCCAAGCGGCGCTCATCCCCAGCAGCTTGCCCGGCCCCAAAGCGCAGGAGGCAGAAGGGAGGCGATGTCGAACAGGAGCTCCTTCCACCGGCGCCTTTGGGGCCCTCCTAGCCACAGGGCTCACTTCAGAGTAAGGCGTGGACGGACTGCATCCAAAATGGGACAGCTGAGGGGACTTCTGAGAGACTCTCCTGCCCAGAACCCTCTCCCTCGGTGGCCTACTTCAATGTCCAAGTTACCACCACTGAGTAATGTAGGAATAGTAACGAGGAATGCATCAAAAGACGCAGATGCCTCTGCCAACTTTCAGCTCAATGTGAAGCTCGCATTGAATTTAGCTTCACAAGTCAGCCCTTGAGCTTGCCAAGACTCAGAACAAGTCGTGGAGGGAGAAATGGGACAAAGCGTCACCAAGGCGGGTGTGGAGCTATGTGGCCAACAAGCTGCCATGGGATCCTGCTGCCTCTGAGCAGAGTCAGTCGCAGGATGCGAGCCCCAAGCTCCGAGCCCCAGGGATTAAATGGCTGCTCCTTGTAGGAGTGAAGGGGACCTGAAATTGAGCCAGTGCCCCTTCAACTTCACTGCCTTCCAGAGAGCACTGGCTGGAAGGGGAATTTCAGGGCGCAAAAAGGTGAGACAAAGAAATGCAAATATACACGTGTCCAGCTTTTAGGAGCCAGGCCGGCCCCCCACCCCCAGCTTCCCCAGCCACCTCATTCGGAGGGAGGGACAGCCTCGCACCTGACAGAGGGAAGGCAAGGCAGGCCTCCTTGATACATGAACCAACCCACGCTTCTTCTAGCTTAAATACTGCTATCATGTGCTGGGAACTGTTCACGTTTCTGGAAGAAATATGCCCCTGACATCCGATTCTGGCAACTAAGAAAGTCAAATTATGAGTATCTGTTTGTTAAGAAAACATCTACTGTGCTCAGTAGAAAAGGACCATCTTTTTGCTCTAATCAGTGCCAGCGGCCAGCCCAGGAAAAGTAACGATACATAAGAAGTGTCACAGATTTGGCTCCAGCAACTTAGTTGAATCCATCTGGGAGCAGATGACCAGGCCTTTTCTTCTCCATCCGTCCTCCCTGGTCCCCATAAAGTAGTGCTGACATCGGTGGGAGTAACTCACACTGATGCAGGTCGAGCCCTGCGTGAGGGGAGGCTATCTGGAACAGCCCAGGCCATAGTCAGCATTAATCCACTGGGATTTAATGATCTCCACACACAAAACTGTAAACTAATCCAGGTGTGGCCTTTTATTGGGGGGATTAAAATAAGGAGTGGGGAACTTTTCAAGCCATTTTTTAGCTCATCCTTGGGATTCCTCAGCCGGACTCAGCAAAGGACACAGACAGGCCAGAGTCTGAGACAGGCAGTTTCAATTTTCAGAAAACAGGGCACTGAGCCTTGACTCCTAGTGAGAGATGTCAAGGACTTGACTGCATGTAGTCTCTGAATTGGCCACGAGGGTGTTCATCAGAAGTCATCTGCCCACAGTGATGCCAGTCCTCCCCTTCTGATGTGGGAACCCTGTCCCAGGTCTTGCTGGGGAGGCCAGTGATGCCCTGGTGATGTTTTAAAAGAACAACACCAATAATATCACGGATTATGATTACTGAAGATTTTCAGACTTCTTCCTACTCTTTCTGTCCAAAGCACAGATCCTACAGGTGCTGTAGAGTTAAATCACTGTGTCAAAGTTACTCAAACAAGCATTTTATTTGCTTAGTGATGACCTTGATACATAGCTACGACCATTGATTTTTTTGTTTGTTTTTTTCCAGTATTTAGGGATTGCTTTTTAGATTTTGGGTTAACTTTGTATTATATATAAACATGCATAGTTCCAGAGTCAAATCTACAAAACGAGATCTATTCAGGGAGGTCTCTCTTCCCTGACTCCCCTGGCAATGTCTTCCCTCCTCTGTAGCATGCTTTACCTTCACCGTTTGGTTTATCTTCCATTTTAGGGCCAAGCTTCACTGCCTCACTTCTGATGCTGGCAGGGGAGGCATCTCTGTTGCCCATCAAATGACATGCCAACTTTTAGTCTGTGGACTCTTTTGATGTTTTAAGGCTTTACCTGTAATTCTATCTCTACACCCTTCACACCGGCCTGGGAGTCCCGAGAAGGTCGACTCTACTCATAAATTTATTGCCCAACATTTGGGGTATTTTATTCCTTTCTTTCTGCCATGTTGTGAGCACTGAAATAAGGAGAACTTGAGGAGACCTGAAGAGTGACGCACTGTATTTATGTGCAATCTCTCCTGCTGCGAGTTCTTACAAGTTCTGAATATGCACTGACAACAAGAAATCCTCGTAATCCCTAAGGGCAAGGACACAAGCTTCCTAGAGAAATGAGCTGACTTTCCCAAGGACTCACTCTTCACCGTGGAGGCCACCTGGAGCTCCTGGGTCCCAGAGTGCTTTATGCCTTTGGATAATGGAAGACTCTCTGGAAAAGGGTCCCATTATTGTCACAAGTTTACAGAATAAGGGCAGTGGCATGGGATAAGTTTACAGAATAAGGGCAGTGGCATGGGATAAGTTAACACTACAGGACTGCGAGGGAACTGACAAAGGAAATGAGGAACCCAGCGGTGGTGAAGGTGGTGATGCCCCTGATGGAAGGAGAGGAGAAGCTGGCTTCGCTGGGCTCACGACAGAGGTGAACCCAGCACGGAGTGTTGTGCATACATAATCTCATTTAATGTTATGTGATTCACAACCATCTTGTGCGGTTGGTAGAATTCACTTTCTGTAGATGAAAAACAAAAACTGATTGTTTAGAAACCTTGTTTAAAATCTCATTCAATGGAAATACTACAAAATCATTATTTATTGACAGACACAATGGGTTGAATACATATTGAAACACCTGTAGAAACACCTCAGTTAATTATGGCCAAGGAGTCATGCTCTGATTAACTGAATTGTTCATCTTACTTTAAGTTAAACATTGTGCGCTCTAAAATTTGCACTGGCAAAACTGCTTGGGAAGAGTGCAAAGACCTCTGACCTCAACAATAATTTTCAAACTAGCGTCAGTTTTCAGTAAATTGTTTTCACAGCGAAAATTTTGAAGGCTGTGATTTCATCTCATTGACATTATTAATAATAAAAGTGTATTATGTGGTCTTCTCAAACCACCTCGTGAATGGATATGGCTTCTGGGCTTCTAAGCATACATTTGGCTTATCTTTACAATAAAACGGGGTGAAAATTCATTGTTGTGGTATAAGACTGCAACAGCAGAGGTGCACTTAACGTCTAAATGTTGTTTCCACGAAGTGCAATCAAATGAGGTGACAACGCTGTGGTGACCAAGAGGCTAAGAGGCTGGAGGAGTCTGAGCACAGAGAAGCAGCAGGGGGCTACAGTAGTTGCACATAAATCAAGACTCTGCCGCAGGCCTGACGTCGCGCGTACACCTGGAATGGCAGTTTCTTGTTAGTAAAGCCTAATTCGCCACGTTGTTATGTTAATTTGAATTTTATTGGTTTTAAAATTTGTATTTATGTATAAATTTATGTGTTCTTATTTTATTGGGTTTGTAAGCATAAAGTACTTATACCTCGCTTAGAGGCGGTATATATTTTTATAATACTATAAAAGGTGTTTAAATCAACACTATGAGAACTCTTATTTTTCTTTAAATGCATATATGTATAACCCCAGTTTGGCAAATACTAGACCAGAAAACTCATTTCCAATATACTCAGTTGAACTGAAGAACCACATTTTTAGAAATACGCAAAGAAAAACCTAGGTCTTGTACGCAGAACTTTCGCCAACACAATCATCCTACTATCTGTTCACCAAGCATTAATTGAGATGCCGCCGCATGCTAGATGCCTGTCTGAGGCTGGCAGTGTCCAGTACCTGATGAACAAGACATCAGAGGACAAAGGTATTCACAAAGTGCCAGGGACACATAGCACACTGGTGAAGTCTTGGATTCGAAAGGGAAGTGTTTGGTAGGTGACGACCCTGGGAAGTGTCTTCCTAAAACAGCAAGCATAGACACCACCCAGTGATGCAGGCAAGCAGAATACACAAGTAAAATCAGTAATTAATCTCCATTCTCTCCATCCAAAGCCCCACGGACAGACCAGAAAGGCACTTACATCCTAGAGAAATAATAATATTTCAAAATATTAGAAGACTGAACTGAAATATAAGATGCTAAAATCAGATTTAAATAATAGCTGCTCAATCGAAGGGGACTTTTAAAATCACTAATAAATATGTAAATGTGAAGTCGGTTCTAGATGTCACCAGCATCAGAACAAGTCAAGACCTGAAGTTGTTGGAGGATGTCAATCATCTGGACTCCAATGAATGGAACTAAGCAGCCCATCTGCACGCCCAGGCAGTCCAGCACCAGGAATTGTGTTTACCCCAAGCTGGAAGCTGCAGTTCACAGTGAACATCCCCGATTTCGCGGTATCCACGCATGGGACAGCAACACGGCCACTGTCCTCAACCGGAAGGACGTGGCCTGAGTGACACCTGCGTTCAAAGGATTCCAACACTGGGAATTTTAACACACAGTCCCCAGGCAGGTGCAGTCTTGTGACAGAGAGATCGACTTTATCAACGCTAAAACGCTCCCGGTTATTTTCTCTGTGTGGAGAAAATGCAACCATCTTCAGACTACGAAGGCACACAGGCTCCCGATGGAAAGGACGTCTGTTTGATTGTGCCAAACCCAGGCCTCCTCACACTTCTAGACCCCGGACTTTGGTCCTTATTGTTCTGAATACGGCTTTTAGTCCCCACGCCTGCAGGAAGTGCAGTCTAACGCACAAGGCACTGTGCGGGGATAGGCAGCCACGCCGCACCACGGGGCGCCCCTGCCGGGAGGCCTGCTGGGCCTGCGCCGCTGAGCTCAGCCCGCGGGCGGACAGCCCGCCTTGCAGTGAGTCCGCCATCTCCACTGGGAGGCAACCTCACCACAGGAAACACAGTCTCCTTAAAGTAGTCTGCTGTTCTTTACGTGTATATAAATATGCACACGTTTCAGTGTTACACACACGCGTACATACATACACACATAATGACGTATCCTGATGCCTATTAACGCGTACGCAATACTGTGGGACACACGTAGAATCTCCTGCATGATTTAAAGTTACTAACAGCATAATAGCTGTACATCTCTTTGAAAACGTTACTGGTTTTTGTTTTAAGAGAAACCACATATGTTAAGTATATAAAATCACAAAAAGCACATGATTAGACTATTCCGACAAGAAATGCCTTAAGGAGACGTAATGCTTCTTGTGAACACATTCCACCTGAGTACCTGAAACACCCAGCACTCGGAGGGCATGGAGGAACCAGAACTCGGATGCACTGCTGGTAGGACGGTAAGATTTTGCAAGAGAAACTTGGGAAATATCACATTTTAAAAAGCATATAAGCGTTTGACCCAGATACCACATTCCTAGGCTTCTGCCCTGTGAATAAACTTGCACAAGTACAGAAAAAAAACCCAGGGACGAGGATGGAAGAGACATTTGCCTTCCTTCCCACTCTAGCTCTGCAGCCTCTTAACCTCCTTTATCTGGAGGTACCCGAAGTCTAAGTTGGGGGCAGAGCCCACAGTCACTACAGACACCGAAGATGTCAGTGTCCCTTCTCAAAAATCACCCTTCCCCTGCAACCACATGGTCCCCTGGGGTCCCTGCCTCAGACAGTGCTCCAGGCCGTGGTGGCTGGTTTTACGTGTCGACCTGACTGGGCTAAGGGATGCCCGAGAGCTGATAAAACATGATCTCTGGGTGTGCCTGTGAGAGTGCTTCTGGGAGAGATGAGCACTTGAATCAGCAGACTGAGCAAAGCAGACCACCCTCACCAATTCAGGTGGGTCCCATCCAGTTCGCTGAGGGCCCGAGAAGAAGACAAAGGTGAAGGAAGGACAAGTGCACGCTGGAGCTGGGACATCCGTCTTCTCCTGCCTGAGAAACTGATGCTCTCGGTGCTCGGGCCTGTGGTCTCATACCGATTCCACCCATGCCTCCCTGGTTCTCCAGCCTGCGGACGACAGACTGGCCTTCAGAAGGATGTGAGCCAACTCCTGTAATAAACCCCTCTCCCTCGCGCTCTCACACACACACACTAGTGATTCTGTTTCTCTGGAAAACTCTAATAAATTAGCCTATATTTATTTCCCTGAAAGTGAGCAGAGACGTTATGGAAGCTGCCTGAAATCTGACCCACTGGCGATGAAGACATCAGCAGACGGACGGTGCAGAAGAAGAATGGAATTGCTTTTCCCATTGCATCCTACTGAATCTGGTTTACTTACTACACCGCCTAATGCATTTGTGTCTGCTCAGGGGATCCCTCATGGGAGTGCCTTCCATTCACCAGGGAGTAACTGGCAAGTCTCCGGTGGGAAGGAAATGATCAGTCTGTGTCCTGTGGATCAAGGCAAGGAGAGGCCTCCCCAGCCCCTCCCCAGCCACTGATCCCAAACGTGGGGCTCCACTCACCTGTTCTCAGACCAGAGCACGTGTCCTTCTCACGTCCTTCCCGAGCCCTCTGTCCCCACCTCTGCCTCAGCAAGGACTATAAATTAAGCCTTATTATCCATCTACTTCCTGCACGGGCCTTCTTTTTAAGGTCCTTTCCTAATAGAGCAGAGAGGGAAGAGACGACCGCTCCTGTTTAGCCTACACAGGGCCAGCCTGTCTACAAGAGTGAGGAACAGTGGGCACCAAGGGTGCACACGGGCCAGGGGTCCACAAACCCAGCCCCAGCCCCGCCTGCTGTATTTCTCCCCAGGACCCCAGTTACATACTGACCAGGACGCTTCTGAGCAGCAACCAGAGGTGAGCGATTATAATGTTGCAGAAAAAAACGTGTTACAGCTCAGTGTTACAGCTCAGTTGTGACAGCAACCTGGATCCCGGCAAGAGACCAAGCAGCACTCGGAGAGCTGGAGAGCTCAGGTTTACTACACCAGCGGGCCCAGAGGAGTGAACACTGCAAGCTCCGGACCCCGTCTGTAGGTCTACACAGGCTTTTATAGGCTGCCAGTTTACACTTTACAACATCATATGCGAATAAGGTATAACAAAAGTTGGCTAATTAGGAACAAGCTTTGTAGAAATAGACCAGTCAGGAGGGACAGAAATAACCAATCAGGAGTGAGCTCAGGGAGCCAATAGAATTTTAGGGGTAAGTAAGCCGTTTCAGAGGCAAAAAGTGAGCTAGAGCCTCTGGGCCAGGGAACCGGATGGTGCCGGCAGGAGAGTAGTGGCCCTGCCTGGGGGTCCTGCCGGTCTTTTTATGGGGCTTCCCACCTCAGTGATAGATGTGGCAGCTTACAGAGCCCACTGTCTCCCAGCTAGCACTCTGCAGGAAAAGGGTTATGGGGGTGCTGCAAAGGAGACCTAGAACTACTGGGCACACGGGGTGGGGGGGGAAGGCCACTCTCAAAGCCCCTGCTGTCCACTTCATGTGGCCAGGACTCAGGCAGATGCTGACGGGAATGTTCACTCCAGTCCTCTCCTGTCTACTAATGATGTATGTAATCATTCAACCATTAACATGAGCTCCAAATCCATAGTGTCCCTTAGGATGATTAGAAGCCAGATAAACTAAGCCATCACTTGAAACAGAGCCTGTGCTGCCAACTGCTTGATACAACAGGATTCCAAAAATTTTTAAAGGAACTCGCTTAAATTTACTGAATTTTACAACTTCCAGAACAGTGAGATCACTGGCACTAGAGGTCAGAGATGCGGCATTAATATTAGAAAAGCACCCACTTCGATGCGGAACATCTAAAGAACAGGGCCCCCCACTGTATCGTGTGCTAAGTAAACTGAAGTGTCATCCAAGAACGTCACGTCCAAGATGAAGGTGATAGATATTAAATTACACTGGAACAGATGGAACAAATACACCTACGAATGGCTGTGAAGTTGATTCGGGAGCTTTTCTATTATTTTATCTCTAACTGCGAGGGCTTTTTCTTTGAGTCTCATGTACCTTTTTAAACACACAGAGATGCACACATGCGTGTACACCACACAACACACAGCTTCACTTTTAAGTAGAGAACAAAGTGGTCCCTATAACCATGGAAAGGACTTCTGAGAACTCAGCGGTGAGTGCCAGAGCTGTGGGACATCCCTAGAGGGCATGGCCAGCTAGAGAATGTGTGGGGCCCAGTGCAACATGGGAAGAAACTATGAAGGTCAAGCTGGTGGCAGCAGGACAGTGGACTCAGCCCACGTCACAAGCCCATGAAGTATGGGTGTCTTCCTCCTCTGCCCCCCCCCAACATGTAACCAACATAGACAAGCCGCAGGGCCCGCTTCAGGAAACAGCTGTGCGAAGCTATTAAAGCCGTGCCTGCACCGTGACCTACACGACGCGGCCTGAGCGAAGGCAGTTCAGAGCAAGCCCCTCCTCCTCTTCTCAGACAAAACAACTTCTTTCTTTGTGTTCTGCCAGGACCCTTCACTGTAAACATTTTTCAGCTGTACCAATAATCTCTGTCCTCCCATGTGTCTTCAGCGCTTCTGCATTTAGCTGAAGAATCATTTAAAAAGATCAATTTTCATTCACATGAACAGAAGCCGCAGGTACACCAATGACGCCTCACAGACAGACACATTTGAGACCAGAGACCTGAGAGCACAGCAGCCGTGGGCAGCAACTGGTAGTTTACCAACAGGCTGAAGGTCTCCCCTGTAAGCGGCCCCCAGGCACCACCTCTGCGGAGACAGGAACACACTGGAGATCGTGGTGGGGGAAGGGGGACTGCAGCAAAATGCAAAGACGCAGGCCTCAAACCCGTTATTTTTCTTTTAAAAAAGACCTTCCAGCTTGAGAGGAAAACAGCGGCATCGTTCTGCTCCGGACGACAGGGCCATGTGCTGTGGCTGCCTGAACGGTGATATCACCGTGGGGTCACGGCCGGCAGTTCGCCACGGGCAGAGGCGGGGTGAGGGCCCAGGCGGAGAGGAAGTCATCATCACACACAGAACACTTCTTCTCACGGGATGTCAAAACGCCTTGTCTCACAGGGCTTCCACGCCTTAACTGGGAAGTCTGTGAGCATTGTTCATTCTCCCCTAACGCCCCCACCGCACCCTCAGCCCTCAACTCCTGCTGTCAGGCTGGGGCTGGTCCAAGGTCATCGGGAGGAAGTGAGGCCCCAGCTGACAAGTTAAAGTGGCCTTGCGTTCCCTGCGTTGGTCGGGACACCGGCCTTCCCAGTAGAGGCTGCTTTCCCAGCACAGTGATGCCGAGGCCAGACTGCGCTCTCAGAGGGATGACAGTAATGGCGCGGGATCGGCAGTGGCAGAGGGCCTGCAGTCAGGAGCCCCACGTTTGATATGTGTCTCAGCCACTCCCCAGCTCCATGCCTCTGGGGAGACACCTGGTCTCCTGCACTGAGGACTGCTTTCTTCATCTGTAGACTGGGATCGATGCCCATCTCTCACAACCAGCTACATAATCTGCAGGCCCCAATGGGGCCCCACATACAAAAATGGTTAGGAGTGTCAAAAGAGCCCTGAAACAACCCGGCGCAGGGCCCTTGTGAGCTTCGGCGCTGTGACCGTCCAGGTGGCCAGGACCTCCCAGACTCGACTCCTGATGGAGTCTCGGTGACGCTAGTTCAGTTCAGGGAGATGGCAAGGAAGATGGTATTTCTGCAGAAATCACCTAGATCAGGAGGGGAAGCCCAGATGCACAAAGAACGGCTGTTAAGAAGTTGTTATTGACGTGCAGCTGGATTACAATATAAAAGGCAAGTGAAGCGGAACCATGAGTGCTGCATGTCGCTCCCTCCGCCAACGAGAAAATGCAGCACGAGTATGCATTTGTTCACCCCTCACCCCAAGGCGAGGATGAGGTTTGACGGTGTCAGTGTCCTGGGGTTACAGCTGAAGGTCAGGAGACAATGGCAGGTCGAGTCTCCTTTGAAACAGAAATTCCACTGACTCCTATTGGAGAGCACTGATCTGCTCTAGAAGGATTTTAGAAATCACTAATTGGGTACTGGCAGCATGTCAGTAGTATTACACTAACTCTATACGATAAAGTCCATTCATGACAATTAACGTCTTAAAATACGTAACTTTTTCTCCATATGTATTATGATTTAGAAAGTGAAACTGACAGACGGTCATGAAGAACATGGTTGCTTTCTCTGCCCTTACACAGCTTGCATGTACCCCAGCCTTCCCTAAATAAACCTTATTTGGATCCATCACTCCCCTTGGAAATGTTTATGTAGTATTTCCAGCCTGTAACTTCATAAAACTTCCATAAATTTTCTTCTCTCTGTATTAAAGTATTTCCTTTCATCTATCCTAAAACAACCCTTTTGAAACTTCAAAGACTTCCCTATAGTCTAGATGTTCTGAAATTTGGTTAACAGGTCCCTGATAATGTTAGCAATGACTTTCATGAAATTCATGAACTTTGATCGTATCTTCACCTAAGCCTTCATCTTTCAGACAAAAGAGCCCTAATTTTTTAGTCAGTTCTTACACTGAAGACATTCTATCTGCTGCGTCCTGACATCTGCTCCCCATCCCTTCAGTACTGTAATAATCTGTCTATCTACCTACCTACTTATTTGTATAATCAAGAATAGAGATCGCCCACACACACAGTATTCTGTGTACAGACTCAATGTGTGTTTCTGAAGAGTTGGAAAATACGTTTGTTTTAAACACCAGATTTCACCATTCTGAGAACTGTGAACCTTTTCTCCTGAAGCAGCAGCACATTAGACCGATTTCATGATAGCATGTGGTACAAGCAAATGACTCATATGGCTTTAAGACCACAATGCAGATTACTTTTTCCAAGAACCTTCTCTCCACCTGACCACACCAAAGGAAAGGGCCATTTTTTCCTACTCATTCTTGCAAGAGAAATTAGCTCCTGATAGCTTGTCACAGCTCACGATCGCCTCATCTTTCAGGCTAAAAATACAAATGCACTTACAATCACAGAGTTAGAAGATGCAGCCTGTAATTTTAAAAACTACTGACCATCTGTCAAATGCAAAGAACATAGTTCGAGGCCCTGAGAGTTAACTGGGAGGGATGGAAATAAATAGGAACACAAAAGCTGCTTTTTCATCCGGCTTCTGGATCCCTTCATGCACTTTCATAACAACAACTCCAATCCCAGATTCCCCTTCCTCCCGAGCACACGGAATTCCGGCCCCGCCCTCTCCTGTGGCCCTCAAGGGACGGCCTACATCCGAGCACAGAGGCGTCTTCCCCCTGCAGCTGATGCTGTTAGCCTGCAAAACATTAGCGACATGGCAAAGCCAAGCTACCTGTGGGTCACTGACCAAAGAGTGGGGAAAAAGTCCTTCTCCTTGGTGGTGTAGCCATTTTGAAGAGTTCAGAGAGTCTTTGTTTTGTTTCATAAACTCACTCTTCAATTTTCACTTACAGCCTCTGCTTTTCATAAAATTCAGGGAACAAGTCCTCAGAATTAACACCATACCCTCCACGAAAAGTGGCTCAGTTTCTGGAGTGTGCGCGCTTACAAGGGTGTGCCCCAGAGGCCACCACGCCTTTGGTCCCGGCAGTAAGATGTGTCCCGATGTACTCAGACGCCAGCAGGTAACAAGCCCCCTCCTCCTGAAGTGAGGATCCCTGTCGCCAAACAAGGGCTCACAGCCCAGGAGAGAACAGGTGGGGGTCAGGGGAGAGCAAACTCTGAAACAGTTTTAAAACAAGCAACGCAAGAGGAGCTGGTTGCCGACATGTTAGAGAAACTACGGGATTCAAGCTTCCATTGGAAGGATGTCAGGTTTGCGTTTAAATTCTGAGTCATCATGGATCGAGGGCAGGACCACCGCAGAGCCTATTAGTTCTGATTTTCTAAGGGATGCCATTCAGGCACAGGTGGGTTAGACTCCTTCACTGGGCTTACATAGACTGTTGACGATAGAATCTGAACTAGAGAAACATGCTCTTACATCAGATAACTCACAGAATACATGTGAACCACTGATTCACCGGTGGCCTCCTAGGAAATTCTCCTCTTCACATTCCAACCAGAGAGGAGCCCCATGTTCCTACATCTCCATCTGCTGCCTCTGCACCAGTCAGTGCACCTGGCCCTGAGTCTATGACAAACTTCTCCTCTGACCTACAACAAAACACTTTAAGTTACAGGCTTCAACAGAAAAACTTCAATTAAAAAATAAAATATTTACTAAGTACCTACTGCGTACAAAGTAAGATGCATGTGCTATGGAGAACATGAAGAGAAAAGACTTCATTTGAAGATCCAAGCAAACTACACAGAGACAGAAGGAAAATGCATCCTTTCTTTTGACTGTATACTCATGTAAGCTCCCCCGAATTCTGATTAGCTTGCAAGCTATTCCATTATAAACAACATTCTGCCCTTTACCACTGGTAGAGTTTATGGTCTTCTCAATAAACCTGACTCTCAGTTTGGTTTTCTTGGTTTCACATGGGCGGGACTGAGATGCACCAGCTTGGAAATGAAAGTCACTCCAGTCTTTTTTTTAGGAATGTGGTCGTATTATCCTCCTACTCTCCCTCTGGACGCCAGATATTTAGGCTCCCAAGGTACACGTTCTGAGTGGAAATGGCAGCTTCATCTTGGAGTTCTTTCTAAAGCTCCTCCATGGGTCCATCTGCAGCCACAGGTGTTCCTGTCCAGCCCATCAGTGCCATAAGCCGTCCTGGCATCCTCGGTCAAGACCTAAGGTGAATCTGCTGGAGAAAACTTACTGGTTCTGTGAAGACACTTATTTCTACTTTATCAATCATTCTCCAGGCCTAGGAATGAAGCCCCAGCAAAACTTTCATACTCTGATTTAAGTCCTCATCACACGGTCTTTTCTCTTCAAACACGGACCACCTGGTGCCTGAGCAGTCGACTTGGACAAAGTTACTCACAAGACAAAGCGTCTGAGCCTCATGTTCAGGAGACTTGGGTCAATTCTGAATTATCAACTTTCCAGCGCTTACTTAATGTCTCTCAACTTCCCCCTTGGCAAAAGCGGGCACTAATTCCTGTCTTTCCCACTTCATCAACACATTTTTGAGAAAACAAGATGACATAATACATTCGCAAGTCTTCCATGAACTGTGAAACTTATAATTATTCAACCTAAAATACAAGTGAACTATTGGTTTAAATGACTGTTCACAAAAGATGCACATGTGGGTATCAACCAAAGACTCACATTAAAGAAGAAGAAACTCCCAAAGTAGCTTTTCATATATTTTTGATAGCGTCAACGGTTTTCCACAAGTGAGGAGACAACAACTCACACGCAGCTGTGCAAAGCACCCGATATGCGGGCACAGGCACACACACCACCGGCCTCCGGATCCGCGTCAGAGCCCCTGGCTGACGTCTGCGTCCTCCCTGATGGCATGTTCACCAAACCCAGAAATCCAAATAACAGCCCAATTTCAAATCATCAAGCAGGCTGTAACCATTTCTGTCTTATACTGTCATGTTCATTATCAGCTTAGCTCTTAATAAAACAAAACAAAACAAAAACCAGATTAAATGAAATAAAGAGTACAGTGGGGCTCAAAGTGAGAGAGAAGTTAAGAGGTGCTTGATGAAAAGGCGTATTAATGTGCACAACAGCGATTTTTCAGAAAGTTAAGGTTTTCCAGGTTGTTTAGTAAGAAAAATAACGAGCGTAAAGTTCCACTCATTTTGTTCAACCATCAAATATTTGTTAGTATCACTGACTGATAGAAACTGCGTTGGGCATAAAGCCGCAAACCCCACGTCTAGCAGGGGAGAGACACAGTATTGAAGCATCATGAGTGAAGTGCTTTAGAAAATGTTATTTTTTCTAAACACCTACCACTCTTTATTACAATGACATTTTTCAAGGGCACAGAGAACATGCACTTCACAGCTACGAATCCAATAAGAAATCCAACATACGATGGGTGTTCAACCAATATCTGCTAAGATTCAAAGTGCATTTCTATCATTTCTTGAGAAATTTAGGAAACCTTTATGAAGGATGCAACGTGTGTTAAGATGTTATTTTAACCTAGTTATTAAAGATGAGAAATTTGTAAGACAGCTGTCATTCTTGATAGAAAATAAATGGAGTCTTTGTTTTGACTCAGAAGGAAAAAACTGAAGGATGAGGTCAGACCATCCTAAATTCTAACCCTGTGGCTATGTTTCTCAAGCAGTTGTTTCGTTGTTGTTGTTGGGTTAGTGGTTTTGTGAAGACAAAGGTAGTTCAAGGGTAAGCTGGTAGTTCTGCAAGAGGGGGCATCTGAAGAAAACGTATCTTTTTGAAGTATGACAGCACAGACTTGGGCAGGAATATAAACTCAGAGAGCGTGTAGCTGGCCCATGTCAGACTTGGGGAAAAATATGTCTACATAGAGTTTACCTCAGTGTGTTACCAAGATTTTAAAATATTTTGTCCACACAATATTAAAAAGGAACGCTCAAAGCAGTCAAATTATAAATAAGGCAACCAGGCCATTTGGGGAGTGAGCATATACAAATGGAAAAAAAAAGTGATGTTCAGCTGCATCTTAAAATTTTCACTCAATTACTGTTAAATTATATAGATATACATCAAAAAGTATCAAATCATTAGGGAAAATCTTCTGAAAAAGAATCCCAGGAAATGTTTTCAGAAATCTTTAATTTTATGGAACATATGAAAGAGAAGCCTTTGGGAATACAATTGAAAATAGGAAATCAAAGTACATCTCAAAATTCATAACAACAAAGTGCAGTTTTATAGATTTTTTAATTATTATTCCAGAAGTTTCAGTGTTTCCTTTTTAACCTGGCAGACATCAGTGCTCTGGCATCTCCCTGGCATCCTGCCTTTCTCTGGCGGCACAATACTGTGAAGGAGATGCATGAAAACATCATCCAATTATGATACTAAATTTACTGCTAGAGTTTATTAACAGCCTGTGCTATGGGCATACAGAATAATACATTAAGAAGAATGAAAACAAACATAAGATGTAACATTATTAAATGCAGTGGCCATTACTTCCTGGGTGGCACATAAAAATTACACAGTAAAATTACATAATAAAATTATGTGGTATATTCATTCAACTCATGCAAATTCAGATTTGAAAGAGAGAGAACATCAATTTGTACAGTTGACTCAGTTGAAGTTTAGTCATTCTGGCCAATTCTCTCTACATTTCCAATCAGTGAATTTTTGTCCTCATTAAGCACAAAAATGAGGTATTTTTGATATCTGCTCTTTTATCCATTTCCATTCTTAGATATCTCTCATAGTGAGAGAATTTCACTGTAATTATTGTACTTTTAATGGCTGAAGATTTCTGCTTTTTTCCTACCTAGCAGCTCCCTCTAATTGCCACCCAACTGCTTCATCAGGTCCTCAGTCAGTGAGGAACGTGCAGCCAGTTCAAAAGTTGAGGGGGAAGCTGGTGGTGTCAGAGTTACTGGGAGCAGGCAGGAATGGGTTCTGATATGGTTCCTTCCTAAGGAATCAGTGCACACAACTCCTTCTTCTGTGCTGGCCTTAGACAACAAGCTTCTATAAAAACGAGAAGGTGAAGTCCATTCCAGATCAATTCTGACCATGTTGAAAAGGGCTTTCATTCCAGTGAATCTGTTTCACAGGCCACAGGAACTTCATTTATGTGCCATTTTTAATGTTTCAGAACTGACTACGTCTCTCAAATTTGACAGCTGGTTTGGTTCATCCATCGCACACACTGGCCCCAAAATGATGCCAGCCTTTGAGTCTCTCCTGCTTTACTCTTGACAAACTTCCCAAAATAATTGTATTTATAAATCTACTTGTTCTCACTTTTTGTGAGAATTGATTTCAAACAAAATCTGCTTCCTAAGTTGTCTTTGGAAAGTGTTCGCTGTAACTCTGGAGCTGCAGATGCTAGCGGCCCTCTCCCCCTGTAACTGTCTTTCATAAAAAGATACTTCACTCGAAATGGCATGGGGCATCTCAGAGTCCAAGCAAACTGAACAGCCAAACTTCAGCCAAAGGAGGCTGAGCTGAGCCCTGGAAAGCAGGCAGAGCTGAGGCCAGAGGACATCTGGACTCCTTCCCGCTCTCAGCATTGCTCCCCTCCCTGCGCCTGCCCCCTCACCTCCAGGGTCCTACACACTTTCCACAGAATGGTTTCTTTGCATGATTGCTGACAAATCTTGAGTGTTAATACCCTGCCCTTTGCGACCATTTACTATTAGCATCCTGTGCTACTGTTCGAGTGTTATTATTACTACTGCTGTCCTAGTTTGCTATTAATATTAATGCCCTCGTGTTATTGGTCTCGTGTTACTATTTTTATGACTGTGTTTATGTTACTATTCTAAATGCTACTATTCCTTATACCATTCTGCTACTATTTTTATTACTTGAGTGTTACTATTATAAATTCAACTATTAATGAGACACTGGTCTGAGTCCCAAATTTAAAAACTTGTTGGGAAAAGACTCACTGGCCCAGCAGTGAGTCAAGTGGCCAACTCTGAGCAAACAGGTGTGCTCAGCCTCAGGTGAGTGAAGACTAGGGAAGCTGCCTATGGAAAAAACCAATGGAGCGAGCAGAAGTAGTGGAGAAATGTGGACAGGTGCACTGAGATAGAGAGATGGTAGATAGATGACAGAAAGAAAGAGAAAGAAAGAAAGAAAAACAAACGAACAAACATCCACAAATAGAAGCAGAAAAACAAAGTAAACAGAATTAGAACAACAAAATAAAGATTAAATAATTATCTAAGGAAATTTCTATGGAAAAAATGAGTCTAGAAGAGACAGGCTATAGTCAAGAGTGAATTTCACAGAAAACAGCCGCATTCATACCCTGTCTGTTCATCGGCAGAAGCAGAACAAGACCCTGCCGGCGGCCCCTGCAGGTGCGAACAGTAGAGGGAGTGATTCGGTGTTCTGAGGAGTCGCTCTGGAGAAACCCAGCCATTCCAGGAGCAAGACATAGACAGTCTCTCCTTGGCCTCAGGACAGAGACGAGGCAGAGTGCGCTAAATGTCTTCATCGTAAGAGTGAGCACGGTGATCCAGGCTGAAGGTTCAAAGGTGAAAAGCAATTCCATGAACCAAAGTGCCGGCCAGGCGTCCCACTCCCTGCCGGCCTGGCGTTTACACGGGCCTCCATTCTGGATGCCCAAGTGGAAGTGCTTTCAGAGGCAGGCAGCCCTGGGAAGCTGCAGAGGTGCTAGACATAGGTGACTGGACGTGCCACGTGGAGCGTGCACGCCCCACCTACGGGTGCTCCATTCACTACTGTGCTTGGGATTTTGTTTAAAATGCTGGGCTGTCCAAGCAGAAGTCAGATGCAGGCTACAGGCCACATTTGGGCCAAAGGGCTTCAGCTAAAGATCTCTGACTCGGCGAAAGGATTAGGACTTCAGGAAACTCTCCAAATACGCATCTTCTCTCAGAAGAAAGTTCGACAAGTGGGCAGCCATGAATTTTACACATAGTAAAGCATTCTTCTGAAGAATGTTCTAGAAATGCTTTCTTGGGTCTCTTGTTCTCAGGGCTTCTCGTGAATCAAGGATCCAAGTGTGGCCATGTTTGTGCACGAGCAACATCCACATAATTCCACCCTGAAGCACTGAGGGCGAGGGTGTGCAGGCACCTGGCACCATTGGTTCCAAGTCCAGAGCCGCAGAGTCCAAGACGGCAGGCCCTGCTGCATGGGGTTACTGAACACCTGAACTGAGACAAGCTGTCAGTGTGAAACACACACTGGAATCCAGAGACTTTGCACACACACACACACAAAGGAATGTAAACAATCCCATTAATGACTGTTCACACTGACTACATGTTAAAATAACTGGCTGTAAGAACATTTTGGCCATATTTGGTTAAAATATTAGCAAAAAATTCTTCCACTTATTTTTTTCTAATGCGGCTACTAGAAAACGTACAATTTCCTAGGTGGCTCACACTGTGTTCTTACTGAACGCCATGTGCCAGGAAAGGACGGCGCCGCTGCCGGGCGGCTCCTGCCCGAGTCCCTCTCCACTCACGGTGGCCCCGCTGCTGCAGCCGTGGTGTCGTCCCTCTGAGCGCAGACCTCAGAGTCCGCTTGTTCTCCTCTTTTACCTCCTCCAGCTATTTAGTCCCTGGCTTGCCTTTTGAAATTTCTGAAATGCTCCCTCTGTCTGTTCTTATAGCCCGACAGGACGCCAGACCTCATGGGCGTCTGTCCGGGCTGCTAATCAGACTTGATACATCTGATTTCTCTCCTCACTCATCTTTTCTTCATGTAGGGCCACGTTAGATTTTTTCTTAAACATTTTTCTTAAGATATTTCACCAGATTACAAATTTCTGACAATGAGTGAAGAACAGTGAGATTGACAAAAAAAAAAAAAAAAAAAAAAAAAGAGGACACAGAAAACAGTCCCCCTAAAATTTTGAAGGGTGATTTCTTAGCGCTTCCCACTGTCAGTGGAAGACTCCCAAATCCCCTGGCTGAGTCATCAAAGCCCTTCACGACAAGGCTCCTCATTCCCTCTAATGCCCTGCAGCCTCTGGCCTGCTCATTCATCCTCGGAGCCACTCAGCCTGCTTTTCTTGTTTTCCTCCGCCCTCAATTTACCCAAATCCTAACTAATCCCCAGCAGCCATCCCGATCCAGTCTCTTTTCTTTCATCTGGCTTCCATCACCGCTCTGGCATGGACCCCCCCGGAGTCCCCTTGGTATCTTCTCTACTGTGCACATCAGCACTTCTTCCCCACTACTCTGCATTATTATTGATTTCATGTAGGTCATAATTTTTTCAATTAGTTCAAAAGCTACTGATATCCCACATCTCCACCTCCTCTTCCCTTCCACCTCCACGGCCACCAGGACAATGCTGGGCTCAGAGCAGTCTCAACATCTCCTTTGGTCACTCCAGTTTCCACAGTGCGGAGACATGCTGGCCACGTGGCACCAGGTCTGTGGGCTCCTCGCTTGCTGGGTAGGGTGGGTCTGAGTTCCGCTGGAAGGATCTGTTTGCAAGTAGCTTCTCGCCTTGTGAGAGCACACCACTCTGGTGCAGGTATCTGCGGGCAGAGCGCCCCAACGAGAAAGCGAAGTCCTCCACCTAACCCGTACCCCTCAGAATTTCTCTAAATCTACAAGAGCTCTCCCCATGCAGAGGTCCGCTCCCGCCGTGGATCCCAGGCCGCTCCCAGCAGTCCCTCGGAGGAGCTGGCGTTGCCCTCTGGGGATCAATGTTAGGTCTGAAACTGGCTGATTCACCAATGAGCAACTCTGTCAAAGTTCAACAAATACTCTTCCCGAGAGTAGAAAAAACAGCTCCCACTCTAGAGCAAAACTGCTACATTGTAAGATTTAAAAGACGTTTACAAGGAACAGTGGATGAGATATTTCTGTCTAAAGTGTCATTATATTTTAATTTCCTATTTTGACATTTAACTCTATTTCTCTCTCTCTTCCTTTATTCCTCTCTTTCCTTCTCTTTTACATAATAATGTTCAAATAAAATATTCTTTCAATGTACAAGGATTTATACATATAGACTGGTATTATTTTCTTCAAAATTCACTCAGAAACTGGCCTATCTTCAATGCATCCTAAAGGTCATCATGAGTAAATACAAAGTTGGAGCTTCCCTTTCTAAAAATTGCCTTCATCACTTCAATGACATGACCTTAAGTTCTTCAGTAAAGAAAAACTTTTCTCAGTTAAAAGTGGTTTGATAAAGAAAATACAGGCCAGCTGGAAGCTGAGTCTGCACAAAACAGTCAAAATACATCAGACTCACTGACGGTGAGAGAAGACTGGCGGCTTTTCTGGGGTCTCTTCAGAACAGGTACCACCTCACACTGATCGAGCCCTATTGACTGACATCATCTATCATGTGAGATGCCTGTGCCTTGAGGAGAGAGCCGGTGTTTAAAACGTTTTCATGCACCTCTAGCTGTAGTGAAGTCCTCTCTACACAGTAAGCATTCAACTATCGTGTGAAAAAAAAATGGGAGTGAGACAGGGAGACATAGGTGATCCGTCCCTCATAAAAAGCCGTCTTTAGAACAAGACAGGCAAGAGTATGAAGGGGAAGGGCCTACAGTTCCCCAGAAGCATGGTCTCCTCAGAAGGAGCTTCAAATATGCTCCCTGGGTTCGGCCAAATCACAGGAAACAAGTCACATGACAAAGAACCACCATGGCAGGGAACAGCGGGGGAGGTCAAAGGCGAGCAGAACACGAGGGGGACATAACATGAAGCAAAGTCAAATGCACTCATTTTCAGGGTCTTTCCAGCCATAGGCCAACGGGGTGGATGGCCTGTGCGGCTCTGCAAAGTGACAACCGTGTGACGAGTAAGGAAACCCAGGCACACGGCTAGACGACCCCCGCCCTCAGAGCCCAGCTTTGGGCCTCAGCTGGGTGCCTTCTGGTACCAAATCCCCCCGTACGTGACGAACAGCCTGTAAACTGTTTACCTCATTGGTGAGACACCCTGAAGAAGAAGCACACGGCGCGGGCACACGTTTAAAACAGGCACAGCAGAGCCATCTCCGCTGAGGCAGGGCCAGGGCGGGGGCGAGGCTCTCTGGAGGCAGGGAGGCCCGCGGCGAGCCAGCCAGGAGGGACCGTCCCCAGCGCTGCCCGGCCCCGCGCTGCCCGGTCCGTCCGGAGGCCAGCCCAGCACCCCTGCTCAGAGGCTTCTGTTAACAGCGCCATCCTGCACAGACCGTGTCTGAAGACGGGTGACTTCTAGGGAGGCTGGTGTCCCACACGGGGGTGAATGTGATGCTGGGAAAGGGACCGCGGGGCGTCAGTGAGCACAGCCTGCGTCTCAGGCGAAATGCCACCATTCTCTGCCATCTGCCACCTCAGCCTGCTGCAGCGGGGCCCTGCTTCCGTCCCCCTCACTTCTCTGCAGCCAGTGCAGGGCTGCCGCCCTCCAACTCCGCACTCTTCTCTCCCTCTGTCCTGTTTCTGATGTGTGTGCGTTTCCTTCCTCCAGTAAAGCTGTGAGCCTGACCTACAGTTCCAGCCTTCTCTTCTGTTCTCAACCCTCACGGCATCTGGGGGAGGCGCTCCGCGCCCTACAAGCTGAGGGATGGAGTAGAAGCATAGAACATCGGAGCTGACAAGAAAAATCACCATTTAGTGCCGCTTTGTTGTTTTATCAACAAGAAAATTCAGATGTGGAAATTCTGTGACCTACCCAGGGTCATTCAGAAAGTTAACAGCAAGAAGGTTAGGAGTGGAACCTAATCTTCCTGCTTCCCAGAAACAGCTGTTTTTATTCCACACAGCCCGTCCGTAAGTCCATGTATTCACTGTACCAAGTGAGTTCTTAACGCTACTCACCGTATTTGTCTTCCAGATTCTTTCCAACAAAAGATACAGGATGAAGTCACATGATTAAGTATAAGGTGAGGTATTTATCTTCCTGGAGGAATAAAATAGAGAATGTTGCATTCATTTTTATTCAAATTCAGCAACATGTGAGAATGTATTTCCCTTTCCTTTCAGGGCTTCTGGGCTAAAGCTCACTCACTCAGCACCGCAAACTGTCTCTGGGCAGAAGACACGGGCAGAGCAGCGACTGCAGGAAGCAGCAGCCTTGGCTGGCAGCAAGCGGGGACCCGGCGGGCCCGGCAGGAGCCAGGGGGCCCGCAGGGCACAAAGAGCTGCCTGGAGAGGGGCCGAGTGGCAGCGGGAGGGACAGGCACATCGCGCCCTCCTGCCAGTGAGAAGCAGGCCCACAGCCAGAGCGCAGGAGGGCCCGCACACCTGCGCTCGGCTTGGTTTCCCAACTTATTCTAACGCTGGGGACCAGTGCATGGGGGAGCATCCTCCCCCGAGTGACAGACTAACAGGTGCAAGGAGTCAGGCTCCGTGTGTGTTGCTCCCAATAGCCTCCGGAGTGTCAGCATCAAAAGCCAACTTGCTTGAATTAATACAAATAAGAATACTTTCTAAAGACCTGGGCACTTCAAGAATCCAAATCACTGGAAGCATCCAGGCTCCGGCTGACTGGCCACCAGCTGGAGTACCACGAAGGGAGAAAGGGCACATGGTTTCTGGAGACATTCATAATGCAAACACCCTCTGACTCTAACTCTGAGCAGGACTCACCATAAACAATTCACCTTAAAAAACTACAATCCATGTCATACCTGAGAACACAAAACGCGTCCTGGAGGGTCCAAGGTAGGCTCACCATTTCTCACTGCAAACTCTAGCAGAGTTCCAGTGCTGATGCCAAAAAGTTACAGAACTCCCTTGACATTTCTGTTCGAGACATTTTTGGAAGTAATATTGAAATTCCTTTTAATTGCCTCTGAATTCATGCATGCATTGTATGTCAAATCCAGCCAAGCCATATTTTTATTTTGATATTTGAAAACATACATGACTGAATTGTCACGTTCTCCTTTTTTCTTAGAGGAAAAAAATCAAAGACGTAATGAGATAGAAACTGATGTTGATTTAAAATCAGTCATGGAAGAACTTAATTAGGGCCCTTATGGTTACAGAATCTAGCCTGTTAACATTTCTGAGTTTATGACAACCATAAAACCCTTTTATATAGCAGCATAAAGATCAACCTCTGAGTTGTCTTAGGTAAACCTGACAGATTGGAGAGCTCCTTTAGAAAACAATAATAAGAACTTTTAAAAGATGATGAATTGAAATATTTTCTTTGTGTGTCTTGCAGGCAGCCCAGATTTCAGGCATAATTACACTTCATCACATGCTTAGAAGTACTAATATTATGATTTAGTAATCTGTGACATTTCTAAGCTTATTATTTTATTTCTCCTTCTCCCCCTCGACAGGTAGTTGTCATGGAGAATTCCTGAAGCCTGCTGCTTTTTAGCAGAAATGTTGCTGCTTCTTTTTGGCACATCGCTCCACGCAGTGCACAAATCCCTGCCATCAAATTCGCACACTGTGTCAGTCTGATGTAAATCAAGACCATGACACTGAAATCCCACATGTTTTGATTAAGGAAAGCACAGTTTAAAAAATTTTTTCTCAGACAAAAGAGCAAATTCTGCTTTTCTCTGTCAAGCGTTGGGGGGATATACGCTTATTTTCTCCCTGATGGAGAGGATTTAAAAGAGGAAAGGCGTAAAGGCGTAATGATTTTGGAGTTAGTTGCATTTCTGATGACAGTACAGGTCATTGCCTATTGTGGAAGAACGGAAGGTTCAACTTCTGGTGTAAAACTTTTGTTAAAAAGCCTTGTCGGGACCAGCACGGAGGGAAGGGAGGGTTCGCTGGTTGATGAAACAAAGCTAAGTGTGAAACTGAGTGCAGTTCGTGCCCTTTCATTTTAAGTTCGCAGGCTGTGTGGTTTCACGAGTATAAAACACACCTGCTGAGCAACACACTCCCTGTATCATAGTTGTGGTGACCACCATGACTGTGGAGTGAGATTTATCCAGTGCTTTTTTACTAACTCATGGCTGAATCTCTAGAAATTTTTCCATCCTGTCCTGGGTCAGGGCTCTCCAGGTACAAATGAGCAAAGACAGCTCAGCTCTGGGAGCTCCAGAAGGATCCAAGGCAAAGATCGCTGTTTGGTGCTCTTTCTGCAGGCATCTGGCTCCACAAGTCCTGTAATAAACCGCAGGCGGGCTGAGAGGTGTGCAAGGTATGTGGAGGCCAGCAAGACTCGTGGTTGTCCCACGTGTCATTTGGACACTCCCGCATGGCGCCCAGGCCCCACCGCCTGGCTCCTGGTTCCCGTGTCTGCAGTCTAGGGAGCGCGCCAGCAGAGGGGCGGATGTGCAGGTGCAGCATATACGGTCCTTCCCACCCAGCACTGGCCATCAGGCTGCAGGCTCTTTCAGAGGTTTGTCTTCATTGACATCCCACCCCCTTTCTCAGGACCCACCACTCCCCCAGCGTCTACTCTCAACAGCTATGTGCTCCTTTGTGGCTTTTTACACCACATGTTCTGTGTACACACAACTCCTTTTTGTGTCGCCCTGCAGACATGAGATTATGATTTCTCACATGGATTTTAATGAGTGTATGTAGCACAAGAATGAGAAATGTTGCGCTGACCAAGGATATAGAGTGGCCTTTTTCTACATTTCAAATGGTATGCGTTGCCATAGAATCTGAACGCTGGAGTTAAAATACACAGAAAGAAGGAGAGCTAACCATAAACGGGAGAAGATACACCAGTTCAAGTGCATAGGGCAGAGGGGGCTCAGGGGCGATTCTGAGCCTCATGAAAGCTAGCTCTAGACTTACAGTGAGAGAGACCAAGGGGTCTCTACCCCTGTACCCTTCCCCCTAATCTCTGAGTGGTGCCCACCCCCTACTTCAGCCTCCCCTACCCGTCCTGCTGGCAATTTGGTCCTCGGCTGACTTCATCTCTGGCTACTGTTACCAAACAGTGGAAGTGTTGCTGAAGGAAGTCAGCATCATTTGCATTTAAAAAGTGTATTAAGAATAACTTTCATTGCTATTTTTTTTCTCATTACAAAAGTGTTACAGGTGCACTATAAAAATCGTTAAAAAATTCAGAGAAACTAAAGTAAGAAAATAAAGCAACATATACCCCTACCCCACCCAGAATGACTCTCTTCCCAGCTGGGTCTCTACTATCCGTGCGCCCACGAGGATGGGAGACAGTGCGACGCCGGAGCAGCCTGCCTCAACATTGCGCCTCCGTCTTCCCATTTGTGAAGCGGGGATAATGTGAGTATGTAACCCATGAGGTCATCCGGAGAACTGAATGGGTTAATTCATACAAAGTGCTTAGAGAATGACTCAGCACAGTAATTGCTTAATAAAAGCTAGCTTCTGCCCTTATTATATTGCTTTTACCTTTTTCGGTTTTCACGTAATATTCATTTAATATATCTTAACAACTTTTTATATGGTTTTGTAATTATAAAATACATACAATTACTATATGGAATATACACACAACAATGATAGATAATTCTTAGAAAGACACAGCTGCACTCCAAAACAAGAGGACAGTTATCTGCGAGAAGAAACAGAGGGGCATGTCGCATGGCTCATGGCAACCTGGAAGCATGCTGCAGCAGTCAGACTAGGGTTTCGATTCCTTTACAGAATGCCCAGGTCTGCCAAGGAGCTGGAATTAAACTTCTGGAGGATAGCTGTCGGTTGAGACCTTAATCCTTGCCTGTGACAGAAGCTGAAGGATCGTTGCCCAGCCAACTGAGGCTGTGGCCGAAGCCACGTGCCTCTGGAAGAAGGAGGAAGCAGAGGTACTCAGGAGAAGCCCCGGGCTTTGGAAATGCTGCATCTGCGCAAGCTGAACACCCAGGGCTGCCAGCGACACTGACTCAGGGCCATACTCCCAGTGGGCTGAGAAAACATCACGCCTGGGACAGCGGCTCACTAGTGTGAGGGGACAAATTCACACAAAATAGTGCTCAACCAAGACGGCGAAGCAGATGAAGACTTCCACAGCCACGGGCAGGAACCAGCAGAGGAACAGAAGCATTAAAACTGAAGGAAAAATGTTAACCGAGAAATGTGAAAAAGATTTTCGGACAAGTATGTACAAAATACTCAGTTGATAATGGACATTCATAAAACAACAAGAAGAGGCAACAATGGAGAAGAATCAAATGCAAATTCTGGAAGTTAATAGTTTTTTTATAATTCAACAGATATGAAGAACAGTCAGCTGGACACAACTGAAGATAAAACCCAGAACACAGGTCAGAGAAATGAACAGATACACAAAAACATTAAGGGATGTTAAAGATAGACTGTACTGAAGTATAGCCAGTTACAGTGTGTCAGTTTCTGGTGCACAGCATAATGTCCCAGTCATATACATACATGTATTTGTTTTCATATTCTTTTTCATTAAGGGTTATTGCAAGATATTGAATACAGTTCCCTACATTATACAGAAGAAATTTGTTTTTTATCTATTTTTATATACAGTGGTTAACATTTGCAAATCTCGAACTCCCAAATGTATCCCTTCCCATCCCCTTTCCCCAGTAACCATAAGGCTGTCGACTACATCTGCGATCTGTTTCTGTTTTATGGATGAGTTCATTAGTGTCCTCTTTTTTCTTTTTTTTTTAAGATTCCACAGATGAGTGATGTCATATGGTATTTTTCTTTCTCTTTCTGGCTTACTTCACTTAGAATGACGATCGACTGAGAAACTTTTAATTGAAGAAAGCTGAGCAAATACAGAATGGGGAAATAAACTGATAATAACTCAAACTTTTTCAGGATTGAAGAAACTCATGAACATTCTAACAGAAATATCATATCAAGTGCTCAGCACTTATAAAACCATAAAATCCCTACCTGCACTCATCACTGCGAACCCGTAACGTACAAAGGATAGACAGATTTTATTTTAGAATATATTATGGGGAAAGGAAAGATTATCTATCAAAAACCTGAATAAAAGCACTACAATACATGCCACTAGATTCCTTATCAGTAGGCAAAGGATGCAGAAGCCAGAGAAATGTATCTTCCAAGTGCTCAGGGAAAAAATATAACTTCAAATCTGGAATTCTGTAGTGAAATAAAAGTATTTTCAGACATTCAAGGATAAGTTTTATTATCTTTGTTCCATGAGGGACTGTAAGTAGAACAATAAGATAATAAAGCATGTCTTTCAATAAGGAAAAAATAATTCAGAAGGAAAAAATTGGAGAGAACAGCCAACAGTGAGCAGTAGAGTCATGGGGAGCATAGTTGGATTTGTACGTTCATTAAGAAATGAATGAAGAGTAGAATGACCATGATGATGGTGATGACCTGTGTGTTAGACACACAGTTCTAGTTAAATCTGAAGCAATAATGACACGGCGGTGGGAAGAGTGATATTGCAAGGAAAGTTAAAGCACAAAATGGTCTTGTTGAAGGAGAAACTAACTTTAGATACCTCTACAAAAAAAAAAAAAAAAAAAGGAAACAAGGTAAAAATTGGTAGAAGGAGAAAACAGTATTAATTCAATCAATTCAGCACAAATTAGGAAAGGAGACCAAATTTTTTAAAAAGCAAAGGAAAAGCACAGGAATTACAAAACCATACGGCAGAATTAATTCCAACTATCAACATGATAAAGTGAAGTCACTTAATAAAAGACCATGTCTGTCTGGTCAGGAAAATGATCGTGTCCACCCCAAAATGTTCACTTCCCAACCCCTGGCACCTGCAGATGTGATCACATTAAAAACCTTGAAATGGAAGATTAACATGACCTGTCAGCCTAAAAGAAACACACGACTCTTAAAAGAAAAAGACCTTTTCCCAACTGTGTCCAGACAGAAGCGTGACGACGGATGGAGAGTCAGAAAGAGGTGATGTCGCTGGTTCTGAAGACAGAGGAAGGGGCCATGAGCCAAAGAATATGGTGACCTTGAGAAACTGTGAAAGGCAAGGATACAGAAGCTCCCCTAAAGCCTCCAGAAAGGAGCCAGTGCTGCTGATTTTAACCCAGTGAGAGTTTTGACAAATTCTGAACCCACAGGACTGTAAGATAATAGATTTATGTTGCCTTAAGCCACTTTGCACATTTCCGTCTTTTTTGTTCTTGTAAGCAACATCATGATGAACGAACGTACGAGGATATATTTCTTTGCCTACTTTGCTTTATGGTTTTCTTAAAATGAAATAAGAACTTTAGTCCAAAGGATATGAACTTGCATTATTTGAGGATTAAACATGCACTACCTCTTTGCCACACAGCAGTGGCATGCCAGTTTTCACTCATTTCAGCGACAGCTGTCTTGGCAGGGAGGTAGAAGGAAGAAGACAAATGCGAGCGGGGAGCCGGAGAGGAGGAGGGCGGAAGGCCTGGCATCCCTGCACTCCCTCTCCCTCCTCGCGACTCCTGTGTCTTTGGCTCCTGGGAGTCTGCTGCCCCCAAGCACAAAGAGCCAGCCCGCCCCCACCGCCCTAACCAGCACACTTTTCTACAGGATGGGAGAAGGGTCTAAGTTTGTTGCCTGCCCCCCCCCCCCCCGTCAGGACCTCTACTGAAGGAATTCAAAAAAAGAAGCAAACAAACAAGTAAATAATTCAAATTAGACTCTTTTTACTCAAATAACTTACCATTTGTCATAAAAATAAACTCTCCTAAGCAGCACAGTCAAGTGAATCTGTATTTATAAATACATTTTTGGCAAGTTACTATACTTCTCTGAACTTCAGTCTCAGTTTTCTCATCTGTAAGATGCAGGTAAAAAAAAAAAAACAAAAACAAAAACAAAAACAAAAAAACAACTCACATAGAGAGTTGGTCATAATGGGTGATCGTGTCCACAGAGAACTTCGTACAACACAGGCAGGGCCTGGCGTGCAGGAAGGCACCGCGACCCCGGTCCCGGGACGAGGGCTTGCTGGGAAACCCGTCAGGGCCGCAGCAGGGCGCGGCCTGTGGGAGAAGCCCGCACGGCTCTCCGCGGGGGACTGGAAGCCTTAGCAGCGAGACCCCGACTTGAGGCACCGTAGGGACCTTCTCAGCCAACCGCCCGGATCTTGTGAGGGGTGCGGCGTCCCAACTGGGGAGCCCGTACAGAAAAGCAGCTCTGCAAAGCCAGCAGCCTTGCTCTCAGCCACACGGGCATCCAGCTACGCCCACCTTCTCATCAAACGACGGCAACCCCCCAGGGAAGGTCGGCACCAACAGTCTCCGGGAATACTGAAGGGCTCCGTGGTCAGCCGGGCGTCTTCCTGAAGACACACGGAAGTCCAGCTGAGGACAAGGGGCCTGGGAAGGGCATTAAGATCCAGCTTGGTGTTTCTGTGGCCCCTGACTTAATCATACACGGTGCTTAGCACAGACAGCACCTCCTGACAGCTCTTTACAGGAGGATGTGAAATACAGAGGACACGGGCAGCCACACAGAAGCAGGGAGCCCGTCGAGAGCCGTCCCTCTCCCCTGGGGGCGTCTCAGCTGTCCGGGCCCTTCCGGACAGGCTGCGTCCTCTCACGCTCCAGCCCTGTCTGGGGTGTTTTCACTTTGTTCCTACTTCAGGTTGAGAAAACAAGGGCCACAGAGGCCACGCTACCTCGCTGAGCCACCCACTTGGAAATCAAGATGGAGCCTGACTGAGGTGCATGATGGCAGCGGCAAGTGGAGTGGGATGCGAGCTACAGCCCCATTTAGTCCTCATCCATCCCTTAAGAGAAGCCTGAGAATCCTACCGTGTCAGACCTGAGCCTTTAAAAAAAGGCACAGAAAACTCATACTCCCAATACACGAGGGGCTCTCTGTACTGAGGCCTGCTCTTATGAAGAACAAGATCAGTGGCCACCATTGTGCCAAGCCCTGACCCTCATCATCACCATGAACTGTGCTGTGGAGGGAAGAGGTGTGGGCACGATTAAAATAACAACGTGCTCTCTAAAGTACTCTACGCTCTCAAAGCAGTGACGCCCAGTTTTCTGTATTGATACTAATTCTGAACTTCAGCTCAGGGAGCCCGTCAAACAGTTCCCCTGGATGTGGGAGAAGTGCCCAGGGTAGTACTGGCTGCGTGTCTGCATGCACGTGCCTCGGCATGTGTGTGCATTCACCTTTGTGTGCTCCCTGAACTTACGGAGCAAAGTGAAGTGTCCCCAGGATAGAAACTTCGGGCTGCTCCAGCACAGGGGGTAGTCGGGGAGGAGCGGGTCTGCAAGGTCCCCAGCAACACAGGGCGGAACTGAAGACCCCAGGCCCCCAGCAGAGCGGGAAGGGCGCAGGGCTCAGGCAGGAGAAGGTTCCAAGTGCTGTCAGCAGACAGGGCCCCTCAGAGGCTGATGCTGCAGGTCAAGACAAGCTCCTGCAACAGGAATCTGACTGACTTGCTCTGAGTAAAACTAACGTCAAGTCCAGATTTTAATACATAAAAACTGATAATGTTTCCAGTTTTTCCCCAAAAGGAAATGTTTCAGTTTTAAAAAGTGAAAATTAGCTTTTCAAAGAGGTTTTGAAGATATTTTGCGGAATAACTGTCTACAGCTATTAAAATTTCAACCAAGTTATGTCAACTTTTGTGTGGATTTCATTAAACATGACTTCTACTGACGTTTTTGCAAAACAGCATTTTGTTCCACTAGTAAAATGACAAGAACAAATACAGTTGACGTTCATATTCCATTTCCTTCCTTTCTATGATCTTACTCTTCATGTCACTGAAAGAATCAATAACGTAGGGTATTAACTGTTTTGGGAACTCAGTCCTAATATTAAATTTTAATATTTTTAAGAAATAGTAGAATGGAAATACAATTTTCACATTTTTATGTTAAGTAAAACACACAAGACAAGACAACAACATAAATCAGCCCAAATTTTGTCTAGGCATACATACACATACACATACCCCTAAATATAACACCGACAGAGAGAAGCCAAAGAAAGAGTACTGTGTCATTTTTATTTTCCTAATAACTGTCAGTAATTTCAAATTATCACAGTAAATATGCTTCATTTTTATGGTCAGAAAACAAATGAGACGAAAAGTGAAAAGGGAAGGATGATGGCCTGGGGAAGGTGACGCCAGTGGCTGGCTGTGGACCAGCCCAGGTGCCCGTCCAGGTTGGGGAGGGTCACCGGCGACCTGACCGAGACTACGTGATGTGTTTCCACTCCACTTTCAGCTCTAGCCTGCAAACAAGGTCTGTCCCAGGTTGCTCACTTTACATAACTGACAACCAAACTCGTTCTCACAGTGAGTGTTTAAATTCCCAGTTCTCACTAAGTGGCTGTATTCACTAGTTTGCGTGTGATGCTGTTGAACCAAAAGCACCCACTACGGGCGGGCAGCCGCGGCCACAGTCACGGGCCAGGGGCCAAGTGAGCACACGCAGAGCCGGGCAGCACCGCCCCGGGCGTGCATGGCCAGACAGACCCCGGGTGCGCGCCAAACTGCCGTCCACATCCTTTCCTCGTGGGTGCTCACAAAACAGAGTTCTTGGCCCCATGCGGTCAGGAGGGCCCGAAACCAGCACTGGCCACGAAGTGTGTGCAGGGCTGCGCAGGCCACCCCGGCTGTGGGGGTGCCCCGTGCCACTTCCCTCCCCAGGCCCGCACCAACCCAGGAGGCCGAGAGAAGCTGCTGGAACATTGTCATGAGGTCTACAGCTGGACGGCGCCCACAGCTGGAGCAGGTGCCCTCTGAGCAAGAAATGGAGTCACTGGGTCTCAGAACGACCTGTTGTCGCAGCGTTAGCGAGTCTATGCCGAAAGACACACCCCAGAAAGGAAACCTTATTACAGTGACTCTGGAACAGGCCTGACCCGTGCGGTCACAGGTAGAAGGGAACGTGTAATGGGACAGGCTGAGGAGCAGAACACAAAGAGAGTTTTTCTGGACGGAAAAAAAGAGAGAGATTAAAAATATTCAGACAAAATAATACCAAAGACCCCTTCTAGACCTAGAATTATAGCCTGTGCCCAAGCAGTAGAACCGCTGAACGAAGCCTAAGGTGCACAATCTCTGTAAGTCCTGCAAGCTTCTGCCGAGGGGCCGGCACTGCCCCCACCCCCAGTGTCCAGGGTCACGCTGCCGGCTGGCTGAGCTGTCTCCAGGAGGAGCAGCCCTTTCGTTGTGTTGCAAAACTACAATCACTGGAATGTACTGAGTAATTACAAACTAGGGAGCAGGGGAGGGACAGGAGGAGGACACAGGGACCGCTGAATCATCTTTGGGTTTTGTGGGTCTTTTAGTCCTATTTCATGCTCTTGGTCGAGAGGATCCCTAAGGCACAGAGAGTCACTTGGAGAGCAGAGGAGAACGGCCAGTCCCTCGGTCAGCCGCCTTCTAGATGAGACAAGGGGAGTCAGTGTGTGTGCTATTTGGTCTTCTTACAACCCAGTGTTGAATCAACCTGATATTCTTCTGTGAAATCCATCTGGAATGTTTACAAAGGAAACATGCTCTTGACTGAGTTATTAATGAAAAGACAGATTGACACCATTATGGTAATAGGATTTATTTCCAAGTGTGGTCATGTTTTTCTGACAGAGCTCGGCTGTCTGCAGGCTAAATATTCACAGGCATGTCTGCTGATAACATTAAATAGCCTCACTCTTTCCACTCAGGGAATGGGAGCATTCTACTCTCACATCAGCCAGCACGTAAGGAAACCCTAAGAGCGGGCTACCGACTGTAGTCGGCCATCAGCGCTTAGCCTAGAGAACACTGGCTACCAGGCCGTGCACAATTAAGGGGCAATATTTAGAAGCCAAAAATGCTTGTGTTTTTCCTGGGAAAATAAAAGTATTACAGTAATATAAATGTAAAATCCTTAACTCTGCAGCTCAAAGACACTCAAAATAACAATGCATATGCCCTTTAAGTAAACAAGACAGGGGGAGAGTTATTGTTTTAATATGTTCAAAATATTTGCATGTCTGACAAATTCAAAACCTTTCATGGAAAAAAATTGAAATGTTATTTTTCATTAATAGGCATAGTCACATTATGTTTACAATCCGGACTAAAATAGTATAGAAATGAATAGCAGGACGCCATAATGACTAAAAGGGTAACCAGAATAAAAATCTATTACATTTCTTTACCTCCCATGGGATCAAATTTGATAAGAGAGAGGAGAGACGGAGATTACTACGTATGTTATTTGGGATAAGAGTAACACTGTCTCTCTCTCTCTCTCTCATACACACACACACACACACACACACACACACACACACACACACACACAGCATGAAACAGGGAAGTACTGAAACCCCCAAGGCCAAGCCGGGACAAACCCGATGGTGCAGCACAGGAGTAACTCCTGCCAGAGGGGAAGAAGTTCTCGGGAGCACTCAACCTGAACGGTGCCCCTTTCTGCCCAAAGCTCAGATGGGCCACACAAACCTCCCCTTCTCTGAAAACCTGAAACTACCCTCAGCTAAGGATGCCAAGAGAAGCAGGCGTTCTGTGGCACACAGAATGGAGGAGGTGACCCTCTCTAAGCTCAGGCGTTGTACAGGACAGGTAAGAACAGAAGTGGAGGGATGTAATGTTCCTGCCCCTCATTCATTGCCTGCTAAGTACTGGGAAGCAAGGCTGAGCAACGGTCTAGTAGTATTGGAACAGAATACTTTGCAGGAGCCAGAAGTCACCAATTCCAGTGTCGAGAGGGGTCAAGGGGAAACAGAAAAATAGAATCACAGCTGGTGGTCTCCTAGCAAAGATGGGGGCAAGCCTGGGACCCCGATCAACCAGGAAGAGGAGAACGGTTATTCAGCACCTGCTGATTATTGCTCTGGGGAAGGAGACGCTAGCCTAGATTTCTTGGTTTTATAAAAAAAAAAAAATGGAAATCCTCATCTTAGGTGAAATACCCTGCTTCTTAACTGTTAACAAATAATTCACGTTTTAAAGATATTATGTGGGACCAAATATATATACATATGTCTTTAGGCATATTTAACCTGAAACCCTACCCACACCTCCTGCTTCTGATCTCTGACTTCAAGTCTGAAACTAAAGACCTATAAGGACTCAATCATAGAGAAGTCTCTCCAGTTACCCTAAAGGCCAGGAAACAAAGAGGGCTAATTCAGCAGGGCCAGAGGAGGACACAGCGTGATGAAAGAAGAGAAACCAACAGGGTAAGATGCATGCATTTCCTGTAGCCTCACGTGAGTGTGGTGGTGACCTGCACCCTCGTGGAAAATGTGCAGCTATTCTTAAGCACAGTGTTTACTTGTTAAATACATAGACATAATCACAATTTACAGTCCATCACATCATTTGGGATTTGTAAATCCCAACTAATCCTTTCTGTTGTCCTCAGAAAACCATTAATTAATAGCAAAAGTAGCTTCATGTAGTTTTAAAGACATGACTAACATCCAGTTAAAAACCCAAAAACAATTACAGCCAAGATTGGGCGTCTGGAGGGGGCTGATCAGATAAGACCATCCTGATGGAACCTTGAGTGAATAAGGCTGGATCTGTGTGGCTGTCCCAAACACCTCACAGTCAAGACAGGCACTGGATTTAAATTTAGGAACAAGGGGGAAGATGCACGGCTTCTGACATTTGAAGCCATTCCCTAAAGTGCTATTGCCTGTTCAAGACAATTCGACATGCTTAGGGGAAAGTTACCTCTTTTCAAAAGAACATTCATATTTATTTTCATTTTAATGAAGACGTGCTGGGCTTCCGAATTTAAACACAGTGTAACGGTAGACAATGTGGGGATATCCAAGTACAAGGCTGTAAATGAAAGAAAGTTCTCAGCATCAGGTGAGAATCAAGACTAGAGGGCGGTTTGAAGGTGGCTGTCCTCGTCATACAGGTAGAATCTGAAACCAGTGGCACTGCTGCCAAGGGAACGTGCAGTGGGACGTGAGCGCAGACGGCCAGTGCAGCAGGGTCAGGAGGGAAAGAGGCAGTGGAGACGCGGCCCATAAGCCGTTTCCAGAGCTCTACGCAGAGGGCAGCAGGGCAATGGGGCCAGTCCCAGGAGGACTGTGCTTTAGGAAGAGACAGGTCAGAGTGGCCCTGCAGACACACAGGGAAGACCTGCATGCAGAAAGGAGGAACTGAGGTGAGGGACAGGGACAGTGCATTTGTAAAAACCACACCTTTAAATCTGTGAGAGCTGAGATCTTGTCCATCAGAGGGAGACCTGGCCTCCCACGGGAGCAAGGACAGCTGTCCTTAACAGGAGGTGGGCTAGTTATGGAGACATGAGGCTGTTCCTATATGGCTGCCTGAGGTTATGAGTCAAGGGGGATGAAAGCTTCTGGGATGAGAAGGAAGGTTTGCTTTGTCTGCAGCTTTTTAGAAAACTGGTTAATTACATAGTTGATATATGTGGTATTTCCCTGGGCATTTGATCAAAATCTCTTTTTTTTTTCATCTAGGAATATCTACCTCAGTCTGTGGCCTTGGGTTATTCCACAATTTGACTGCCCACGGCGGCTGTATGATCACAGCCTGAAAATTCTCAACTGATGCTTTGAAAGCCAACTTCAGGTTGTGCCCCAGAATGTGAAGAATGGGTTCATGCCTCACACAGTGAGCAGCGAGCCCACTGACTCGTGAGAAACGTGGGCAGCCTTATGAGTAAAGACACGTGGGGTCGTGGCTGGAGACATTAAGGACACGAGGAGGACTGTGCTGGAAGACTCCTGGACCGCCTGCCCACTGGTGAGCAACGCTCGGCCGGATCCACAGGTGGCGGTGCGGGCAGAGGAGGCCTCCCTGAGGGACCTCCTGGCAGCTCCGCCACTCGGCACCCCCTGCTCTACATAAGGACCCGCGAGCCAGCAGTAATGGCATTCTCCTTCTTCAGTTCCATGTGCCAAGGCAATGCTTTTTTTTTAATTAAAGGAGTAATATGGTTTTAAAAAAAATGAGTGGACTTTGAAATGTCATGGAGTCATACCACACCTGTGTCGCCTGGAACATGCTAGCGACCCCCTCCTAGCCAGTGACACCTTCTCGTGGAGAGGCCAGATCTCTCGGCACTGACCCACCCCAGGCAGGCACAAACACGAGCTCACCTACTCTTTCTACCAGCTCTACCATCCAGTGGAAAGCCGATCCATTTGTTTGGAAAAATACGCTTTTTAAATTTTAAATACAGTGCAATAATAAAGAAAGAAGGTTCCACCCCACCATGAACATAATTCAAAAATGCAAGTAATTCACGAGTTAATTTAAAAGAATCAAACACATTTTCAACAGGGCATAAAATCAAAGCGCAAAAAACTCTTCCCTCATTCCAGTAGCAATACCTGTCCCCAAAGGAGAAACCGTTTTCTTGCTTTGCCTCGAGCGGAGGGGTAACGTCCAAAGTTGTATGTGCACCTACTCATTACTATTTCTTTATACCAAATTAACTATTAACCTTTTGAATAAGAACATGTTGATCTGAAGAACAAATTTGTATAATTCAAACTACCTGGTTTAAGACCCATGAAGCTGCCATAATCGGCGCAGTGCGGTGCTGGCACGAGGATAAAGGTAGATTACAGTAACACGGCAGGAACTCTAGACAGACCCTCACGAAGGCACCTGGATTTGCAACGTGGTAAGCAGTCTTTCAACCAGCAAGAGCTGAAGAACCCGATCAATATGATCACGGGAAAAATGAACCTCAGGTGGCACCTCACACCATAGAGAGAAACGTATGAGCTGAAATCATAAAGCTTCTGGAAGAAAACCTAAGAGAACAGCCTCACAACTTGAGGTAGGCAAAGATTTCTTACGTAGGACACAAAAAGCACCAACTATGAAAGGGATAAACGATAACGAGCTTCATCAAAATTAAGACTTTTATGCATCAAAAGTTAAGACAGTGAAAGAGTAAGCCACAGACTGAACGCATACACCACAACACAGACATCTGCAAAAAGATTCAATCCAGAGTATGCAAAGCACGACATGCTAGCAATAAAAATACCACGTGTATACATACATACACATACACACACACACACACACACACACACACACACAGAGGAAGCACATAGGGTCTGAAAAACTGAGGTAAGTAACCAATAAATACATTAAAAGGCATTCCCCATCGTTAGCCAACAGAGAGACACAATAATGTTGACCACATAAAACAGAAAATTAGCACTTTCTTACAGCGGTAAGCACACAGCTACCCTGTGACCCTGAAGCTTCACTTCTAGGTATTTGCCCAAGAGAAATGAAAACAAATGTCCAAAAACCACTTGTACAAGACTGTTTATAACATCTTCATTTATAATAGCTCCAAATTGAGAACAATCCAAATTTTCATCAACAGGGGGATGGATGAACTGTCTGTAACCGTATCATGGAACACTGATCAGCAATAAAAATGAGTGAACTGCTGATACAGGCAGCAACATAGATGAATCACAAAAACAAGTTGATCCAAGAAGCTAGACAAAAAGGGAACTGCTCTGTATGATCTCATTTATAGGAACTTCAAGAACAGACAAAAGGAATTCTTAGGATATAAATCAAAACAGTTGTTGCCAATACAGGGCAGAAATTTGCTGGCAGGGAACAGGGAATGAGATTTGGAGATGATGGAAATGCCCTGTATTTTGATTCAGCTCCTGGTCATGGGCATATATATTCATCAAAATACATGGAATTATACATTTAAGATCTGATCGTGTCTTTGTATATAAACTTTAACTTCAGTTTTAAGAATATATTAGATAAATCTCTCCAAATCAAGGCAAGCACATCAACCTAGTTGGTTAAAGCACTTTAAAAACACTAACATTAATAATCAGAAACTGATTAAGAATCAAGAGCGATAGAGTTCTCTCCAAATCTGATTCTATGAGTTTCCACATTACCCTCCATTTGATTTCTGTGACTGTGGTTTAATACACCTTGCAAAATTTACCTCAATTCTTAAATCAGTTGTTGCCTTAGATTCTGGCAAATGCACAAAAGGGAAATACGCAAATTCATTTCACCTGCACACCTTTCATCTTTTTTGACATGTCTGACTTGGCCTCAGGACGGTACTAGAAGAGGAGTTCAGTTGTGCATTAGTGTTATATTTAGAGAAATGTGGTGGAACTCGAGGGAGGAAATAGTTACAGCACAACAAAACTAATTACTTTAAAAGTCAGCAACCCAGCTAAAAGCTTTTGTGGGGGTGTGGCTGCTGGCAGGGCTTTCGAGCTATGTTTTAAGGGTAGAAATTTGTTTAATTTCAGGTGGCTGAGGTGAGGAAATGCATGCGAGACCAAGAGAAGATTAATAAATCTGAGAACAAAATAGAAACTGCTCAGTCAGGGCCAGCCGCTTGCCAATGTGAATAGAATTACAGTAATCATCTGGATGAGTGGGAGGATGAAGATAAAAGCATAATAAATTCCCAGAAAACTATATTGGAGAGAGAGAGCCATTCTAAATTTAAAAGCTACAGAAATCACAAATTTGAAATAAAGGTATTTACTGTTCATTAAACTTAGACATTTAGTGTTCATTTAACTTAAGGCTCTCATTTTTTAAAAATGTTTTATATATAAAACAAGTTTTATATATTTGCATTTAATTTATAATAATTATTTATTGTATTATATATAATTTTTAGTTATATATAATATATAAAGGTTTCTATAAAGATAACTTTCTTGTTCTATGTTTTTACATTCTTGTTGATTTTTTTATATATATATAAAATCAAGTCATTCTAAAGTTATACTCAACCTTTGATTTTTCTAAGAGTTTTCTCTCCCAGTGAGTTTAGTGTTTTTGTGACCATGACAATATGCCTGTTAATTCCCTTTTTTTCTTGACAGTGTGTAGTAAGAATTGGCTGAAAAGATAGAGTAAAACCCATCTTCCATTTGATTACACAGATCCATCTCTTTCAGGTCCAAAGGATTTTTAAAAAGCCATCAGAGGTTACCCAGACTGCAAAGACAGGGAGATTGCAGGGTATGATGCTTCTCTGGATGTGGGAATTTTATTCTGAAACATTTTCTGAGGGAACGGATGACAAGGAATGAGCCGCTAGAAAGTTAAAACAGAAATGCTGTAACTGTCTCCTTCGTGACAGAACTGTACCAGAAGGGAAGGAACACACTCTATTCAGTAGAGCCAGCAGATCAGCGTCTGGTACAAGTTGAGAACATTTCTGAAAAATTCTATTATCCATGTGGATGACAAAGACATCAGTTGAATAAAATGAAAGAATGATAACATTCTCATATCTTGATATGTTCCCTCTGAATCAAAAATATGATTCAATAGAGGAGAGGTGAAAACAGATTATTAAGCAGGAGATGGCTCTTTGCCAGTTCATCCTGAAAAAGCATTTCTCTGCTCAATGCTGTCATTTTTCTTAAGCACTGGTAATGAGTCAGAGGCCGTGGCTGTATTTCCCACATAACCGACCAGTGATTATAAATCAAGACGGCTAAACTTGAGTTGTTTTCCTTTTTTAATAGAGAAACCTTTGGAAAATAATAAATGAAAAAAGAAGATATACCACAATTGCAACAAAGAGCATCACCACGAAATCTCCAGTTACTAACATCAAGGGGACTCATCTGAAAAGTGCTCCTTAGAGTAAAACTTTGAGGTCGAAATCAGTAATAACTATACATACAAAAACTGCATTCAAAAAGTCACTTCAATTTTAGGAAATCTTGTTTCCTTTTTACTAATTTCTAGTGCTAACAGAATCATTACCTCTCTTTTAAAAATACTTATTATGTATCATATACTGACCTAATAGCTCTGCAGGAACCACAGCACAGAATGTGGCCACACCTCCTGAGTGGTACAGAATGCACATGTGTGCTTGCATGTACCGGGGCACAGACGCATGCACCTGGGCGCAGGTGCTCACACACGTGCATCTGCACACACATGCATGTACACACACACTCTACAATAAGTAAAAAGACAAAGGCAATGGCCACCCCGACATTCACTTTCAAGCAGCATGTGTCAGGGTAAAGACAGTCTCCCCCAAACCCTGGAAGACAGGTTCACACAAGAGCAGTATGAAGTTTCTGGGAGTGAAACAGCAGACAGAGAGGCAGGGAGCAAATGAGATGGCTGAGACGTGAAGCACGAAGGGGTAAAAACGGAAGTGGAGGGGTAAAAACGGGGCTCCCCTCTTTCTGCTGGGAACCCACAAGCCCTGGGAACTGGCTGTGAAGGCAGATAACTTCCTGGGTGTAAAAGCTGCCACGAAGGCATCAGCAGTAGGCATCCAGCCAGGAAACAAAAAGATCACTGTGCTGTTTTATTCTGCTAATGAACATGTGGCTTCAGGATTTCTCATCTTTTTTCCTTAGAGTCTACCCATGTCCTCTGTCCTTGTTAAAATTTGTACTCAGCATACAGTAAATCCAAAAGAAAAGCTAATTTGAGATGACTTGAAAAAGCACCAGATCAGCAGTAGAAAGGGCTGTTTCCCATGAATCTCTGTGCACATTCAAAATAAATAAAATTATATGAATATTCCTTCACACCCACACCTTTAAAGGGAACTGAGGAAAAGATTTAAAAACAGGTGTCTTTGTGGTGTACACATAAGTCAAAATATAATGTTTACACAGGAAACATAAAATGCTGTAAAACCAATGCTACCCAAATAAATAAATAAACCAAAAAAACAGGTGGTCTAAAGAAGTCCAGAGAAAGTGATTTTCTAAGCCACGTCTCTGAAGCAACACGCAGTCGTCTCCTCCCATCAAGGAGGAAGGGGCGCCTGCAGCCACCCTCCAGCCCTGCCCCGGGCACCGAACAGCCGAGAAGAGCCGGGAGCGCGCAGGGGCGGAGCCCCGAGTGCACCTGAAGCAGGAGCCCCGTGCGGGGGGTCAGGGCAACTGCCCGCCTGGCTTGCTGCCCACCAGGCCCTCTGCGTGGGGAGAGGGCACTTAGACGTGCAACGACCGAACCCGACTCAGAAGGAATCCAGTCCCGTCCAAGCGACCATGCCACCCGCCGGAGCACGCGAGGGCGGGGGACCCGCGAGGGCCCCGGCTGGGTGGCGGGGAAGCCCCGGCCTCCCGCGCTCTGCCCTCAGCAGCCTGCAGCGCTGCCCTGGGGAGACGGAGAAGACAGACCCTACTCTGTGCCTCCCATACTTCTTCCTCTCTCCTGTTAGTCATTATCCAACAGCATGGATTTTAGAATTTTAATGAACGGACGTGTGTGAGCCCTCTGCGCACAGCACTAGGACCGCCGCGTCTGTGCCTCCGGGGTCAGCGGGCCCAGCAGAGAGTGCAGAGGGACCTCGGAGAGCTCGGGCCGTGAGGTGGGTTACGGCCCTCAGAGTGGGCACCAGCACTCGCAGGTGGGCGTCAGGGATGCTGGGTTCTTGTGGGAGACTTGGTCCTTGGATGAGCCTCTGGGGAGCTGTCAGAGGAGGAGAGGAGACTGGAAGCCGCGCCCCAGGAGCAGGCAACACTGGCCGCAGGACCAGAGGCCAGGGAAGGCGAGGGCTGCGAAGCTCGTGCACGGAACAGGGCGCGGGGTCAGGCGGAGGAGCCGGGACGAGGAAGAGCGCCAGAGCCAGGCAGGAGTTAGCTGCTCTTCAAAACGTCAAACGGACTGATAGTAATTTTTTGAGCCACAAAGGATCAGGATCAGTGTGTCTGCACCAAAATACTTAATTTAGCCCAAGACACCTGGCTAGATCACAGGGCTGGGTACCGAGTCAGAAGGAGCGGCCAGAAGACGCCAGGATGGCGGGGCCAGAGGCGCGCGGCCCAACGTGGCGACTGTGAAAGTGGCTCTTTCATCTTTCTTTTCCTTTTTTACAGTCGCGTCTCGCACTCTCATTTTTCCTTCAAATACTGTTTGGGTTAGACATTATACGGCTTGTAATGAGAACAGTAAAATGCTGTGTTCTTATTATGGTAATGTGAATAACAAATATAGAATGGAACAACAAAACAGCCCAGGCAATAAAAGTAATTGTTAACCCGTTTTACTAGCTCTGCAGCCAAATTATATTTTTATAAATTACAGTGCCGACGGACGTAACTGTGCTCACAGGTTCCTTGTTGACAAGGTCGCCAGTTTAGTTTGAATATTTTCCGCAGCTGCTGCCCTCACACCTTGAGAGGGAAGCTGCTCCAGCTATGTAGGGCAAGTGGCCGGGGCTGCTAATGAGTCTAACAGATTGGTTCAAAATAGAAGCATAAACCTTCAATTCATGAGGACATGACAGTTACGAAACCAAAGCCTAAGAGAAATAATCTGTGTTCAGGAATTCAGCCTGGCAACATTGCTTGAATTTCTGACATAGTTCTTGACCCAGGCTTGGTAAAACGCGCACACTGTAAATAGAAGGACGGGGAAAAGGTTACAAGAGACCATATAATTCCATGACCGTGAATTTTGCTTTTAGAAGAATCAACAAAGACGACATTGAAAACACGCTTCATGTTCTCTCTTTAATAAAGTTACTGTGAGGGAACCTATCACTAACAACGTCACGGGCTACAAGACCAAGATGACATTCAGAGGTCACAATGCTGGGGGGAGGTGTAGCTCAAGTGGTAGAGCGCATGCTTAGCACGCACAAGGCCCTGGGTTCAATCCCCAGTACCTCCTCCAAATAGAAATAAATATGTAGACCTAATTACCTCCCCCTCGTGAAAATGCACAACAGAATTTACAATGCTAACAAGTGGCATTAAGTAATGGATACAATGAAATTTTAATTTGGGGGTAAGAGTAAGTCACTGTTTACTCTTCCCTTTTTTAAAGTAGAGATGAGGTAAACTTTAGTAACACTCATAAAGAATAAATCTTCATTTTTTGATGCTCTTTCCCATTTCCTGTGCCTTGAGATACCAGTTATAGGAACCGGCTATAGGTTTCAAAATGCAGTCACTGGGGCCACAGAACGGGAAAAGCTGTACAACCAGGCACAGGAAAACACATTTTGCCTGAGGCCAACGTCCAAGTGGAGGCCCTGGCAAGGCAAGAAAGGTCAGGAGCTTTCAGACTAAACCTTCGAATGACACATTATGGCATGATGAAAATGTCACCAAACCCCTGCAAACGTGCAGCTTGAACACATGCCTTTCGAGAAAGGAGGTAATGAAGAGGGCAGAGTCGTGATTCCATCGAGGTCTGGCTCTTTGGAAATGTCAACCAGATGCTGATTCTCCAGCCAATTCCCTACCATTCAGGGGGGATAAGAGGTTTAAAAAAAAAATCACAGAAGGAAAAACCAACACTTTTAAATGTTCCAGGTGACAGGGTGGAGGTGTAAATTTCTTGGAGCCAGCCTGACCCTTTGATGGACTGTGCACTGCAAGCAGCTTACTTGTAAGTCTCTCTTAATTGTCCCGAGTCTCCAGGAAGAGAGGCAGGCACCTGGAGGAGTCCCTTAACTCTTTCAGAGCCGAGAGGACAAACAGTGATTATCACCTGGGGGCCTGAGAGAAGAATAAAGAGATAAATTATTCTAAAACACCAGTGATAATTTGCCTAATTCATCTTGGACAACCTGGAATCTGTCCTAGACAAAAAGGTAACACGGCAATCTGGGTCCTCTGTGCTTCAGAAAAGCTAGATTAATAAACTGTAGATACAAAATAATGTCGAGTTAGATTATGTAATTCTCTCTGAGTAATTTTACTTGGTGTTTAAGGACCTTGAAAGATTTCTTAGAGATAAAATTTATTTTATTTTTAAGAAAACTTACCCTGACTTCTGACCAGGCTAAATATTTCACTTACAGAAGACTTTTTTTTAAAACTTATAAGGCTCTTCTTTTATTTTTCTGATGTGGTAATGGGGGTGGGGGTGGGGGGGAATGTAAGGAAAATGAACATAGAGAAATCCTCTAAAAATTTGTTTTGATTTAACATTCAGTGAGGGAGAGATCTGTTTCCCTGCAGATTTTAAGAGATTTAAATAGTGCCATTTATGTTCAGCTCAATTAAGCTACTGATCATTCCTTTCTTTCAGCAATAAAGTATCCTCAATGCGTTATTACTTCAGAACAATAAACAGCCTGGGCTGTCCAGCCCTTCATTCTACACTGCGCGTGGTCCATGCACAGATTACTAATGTGCCTACATTTCTCCTTCTGTTGGGGAATGGTAAGAGGGCCTGATGGTCTGGACTTGTTCCTTGATAGAGCAAAAGGAGAAAGCTTATATCTAGTTCACAAGGAAAAAAACAAATTTTTTTTTTTTAATTTCAAGAACTCAACAATTGAAAGCCGTGGGATGTTTAGCAAAGCAAAACAAAACAAAAAATGAACAAACATACTCTGCTCCAAGGCATCCCAGGAGAATCCTTCTATTGAATTTGAGGGTCACTGATGTCCCTCTGTCATCAAGCCACTCAGCCGTGTCATAAGAGGTAACCAAGTAGGTAAATGTCAATGTTAGATGGATGTGTACATTAGCATTAAGTGGATTGTTTAATTTGTCTCCATCTGACCTGTGTTTATTCTGAGTCCCTAGTATGTCAGGCACGAAGGGGAAAAGGGTGAGAAAAGGCCTAGCCAGTCCTCCAAGAGCCTGAGATCTCAGGCCAGTTAAAGCTTTCCGTCAGAAACAGGGAGAATTCTTTTTCGCAAGGCCCGACCAGCTGGTTTCTGACACACCTTCCAACTCAAATGAATGAGATACACTATATATTAAATATTACAGAAAACATACACATTAAATAAAAATCCGTTTGACGACACTATAGACCTACCTAGGTAGGACCAACCAATTTCACTAGTGGAAGTTTGGGATGTCTAGTTAAACCTGAGTTTCAGATAAACAACAAGTAATTTTTTTTAACTTTTTAAATTAAAGTATAGTTGATGTACAATGTTGTACTAGTTTCTAGTGTACAGTATAGTGATTTAGTTATACAAATTTTTATACACATTCTTTTTCATAGTCTTTTTCCAGACAGGTTACTACAGGCCATTGAATATATTCCCTGAGCTACACAGTAGGACCTTGTTGTTTATCTGTTCTGTGCAGAGGAGTTTGTACCTGCCAGTCCCAAGCTCCCAATTTATCCCTTCCCACTCCCTTTCCCCGCTGATAACCGTTTGTTTTCTATGTCTGTGAGTCTCCTTCTGTTTGGTAAATAAGTTCATTTGTGTGATTTTTTAGATTCCACATATAAGTGATATCACATGATACTTGTCTCTGTCTGACTTACTTCACTTAGTATGATCATCTCTAGGTCCATTCATCTTGCAGTAAGTGGCATTATTTCATCCCTTTTTATGGCTGAGTAGTATTCTGCTATATATACATTTTCTTTATCCATTCATCTGCTGTTGGATATTTAGGTTGATTTCACATCTTGGCTATTGTAAACAGTGTTGCTGTGAACACTGGGGTTTGTGTATTATTTTGAATTTGAGTTTTCTCTGGATATATACTCAAGAGCCGGATTGCTGGATCATATGGTAACTCTATTCTCAGTTCTTTAAGGAACCTCCCTTCTGTTCTCCATAGTGGCTGCACCAATTTACATTCCTAACCAGCCGTATTGGAGGGTTCCTTTTTCTCCACACACTTTCCAGCATTTGTTTGTAGACTTTTTGATCATGGTCCATGGTGATACCTCATGGTAGTTTTGATTTGCATTTCTCAATTAATGATGTTGCACATCTTTTCATGAGCCTGTTGGCCACCTGGATGACCTCTTTGGAGAAATGTCTATTTAGACCTTCTGTCCATTTTTTGATTGGGTTGTTTGGTTTTCTGATATTGAGCTGTGTGAGCTGCTTGTATATTTTGGAAATTAGTCCCTTGTTGGTCACATCATTTGCAAATATTTTCTCCCATTCTGTAGGTTGTCTTTTTGTTTTGTTTATGGTTTCCTTTGCTGTGCAAAAGCTTTTAAGTTTACTTAGGTCCCATTTGTTTATTTTTGTTTTTATTTCCATTACTCTAAGAGACACATCCAAAAAATACTGTCGCAATTTATGTCAGAGTGTTCTACCTATATTTTCTTCTAGGAGTTTTAGAGTATCTGGTTTTACATTCAGGTCTTTAATCCATTTTGAAGTTATTTTTGTATATTGTGTTAGAGAATGTTCTAATCTCATCCTTGTACATGTAGCTGTCCAGTTTTCCCAGCACCACTTACAGAAGAGACTGTCTTTTCTCCATCATATGTTCTTGCCTCCTTTGTGGTAGATTAACTGATCATAAGTGTGTAGGTTTATTTCTGGACTCTCTATCCTGTTCCATTGATCTACATGTCTGTCTTTGTGCCAGTACCATACTGTTTTGATGACTGTAGCTTTGTAGTATAGTCTGAAGTCAGGGGGCCTGATTCCTCCAGCTTTGTACTTCTTTCTCAAGATTTAAACATCAAATAATTTTGTCCCACTTAATATTTTAAACACATTAAAAATATTTGTCTAGCAACTCTACAGCAAAGCAGTGAGGACCTGCAGGTTAAGATCTGAGAGGATGGAAACCTACCCAGGTGGGGCTTTTTTTCTGCAAGGCACTTGCTGATTCCAAAAACAGCAGTTACAGCCAAGAGAAACTAAACAAAACTGCAAAATATGTCTAGAGCTGAAGGAACAAAACTGCAGCATTAGGATCCACCAAGGAAGCTCAGCTTTAGTCAATGGTCTTTTGGTTAACAGACTGTTGTAAGTTTAACTGTAAGTCTCCAAACGACGTGGAAGTTCTAACCCCCAGTGTCTGCGGATTTGCCTTTATTTTAAAATAAAGTTTTAGAGATGATCAAATTAAGATGAGGTTGTTAGACTGGGCTGTAATCCACTATAAGTGTCTCTTTATAAAAGGGGGAGATTTGGACAGAGATAGACACAGAGGGAGGACACCAAGTGAAGATGAGGACAGAGATCAGGGTGCTGCTTCTCCAATCCAAGGAATGCCAGAGATGGCCAACAAACCACAGAAGGCAGGGAGGTGCCAGGAACAGATTCTCCCTCAGAGCCTCAGAAGAACCAACCCTTCTGGCACTTTGATCTCGGATTTCAGCCACTAGAACTGTGAGACAATAAATTTTTGTTGTTCAAAGCCACCCAGTTTGTGGTCCTTTCTTATGGCAGCTTTAGAAAATTAACACAAGTATCAACTAGAGACAGACCTGTGCTTGGCGGCTGGAGACAGCCTGGGACCATCACGCCAACCCTGTCTAGTTCTTCTTCATTTGCCAGTGTGCCGAGATATCCAGCTTATCAGAACCGAGAACAAATCATCCCAGGAGGAAGATGCTAACATCCAGAGCCTCAAGATATTTCTGCATGTGCAATGTTCAGCACCACTCAGGAACAACTAGGTACAAAATAAAACAAGATAGGAACAGCAACAAAATAATTTTAAAAGAGGTTATCAGAATGGCCAATAAGCCTATTTTAGGTGCTCAAAGTAATTAATCATCATGAATATGCATGTTGCAATAGTAATGTTATTTAGCTACATTTTTACCAGAATGCCTTTAATTAAAGACACTGCCGAGAACAGATGTTGGTCAGGGTGTGAAGCAGCTGGAACTTTGCCTTTCAGTAAATTGTTCAAGTACTGTGAACAATTTGTTGGCACTATCTGCAAAGTTCAATCATACTCAGCAATCCCACACCTGGGTACATACCCAGTAAAATGTGCATACAGATCCACCAAAAGATAGGTACAAGAATGTCCACAGAACCATTTCTCAGTCGTCCCAGAATGGAAACAGCTCAAATGTCCTCCAAGAGCAGACACGCAGAACTCCATAGCAATGGAATGAACACATGACTCACAAACGTGATGCTGATGGCACGAAGTCAGAAGGTCTACATACCACGCGGTTCTGTTTGTACATAGTTCAGGATGATAAAAATGAATCAGGATGTTAAAGATCTGGGAGAGAGGTCACCTTCTGGGAGCAAGGCCAGCCTGGTAACAAGAAGCGGGCACTCGTGTGATTATGTCCTCTACGCACCACTGATACTGTGACATTTCATTAAGCTGCACACTTAGAATCTGGGTGTTTTTTCTGCACATTTTGATGTCATCACTTTAAAGAGCATTTTTTAAATGCTTTTAAAAAATAAGCTTTATTTATCTTAAAGAAATCCACTTAACAGAGATGCAGGAATTACAAAGTGATACAGCTATATTTGTCAGGGTTCTCTAAAGAAACAGAATCAGTAACCAACAGGATCAATAGGAGACACACGCACATATATGCATGTGAATAATTTATTATAAGGAATTGAGTCCTGGAGTTACGGGGGCTGGCAAGTCCAAATCTACTGTGGGCCAGTAGGCGGAGACTCAGGAGAGCAAATGGTACCAATGAAGTTCAAAGGACAGGCGGCCATCTGCTGGAGAATTTCTCTTGCTTGAGAAGGACAGTCTTTTTAGTCTATTCATGCCTTCAACTGACAGGGTGACACCTGCCCACATCAGGGAGACAATCTGCTTTACTCTGAGTCCCCTGATTTAAATGTGAATCTTGTACATAAACACCCTCCAAGTTCACACATAAAATTAACTATCACAACAGCACACAATTAATAAAGAAAGAGACAAAGTAACTTGGTCGTATGGTGGACACAGAAAGATTCGATGCCTGAGGACTTTCAGATAAATGTTAGCAGTGATAATTCCAAACCAAGTCATTTGTAGAGATACACAGCTTTTATGCAGCAATTCAAAAGTGATTTGGATGTGTTACTAAAACTAATGTAGCTATTGGCCCTCATTTATCCATACATAGTTTAGAAATAATAACCTTCGTCTATTTTTTTAGGTGTATATTGCAGTATGGAATCCCCACCAGTATTCTGGCTCAGTGCTGCCTGTTTAGGTCTTTTTGGCATCAGCCCATTTCATACAGTGTAATCAGAGCAGCATCTTCAAGTCCAAGTCCACATGTGTTCACATTAGTGGAAAGTTAAAAACCCCTCCTCGGTTCTCCACTGTCCACACTTGAGAAAGCCCAGACTCCGCAGAGGAATCGTCTGGCCCCTCCTTGTCCTTCTCACCACCCCTCCCCACACCCACCCTTCACTGCATCCTGGGCTCACCTCTCTTTCTATTTTCATTCTTTTACACGTTATTTGACTGCTTCTTCCACCCCCTGGTCCCTGGACATGCTCTATGTTTTCTGATCTCCATGTCTTCCACCAGGCTTTTTTGGCTGTTTCCTGATGCTGGGAATAGCCATCCCTGCTCTGTCCACTGCTCCACTTGAAACCCAAAGTGGAGAAGAGGCCTGGGCTGAGTGTAGGCGCCTGCTTGAACCTCACTGCTGGGCTTCCTGATCTGGAGCAAACCACATCACCTCCTACGCTCTTAGTATCACTATAGAGACTCAAAACATGGCAATGGACCAGAGATGCGGTTGTCGAACACTTCTGCTCCCATTCTGCCTCTTAAGGTTCTACCATCTTACTAAGAACGTGCATGTGTTTAAGGATACACAGCACAAACTCCCTTTCTCCTTCCCATTCTCCTCTTCAGAGGCAACCCACACCGTCGGATTTTCATTTAATGTTTCCAAGCTACAGCCTCCATGTACAAGAAGAAAGATAATTTTCTCCCCTCTTGCACAACTGGTGACATACTCTGTTGGCTATTCTGTATATTGCTTTTTCTTTCACTTAACAGTATAAAATAGGAGATAGCTCCATACACCCACAGAAAGAGTCTAACCGTTATTTATAGCTACACAGTATTTTACTGTATGGATTTTCATAGTTTATTTAACTACTGACCTAGCGATAGCCATTTAGATTATTTCCAGTCTTTTGCTATGACCTGCAATGCTGCACTAAGGAACCTATTAGATAATATTTCACACATGTGTGGATTACATCTACTGAGTAAATTCTTAAAAGTGAACACGCTAGGGGAAATAGCACACAAATTTGCAACTCTCATGCTGGTGCTAAATTTCGTCTGGTATCGGTGCACCCATTTACACTCAGTGACGTGGGAGAGCTTCTACTTCCTCCACATGTTTGCCAGCAGAATGTGCACTAAGCCCTTTGTTCTGTAAGAGTATGGTAGGAAGTATCGCCATGATGTTTTAATCTGCACTTCTATTGTTCTACATGAGCTTGAGTATGTTTTCACTTATTTAAAATCTATTTGTATTTCCTGTCTTTAAACTATTTGATCACAAAATACCTCCTTTTATCTACCAAGTTGTCTACCCTTTCTTACTGATTTTAGTAGTTCTTTATATACTGATAAAGAAGTCTTTTGTAATATGCATCACAAATGCTTCTTCATTTGTGTTTTGACTATGGTAGTTTCTAACATGCAATTTGTTTTTTGTAGCACAATTCAAAACTCATTTTTTTAAACAGTAATCCCACCTCTGGGCATATATCCAGAGGGAACTCTAATTTGAAAAGATACATGCACCTGAATGTTCACAGCAGCACTATATATAATAGCCAAGACATGGAGACAACCTAAACGTTCACTGACTGATGACTAGATAAAGAAGCTGTGGTATATTTATACAGTGGAATAGTATTCTGCCATAAAAAAGAATAAAATAATGCCATTTGTAGCAACATAGATGAACCTAGAGATGGTCATTCTAAGTGAAGTAAGCCAGAAAGAGAAAGAAAAATACCATATGGTAATCACTCACATGAATAATCAAAAAAAAAAAAGAAGACACTAATGAACTCATGTACAAAACAGATCAGATTCACAGACATAATAAACAATCTTATGGTTACCTGGGGGAAGGGGGTGGGAAGGGATAAATTTGGGAGTTTGAGATTTGCAAATGTTAGCCACTATATACAAAAACAGATTTAAAAAATTTCTTTTGTATAACACAAGGAACTATACTCAATATCTTGTAATAACCTTTAGTGAAAATGAATATGAAAGAGTGTATGTATGTATATGCCTGATCGGAACATTGTGCTGTACACCAGAAATTGACACACTGTAACTGACTATACTTCAATGAAAAGAAAAACTCGTTTTTTTTTTTTAATAGCTTTTTGGGTTTATGCCATATTTAAAAAGTCTTCCTCATTCTAAGATTATTTCTTAAATATCTTCTTGTAGCTTCTTCTTATAAGTTTATCTGTATTTTGCATTTATGCCTTGGACTCATCTGAAATTTATTCTGCTCTCATGCATGAGGTATGAAATCAACTTTATCTGTGGAGGACGTTCAAAAATCTCATGAACCAACTCATGAGAGCAGTTACATCTTTTTGTAATTACTTAGTAAATGCCATTTGAAAAAATACATACTTTCCAAACTCACCTATAAACTCCACAGCACTTTTCAATGAAAAGGAGGAGAGTAATACACATCTGTGAGAAAACGTATCTCACAGATGGTTTTATGGTCTTCTGTTTACAATGCAATGTCTCCTCCTCTCCCACAAACATTCCCTCACAGCTGTCAGGAATCCACTGCCACTGCAGCTTCCAGGACAAAGCGTGCATGATTCTAGCCTCTCCCTTTCCCTGGCATTATCCTATCATCTTTGAATATGACTTATGGTGACATAGAAGGCAATGCTCATTGTTCTTTTATATTGCATTTAGAATAAGAAGGGGAAAAGGTATTTGAAGCCAGGTTATTAAAGAACAGCACTGACCCAATGGCATCATCAAACCTCCAGGAAGAAACTTAATTACATTCCATTAAAAAGCTCAATGCTGTCTTGTGATATGAGCGAATTAACTTAATTCAAGGTTCAGTTCAAGATTATCTCCTTTATGCAAAACTCTCCTCTGGAAGTCTAAATGGAGGTTATGGCTAGGTTTCTTCCCTTGGAATGCCCAATTGGCGTAAGTAACTACTTCCATTATTTTTAAGGATAGGCAACCACTGAAAATTTGTTTTCTCTCTTAATTTGATATAAATTGTCAGCATTATAACTTTTTCACTTCAGTCACCACGTATAATGGTTTTGTGAGTTTTCCTATAATGCTACCTTAGTTGGACAATTTTTTGCCAAGAATTTCTAATGCTTTTATCATATATAGTCTTATTTTCCCCTTAAAAGTACGTATTAAAGAAGATGTGAAATATGTTGAAAGAAGATGTAAAATCAAGAAGGACACTCTGGTTTTTATTGTAGATAATAAAAATGGAGAAAACCCTGGAAGTGATTTTGGTGCAGGGGTTACAAACTAAGAGCTCCGTTCTGGAACACCATTTTTGAAACGGCTATTGGTCGTGTGGAAGGAGCTGTCCGGAAGAAAGGTGGGGGTGTCTGGATTTGGAGATCACTGGTATAGAGAGAACAGGATGAAGTTACACAGAAAAAGTGAGGAGAGAGAGGAGAGAGCCCAAGCCCCCGATCCGGAACTGACAGAGGAGAACGAGTCTGCAGGGAAGTGAAAACTCAGCCAGCGCTGCAGAGGAGACAAGAGTGCGGTTCCAGGGGCTCAAGACAGGGAGGCGTGAGGAGAGTGGCCCGCGTGCTGACTGCTGCAGTGAGAGTAAGACAGGGAACAGCCCACAGGTGTAAGGGAAAGGTCGCAGCGATAACAGGGGTGCAGGTCAGACTGCACTGGAAAGCAATGCAGAGGTGACAACAAGGAACTGGAGACAGCAGGACTAGACAACTCATTCCAAAGCAACTGCGTGATGAAGTGGGGAGGACAGGCTGCAGGGGAGAGCAAACCAAGGAAGGGTGATGCGATGTGTAAGGTCCTGCAGACCACGACAGCAAACAACAGGAAAGCAAGCCAGGACGACTGGGTGGTGGCAGTGGGTATAGATTTACAAGGAACCTTGGGTGACTTTGTCCGTCAGTGATCAGCTGCACGGTGGCAGCCAAGGAGAAAGCAGGTGGCTGAGCTGAACCAGAAACAGGGGTTTCCAGGTGAGGAGCCCGTCTCCAGTGGAAGAGGGAGATGCTCGGAAGAGTGGGAAGCAGAGTCATGTACCTCAAGCAGCAGAGAGTTTTGAGAGAAAAAGGAAGAGAAAAAGTTTAAGAAACAGCCGTGCCTTCCTCTGTCACGTAAACAGGAACATATCCGAGTAGGCCTTTGGTCAAGTAACAGAAGGTCTCGTTCCACGCGATGCAGAGGCGTGGTGCACCAGGTGCCTCCGAAGCTTCATGCTCCACCACGCTCACTCCTGCCTGCTCTGGCAGCCTGTCAAACGTGAGTAACATTAGGGGAGGCTTTATCACCAAAGATGAAATGGCAAATTCTGTAACCTGGCTGACAGTAAAAATTTCCAACCTGCGTTTTCTGGACAGCGTTCTCAGTAAATTCTAATTTGGGAAATAGAATAAGATCACCTTACATAAATTTCCCACCCATTCAGTATAACATTGTCATGTTTTAACTGTGATATATTACCGAGTAAGTCACGCGTGGGGTGGGCGTGGTGGGAGCCCCTTCTGAGATTTTGATATATGAAGTAACTGATTTCCCTGATAGCCTGCACACTTTATAAATGAGCAGGTGAACTCCCTGCCAAATTTTACTCCTAAATCAAGATCCAATGATTCAATTGTGCACGTATAACAATGAAGGGAGCCATTGTGATACACTATAGCTAAGAGCCTGCTTGGTGAAGTGGGATCAGAATGCAGGAGAGCACAGAGAAAGAAAGCAAAACCCGCCAGAGATGCTGGGATGCGGTGAAGCTAGACGCATCACTTGGAATATGCTTGCTGTGAAGAGAGCATTTCACAGTAGTAAAAAACAAAGCAAAAACACAGAAAACAAAACAAACCCAGTCATAGATCTTCTAAATCACATCTTATTTATCCAAGTGTCCTTCTCTCCACTTTTGCCGAAGAGTTTTGCTTCCTGAATTCTGGCCCCACCCTCCACACCCCGAGCAAGACGTTCTCCAAAGCTTTAGCCAATGTTTCCCAAATCCTGGTCCAAGGAGTAATGTCAGGTTGGCTGCCTCAAAGTCTCCTCAGAAGCTTTGGAAAAATGGAAATTCCAGGGTCCTGTCCCAGAAATCCTCATTCAATAGGTCTTTCTTAGGTGGGGCCCAAGAGTCTGTAATTAAAAACAGATTTGCCCAAGTGATTATGATACCCAGGTAAACAGGAGAATCACTGCTCTAGACTAGCTAATGGAGAGTACTGATAAATTATTTTATAGTAAAATATCTCAAATACAATACAATTAGAAAACTTAACTTCTAAATGCTGACGCTTTCCCGGGCTTTAACATTTCAAGGATAATCCCACTGAGAGCTATGAGCTATTGCTATGAGCTCGGCCGTCCCTCCGGTGCCCCCGCGGAGGGCAGGTGTCGGGGCGCGCAGCTCGGCTCTCCCAGCGCCTCTCAGCCCAGTGCCGCGGGGTGGGCCGCCAGCGCTCTGTCTGTTTCACTGACAGTGTTACGTGACTACTTAAAACGAATTGATTTTCTGATCTCCAGTGACTCCTGATTCACTTAGCAAGATCGAGAATCCATGTGTCAGTTTGTCATTTGAACCACACAGAACCTGAACAGATACAGTCACCATGATGACTGTGGTGGTTGTTTGTGGTGATGATTCAAATAATAATTGAAAATGATAACTCCACTGATCATTCAAAGCTTATCTTCACAGACACTGTTAGAAACGCTATCTCAAAAGAAATGTCAAGGATACTTAGGAACAGTCTATTAATAATTATTTTATAAACTGTAAGTGGAAAATATTATTTCTTAAATAAGTAAGTTGCCTTTTTTATAAGTGATTTTAAATATAAATTAGTAAGCAAATTCACTCATCAAGGATTGTAAGTATATATTTGAATATGTCATCTAAAGCTCAAAACGTTTGTATTTTTTTCTTTCACAGGGAAAGTGAGTGGGTCACTCCACAAGAGAGAGTGTGTGACACTCAGGCCCCCACACTCAATGAATCATCAGCATGTGCTGATGCCTCAGTTACCAGGCGCCCATACTCAACAGCTTTGGGCAAGTTATGGGGCCTGCTGAAGACGTGGTTAGCCGCACCTGTCCTCCCTCTTCTAGTCCCGGAGCTCTGATCCTCAAGAGGCTCCCTGGCCGCTCAGCATAAAGAGCACATTCACCAGCCTCCTTCCAGCCAGAGGCGGCCCGGCCACTCAGGTCCGCCCAGTGGGATGAGGGGGAGAGTGGGCACAGCTTCCAATCCCCACCACAGCTGGAGTGCGGGGTCCCTTCCCCCCCTCGTCCTCCCAGCGGCAGGAGCGTGGGCGTGAGGACTACAGGGAGCATGGGCAACTTCCTGACGGAGTAGACGCCACTTATTCTATGTGGCAGAGCTGCAAAATGGGAGAGCCACGGACATGGCCGCGTGTCAGTCCTGGAATGACCACCCCAACGTCATCTCTGAAAAACAGAAATAAACCCTGTTTACTGAAGGCACGACTATTTGGGTTTGTGTTCTCTGCCATTAAACCTAATCTTAACTGACTTTGGTGCCTTACAGGCTGGCCCTCCAAGCAGTTGGTACTTAATCTGGCAACTTTCATATTATTTCCCTTTAGTGAGGGTGAGAGCAGGCGTCCAGCCAGCAGGGTGGCAGGAAAGGGCTCCAGGTGGGTTGAAATCTGCCTGTGGATCACTAACGTGGGCTAGAACGGGTGACCGAAGGCAGCTGCTTCCGCTAAGGCCAGAGGTGGCGCCTGCACATGCGCGCTGACGCTGCAGAGTGAGACGGCGGGTGGAAGCCCTGCTGCACCTGGCGGAAAGCGTGCCGCGGATGCCGAGCACTACTGTGCGTGTTCCTCATGGCAACGGTCTGCGGCAAGGCAGGCTCTCAGCGGCAACTGACTGCACAGTCTCTCATCTTTAATAACATACGTGCCAGCCAGACAGACATATGCCTTAACAGCTTTTAATTATTTCTGCTGTTTGCTTACTTCTTTGCATTAAACATAACTTCAGTCGTCTGCATATTCATCTGAGATCTCCATCCCCTTATCCTCAGTAATCACGTCTTTAATAATCATTGCCAGGTCTGCGGGGGTTTTTGTGAAAACAATCAGCCTTTCTTTAAGCCGAAACCATTCCACTTACCTTGAAGTTCTTTTTTTTTTTCTCCCTATTCATAGTTTCTGCTGATCTTTCCTGGCAGGAGGGAAGTTTCGATTGCTCCCGTACTGACTTGTTTTCTTACCTGTGGTTCAAGCATAACCCCGTTTTACAGCCACCCCCAGGCAGCGCCGCGGTGTCTCTGGGCAGAGGAAGTCGTCCCTGGTTCTGAAGCACTAACTCCGTTAACGTCACAGGGGATTTTAAGAAGGACGGGTAGCATTTCACTGTGACTATGCTGGTCGGACTGAATGGACAGAGGGTGTCACCAAAGAACAGAGATGCTTTCATGCGGTTTCCCACCAAGCTTCATCAAGGTCACCCAAAAGGATGATTCTGAAGCCACCGCACAGTGTCCACATTCTCAGTCCATGTTTCCCAGGGAACAAGCATGGATTTGAACAGCGAAGGAAAACCTGGCCTTGCTACCTCACTTGGAACATACACAACCTACAACACTCTCCATAAATAATCCAGACAAGGGATGAGATGTCTGATGCGTGAACCTAGTAAGATGGGCCCCAGAGAGAAAAGAAAACAGAGGGACGAGGTGGCTGCTCTCACAGCTCTGTTTTTCTGGACACGGGAGAGAACCGCGGGTGGACTGCCAACTAGACGGGGACTCAGCAAGCAGTTGCATCCTCTTCGCAGTGTGTCAAGTGCTCCTCCATCCAGGCTCATCCCTTCCCATCTGGCAGGCTGTGTCCTACTTCCACAGGCCCTGCCACGTGGGTGTCTTCTGCACACGCACCCCTGGGCCTCCTCGCCCCACCCCCCCGGCGGGGCTCCCACTGCCCGGACTTCTCACCGCCTTCCTTCTCTAGACCAGCATGATCAACTGCGAGAGCCCTGCACTGAGACAGGATTTCCATCCAAGTTAGAGCTGTCTGGTAGAATGTGTGCTGCCCACTTAAAGCTGAGTTTCAGATAGACAACAGGTTTTAATTTAGTGTTACATCCCAAATATTAATTATTTCTTCTCTGAAGTTTAACTTTAGGTGTCCTGTATATGTGTATTTTGCCAAATCTGGCAGCCTTAGTCCAAATTCAATTCCACCAAGTCAAGCACGCCATTAATGTCAGAGGTTCTCAGTTTCTTCATGGCCAAAAGGAAGGGGTGCGGTTGCTGGGAGAAAGGAACGAGACAGCTGCCGGGGCGTATCTGCCCTGTCTGGCTCTGTGTTAATCTACTCAGCGTACATTATGAATTTGACAGATTCTTTCTGAAAACCTCCTGTGTGCCAAGTGTTATCTTCTGTACAAGCCATCAGAAAGAATAAAAGGTGGGGCTCAGGAATTAGCAACAGTAGTCCCATGTTACCTACAGTACTCCCATGAAGAAATAGTTATTCCTACCTCGTCCGTGGAGGATTCTCACAGAACCAGTCATAAAGGGGCTGGATACTGATGTGAACCCCAACCTGAACACCTTCCCTCACACCGTCATTCCCTCTCAAAGGACACGGCAGAATGGCATCTTAGCACCAAAAGTACTCCAACTCTGCGACTGGTGGACATCCCTGTTTATTCGTTATCCCATGTACGTGCTTTAAGGCTTCCTGGCATCCCAGGATGCCCAATGGTGTGTTTGTAAGGCCAGTTAGACAGTTGTTTCCAGCGGGGTCATTTCAGTGATGGCTGAGAGAGAGCTCTTTTCAATGGCGCCATGTCCAAACACCCATTACCAACGTCAACACGGGATGTGCTATCAGTGGGATAACTGGATTCTTTCTTCTCTTGCTGACTTTCCCCCTGCAATCATCTTGGATGAGATTTGGGGAGTTTTAGGAAGGGCTGAGGCCCTGGCGAGATGTAAGGATATTTGCTGAGTACATTGCTTCGAATAAAAACAGCTGAAAGCTTAACGATGTCTTTTTAGGTCATGGCAAAATGCCCCTGGGGTCAACAGTGGTGGTGAAGTAGCTGCATGAAAACATCGTGCTCCCCCAGCCGAAGAGACGACGGGTGCGTTCCAAACTGCCACTATGCTGCCTCCTGAGGAGAGGCCTTCCCCTTCCGGAGGGTGTTACCAGCAGCTGCAAAGACAAGCGAGCTCCCTGCACATGACCTGCCTGTAGCTCCCCGAGAGGCTTCTGTGCCCACATGCGATCCGCTCAGTTGTCCACATAATGAGTATGTTTTGTTGGTTTGTTGGGTTTTATTATAGATGCTCACAGTTTCAAAATGTGACGATTTCTACAAAGCTTGTAAGGAAAAGAACAGGACCCCAAGATTCTCCTGTACTTCTCACATCAACCAATTTCATTTTTTCTGTCTGATTCTTTTGTGTCTTTGTTTCTATTTTTTAAAATAAAATGATTATATTGCTACTTTTTAACTTCTCAGATGTAGGCAAAACCTATGGACTAGCCACTCCGGAAACAGGGATTAGCTCTCTTCCACCGCAGGGTTCAACCATGGCTAAGCGTCCTGACTGTCTCCCTTCCCCCTAGCAGAGTTAGTTTTGGTTTCATCAACATTCTCTGTTGATTATGTGAATACTCCCCACAGTGAGGCACGTGCTACAGTCTGATGATGCTTTCCCTTTCCTGCGCGTTCTGTTACCCCCGTTTGAAATAATGATCTCCCTTTTGACTGCTTAGCTATCTGTACCTCCCATAAAGTTTACCCCAAACACTTCACTCATTGTCTAAATCTCCTCTCCACCATTTCAGATGTATCAGGTAGCTTGTCAGCTTCGTCTTTTTGAAGGACGCCTTCTGGAGCCTTCTGACCTGCCTCAGAACCCTTGGCCAGGCTCTGTGCCTGGCCACTGGCACCACAGGACGCACTGGAGCCCTGCTTCCCACCCGCCATTCTTCCTTTCTGAAGCTACATGTTGCTCAGTACTTCCTAAGGAAGGGTTCTTGAGAGTCAAATACTTAGAACTTTGAAGCCTGAATATATCTTTATTCTAATCTCCTTCATTAACAGTTGGGCTGGGCATAGAACAGATTCAAGGTCACTTTACCTCAGGATTTTGAAGGTACTTTTCTGTTGGAAAGTCTTCCAGCTTCCACTGTTTTGCTGAGAACCCAAAACTCTTCCATCTCTGTGATTGTACGTGGACCAGTCTGTCTGCTCTCTGGAAACTAGCAGGACTTTCTTTGGGTTCCCAGTGTAATGTTTATTTAATGTTACATGTATATTTAAGACTTACTTAAAAATACACAGTTTATCAACGACTTGCTGGGCACTGTACTAGACGCTGGGAACTCCCGGAAAACAGGAGGGACCCCGGACAGCACTCAGGTCTCAAAGACGTGCAGTCCAGGGAGAGTCTGAGATGCTGGGTCCTCACGCAGGCCTCTGCCGTGGATTCAGGCAAATGCTCTGGAGGACGAGCGAGGAGTCTGCAGAGATCACTGGCTCCTACAGCCATGTGCTTTGCATCTACAAAGACCGTCTCCTCCTGTTTCACACACACACCTGCATGGAAACCAACACCAAACTCTGAGACAGGGAAATACAGATCAACTGCCCAGCCGTGAAGCAAGCCTTGGCAAGCAGATTCTAAGAGTTTCCTAATATCAAGAAGGGAAATGATACAAAAAAACTTCTGCCCTTATCTTATGACAGCACAGTGAGACACAAATTTGACAGAAATGGGAGGAAACAATAGTAGGACCCAACTCCAGAAGACTGCTCCTTTTTATCACCCGTTCACTGACACTTTCTTCCAGTGTCAAATACAGCTTATATACTAACCAGGAAGGCTGCTTCTTCATGGCTTCGTTACTAGAATAAGCACCTGCTAATGCCAATAGGAAGCAAAGTTGTAAACACCTAGTCACACAGAACAGAGAGCCCCGCAGTCGTCTGTGTCTCCACTGCCAAGGCCTCCAGATGCTTTAATAAATCCAGTGGAGGAAGTACTGCCAGAGCGCTTAGTCCACCTGTGACTCATCAGCTCGTCCACCAGCAGTAATTTTTCTCAAAATAAAAACAGAAGATGAGGTTGGGGAAATATGAAATTCACAATTAACATGATGGGGGAAGAAAATGATGAAAATAAAAGCGTAGAAAAAGAAGAATCTGGGGTAAACCTGAGACATTCCATCTTTGCTTGGAATAATGGGAAAGGAAAACACAGCGTCAACAGAGGACTAGGACCTCAGATATTTGCTGTCACCCGGGGTTTTTAAGGTGATTCAGAGGGTCATGCACATCAGGATCCTCAAAAGAGCTTGCTTAGGACGACAAACGCCTGGGCCCTATCCCGGCCAAACTCCTATCAGAAATCTGCTTTTTCACTAAGCTCCCCAGATGACCCAGGTGTCTACAAGTTTGGGAACCACTGCTTGATGCTGCCCTTGTAGTGAGGAGCAGCGGCTGGAATTCACCCCCTGCTTGGAGGGGAACAGCAGAGGGAGGGAGTTTCCATATGGGATCTGTGGCTCATATTCCAAACAAGGGAGGTACCCGGCATCTGGTCTCTCCCTCCCTGGCTCCTTTCTCTCCGCAGCCACAGGGAGACATCGGGCACCATGCTGTTTCCCTTCCCAGTTTAAGGCTGCTTGTGTGCACGTGCGTGTCTCTGTGCATGCACGCCTGCCCATGTGTGCGTGTGTTTGATGAGGTTCGACAGTGACTGTGAGAAAACCTGCCTAGTCTTCGGGGAACAATAAAAGGACTTTTACTTAATGACAGGAGGTAATTTATAACTTTCTATTCATTTTTGTGTGTAATTAAACTCGGAAGATTTTGAGCTGGGGCTGGGGGCCAGGACAAGGTTGACTTACAACCATTTAACAAGCTCAAAGGCCTCCCCTCTGAACACCAGTCCTCTACATCCCAAGACAGCAAACCATTGTCCTCCCTCCCCACAGCCTGAAGGACTGGCGATCCAGGTGGGACTGCAGCCCACAGACATGCGGAATGTCCCAGCGAGGTGAGCCCTGACTTGTCTTTCTCCTCTCACCATACAGCCAAGCCTAAGGACAGAGGAAACTACGAGGTTTGAATCCCAGATCTTCCCACAGTCAGGCCAGTGCACTGGTTGGAAGTGACAGAAATCCAACTCAAAGCTGCTTAATCAAAAAAAGTAACTCATCTCTACATAACTGGGAAGGCAAGGGATGGAGTTGGCCTGACTATTTTGGGACGTGTGTAGTCTGGGCCTCCTCCTCCCTCCCTCTTCTCTCTCAGTGGCTGCATTCCCTTGAGGCAGAAGTAGATGGTTCCCTGCAGTCACTGGGGGTGGGACAGCAGGTGCAGCAGACTCAGGCTTGCATCACTCAGCCTGAAACTCCACAAGAAAGAGAGAACACACACCTTTCTCAGTGGCCATTTACTCAACCCCAGGGAAAGCTTCTCATTGGCGCCCGGGTCACGTGCCCATCACAGGACCAGTCATGATGGCCTGAAGGAACACAGAGTTGAACAGTCCTTGAGGATGTGGGTGGGGTGGTGATGGGATGGTGACTTCAGTAAGAAGTCCCACAGAGGAGTGAGAGGCAATTCCCCAAACTGAGAGGTGACGTCAGCAGGAACACTGGGCAGATACGAACATCTATTATTCTCACCCACCGGCTTTGTGACTTTGGCAAATGAATTAATTCCTCTATGCCACATGGGGTTGTTATGGGTATTAAATAAGATAAATTATATCAAATCCTTAGCATGTAATGACAATCAATACACAGTTACTATTATTGCCAACTTCCTTCTTAAGAATTTACAAACCATGCAAGGATCTAAGCAGAATTAAACCCAGTTTTATTTATATGATCAAAAATCCCCAGGAATTCTAGTTTGAGCACTTTATGAGATGGTGTGGAGACAAGACTAGCACCTAAATCACAAACAAATCAGCGACTCGCTCTAGTGTCCAGCCGAACTGTCACATATCACACTGCAAGCACAATGCAGGTTTTAAAACACGAAACGTCCACCACAGAGGAGGCTGCTGGCTTTGTCAGAGTGGCTCACGCCCTAGAGCCAGAGGTGGCCTTCAGGCGGGGCTGCTGGCTCCTGGCTGCCGCCCTCAGCCTCCTGAGCCGCCGGGCTGGGCCAGGGCTGCGGGCACCAGTGCCTCAGGGAGCCCGCGGGAGCTTTCACAGACGTGGATCAGTGGGAGGCCGCGTCTGCAGGTGCACACACCTTGCAACTGCTGGCCTCAGGGCGGCCGATGCCACGAGGAGACACCCCGACGCCCCTGGCCTGCGGCACACCCTCCAGGACTCGCCCGTGGGCGGTGAGCAGGTGCCCGCAGGCTGTGCACCTCCCTGTGCCCCTGGGCTCCCTGCCGGCTCCCCTCCCAGGGCTCCGGGCTCAGCCACCCCACCCGGTCTGGCTCCCTCAGCACCGAAAAGAGACAAACCGTGCTAGGTGCTGGTCTGCCGTCAGCCTCTCCTGCCTGCCTGCCAGTCCCTTCCTTGGGTCTTGTCAGCTTTGACCCTGTTCCCTAAATGTACTCACCTTGTATTATTCCAGCTAACCTCTTCCTCACCATCTGCATTCCCTCTGAGATCGATTTAACACTCACAACAAAAATGTTTATTTTTTACAGGTGCAGTGCAGCCAAGGACACAGACAAGGAGACTGGTTTGGGTTAAATGTGTCTACAGATCTGCTGGAGGCGCACGGCCCTCCCCCAGACCCCACCCTTGTGCAGTGCTGGGTGCCTCCCACCCTGCCCGCCGCTCAGGGGAACTTAATGTTCTGCAGCTTCTCCCGGACCAGGCGCCGCCTACACAGGGTTACGGGCTGGGGGACGGAGGGAGGGCCACCTGGCACAGCCCCATGCCAGGTGGGAGCAGTTTTCTCAGATGCTCTGATGTTTGCTGGCTCCTCTTTCTCAACTTGGTGACATAACAGCATAAGAGGGAAAAGGCCTAACCATGAAAAAGAGGTGAAACAGCTCCTGGACTTCCTTTGAGCCCGTCAAGCATCCACAGCAGCTGTTCTGCTAACACCACAGCCACGGAGCGGCTACATTAGATGAGGCGCGTGCTAGAGAATGCCACTCATTACTTCCCAGACTTTAGAGTAAGAACTGCTTAAGTTTGCATCCTCATTCTGCAATGTACTAGTTACGTGACCATGGGGAAATGAAACACTTTTTCCCCAAAATTGCAATTGCAGATTTACAAAAAAGAGCTGATCATGTTTCCCAGGGACATAGTTCATAGAATTAAAGAGAGAAGCTGAGTGCGAGGTATGGCAAGTGGGAGTACCTAGTACATATGGTGGCTGGTACCTCTGCTCATGACAGAAAGGGCACGCAGGAGCCATGCGTGGGACACATCAGGGGGCCACGCACGCCGCACAGGGCGATGCTGCCTGCGGATCACTAGGATCTTCCCGTGGGACTGCCTCCTGCGAAGTGAAGGGAGAGATTCCAACCAGAGGCCCCAAAGTGTTTGGAAATTTATGTTATAATTATTAAGTACTAAATATTTTAAAATAGTGAACACACACACACACACAAAATAAAGCGACACAATCCAGACACCTCAAGAGGGTTCGCAGCACAGGGCTGAGTGTGAGGCTGAACCACTCTGAGGTCTCCCACTCTGAGCGGGGCCTTCTCCCCAGTGGTGGGATTTGGACTTCCTTCTGTGGGTGATCGGGAGCCATTAAGGGCGACACTTGGTCCAAACTGGTGCCCCTCAGTGTTCTTGAATGATGCTCTAGGTCTGTATGTAAACAATAGAAGGTTCTTTGAAAGAAGGTTTCTCCACGTTAATGGTTACCTTAGATGTGTTTATCTGAATTCACACTTTAAAAAGCCCTGTTGTCATTATAACCATGGTGACGTGACACAAGTCCTTTGGCTTTTTCCCCTCAGTGATGTATAGCTTTTCCTTGCCATTTGAGAACAGTGTAACAACAACATGTGGTGGGGAAAAGGATTTGCTCCATCCCAGGGAGAGGAAAAGTCAGGAGCGGGCGATGAGAGGATGACTGACTGTGAGCCCACAGGCTCCGCCCCCAGGTGTCCCTGGGGCCTGTGTGGATTCCGTGAATCACTGTCTGTAGAAAATCTCCTGTTGGCTGGGAATTTTGAATTCAGTTATGCTTCTGTTTGAATCCCTTCACTGACACTGCCATGCTGTGTCACCCCGGACAGGTCACTTAACCACTCTAAGCCTAAGTTTATGAAACTGTCATAATAATGTCAGTGTTACAGGACTGCTGTTAACTTAAGTGAAATTCCTAAATTTTACATGTTCTGGGTATATGGTGGGAGCTTAAGAAAGGGTGCTTATGAGGGGACTTTACATTTTTATCAGAGATACAATCCACTGGGCATTTTGTTCAAAATGGGTCTCCTGTCATAAAGCAAATGGCACATCAAGACGTCTTCTATCATTAAAACCCTTAACAACTGGGCAAGTGCCTACTACTTGGTAACACGGGGAGACTAGTTTTCAGGGAACAGAAGTCAGGGCAAGCGAGATTTGACGGTGGGATGTGGAGATGTCAGTGTGGAGGCTGGAGACGTCAGACCCAGAGGAAGCACAGAGCCTGGGGAAGGCTTCAAGGGGGCGATGGACACAAAGGAGGGAGAGCTGAGCTGAATGTGGGTGAGAGAAGTGCCCATCACAGCTTCCCGAGGCACCCCTCAAGGCGCAGGGCACAGCCTACCCTGGGACAGTCAGATAAGCACATTCTGCGGGTTGTCAGGGTGAAAGACAGGCAGACGTGAGCCACTCTCCACTCAGCTGATTCATCCTGGCCGCCGGCCAGCCACTCTCCAAGCTACCTCTGCTCTGTTCATCCTGTTAGAGGAGGAGTCAGCCCCACTCTTACTAAAAGCCCCTATTTTGTGCTGACAAGCACAGTTTTCACGCACTTAACGATACTGATGGGGAGACAGGATATACAAGATTGAGTGCTGTTATGATCCTTATCTTTCTAAGGATGGAAGGTGCTAAGTTATGATATTATAAAGCAAGGACTGAATTATTGGCTATTCTTCAGGAAAGAAGGAAGGAAGTCATAAAATAATTTGCTGTGTAAAAGAAAATTTATTTTCTAGGATGAATAGTGTTTTGAGACTGCCCAAGAGGTTAACGACAAGGCTGGGAATGGAAAGAATTCACAATACACTGGTTTGTTGATACATGTGCTTTTTGGTAAATTATGCTGTATCTCAATAAAAAGTTTACATAAAAATTGTTCAGACGTCGCATTATACTGGTATGAACTACTAGCACGTTCAGTGAACAGACAAGGAAGTCCTCGCTGAGGCACAAGCAGCTCACAGGCTGAATTACTTTAGGGAACCCCCAAATTCAGACATGAAGCTGAGGTATAGATAAAAACATCTTCAGCAAATATAATGTTATTAAACAGCTTCTGTGCTCAAAGATTTACCTGTTCCTTCAAGTTGCCTGTTTACACAAAGACACCTAAGTAAACCTTAGGATGCTCTAAAACAGCACATCCTGCCAAGCGATTATCTGCGAGGTGTGAGAGAACACTCGCCCCACTTGGAGTCTGTGTCCTATTTAATCACCCTGTTTCAGATGTGATTAAGAAGAAATCCATGCTCAACCAAGAAAAAAGGCTCAAGAAAGTGCCAAGATCCTCTTAAAAACACACTGATGCAATCCTCTGCCTGAAAACACAAAGCCAGGTGGTGCCAGTCTCAACTATTATTCAGAGAAGTCAGTCTTGGAGATTAAAGCCTGCCTGTGGAGCTGGCCTCAGACTGTGCGTGTGCCCCACACACACACACACACAGAAGCTTGCACACACGTCACACGCATGTACACAAACATACACGCACATACTCACCTTCCTTTCCAAATTAACAATTACGATATACACAGGCATCAAATGTCATCATTAAGAATATTGCAAGATGCCGGGTCTGGAAACAGAACTGCCACTCAACTCTAGTACCAGAACTGTGATCCTCGGGACACATGAGCCCAGGTGAAACTAGGTCAGCCAGGTTCTTACAGGATTAACACTGGATCTTCGTAAAAAATGTCTCCAGAATGATACTGACACAATATTACAGTCATTCAAGCTTCTGTCCCTTCCCTCGTTATCTCATTGGCTGCAACTCGCAACTTTACAGGGATACTCTGTGCATTTCTACATATAACTAACTTTTTATTTTATGTAAGGTGAATACAATTATACAGGACCCAAAATCAATGGATTTAAATCCTAGGTTGTAGTTCACATAAAAGAGCAGTTTGTCAAAGAAATACAACCCTTTTCAGACTTCCTGTGAGCTTATTTTCTTCCCTAAATTTTGCAAACTAGCCTTTCCCTGTTTTCTGTTCTACTCGAATCTACCTTTCCCATAAAGCATGCCATCACACACACACACACACACACACACACACACACACACACAGAGACACACTTATCTTTCCAAATTAATAACTATGATAAACGCACATTCGGTTCTCGGCTCACAGCTTCTAAAAGCCTTGTAATCTCAGGAGTGCAGAGTGTCTTCTGCCTGCTCCTGAGATGAGTGGGGGCTGGGGCCCACCTAGCTTAAGAGTGGGGGCTGGTGGCCAGAAAGACCAAGGCTCCACGATCAGAGGGCTGGGACTTTCAGCCCCACTGCTACCCCAGCCCCAGGGAGGGAAGAGGGGCCAGAGACAGTGCTCGGTGAAACCTCAAGAAAACACCGTCCGTGGCGGGGTGCAGAGAGCTTCTGGCTGGTGAGCACGTCGGGGTGCTGGGTGGGGGGGCACCCAGGGGCAGGGGGTGCTGGGGGTCTGCTCCTCTACTCTCTACCCTCGCCCCTATGCACCTCTTCCCCGTGGCTGCTCCTGACTGGGATCCTCTGTAATAAACTGGTAATAGCAAGTGAAGCACTTTTCTGAGTTCTGGCAAATTACTGAACCTGAAAGGGGGGAGCTGGAGGAACCCCAGATTTTGCAGCCAAGTTGGACAGAAGATGGGTACCCTGGGCAGTACTTGGGACGGGCATCTGAAGTGGGGCAGTCTTGTGGGGCTGAGCCTGTAAACTGTGGGGCAAGTGCTGACCCCAGGCAGTTAGTGTCAGAACTGCGCTGAATTGCAGGGCACCCAGTCGGTGTCCAGAGAGCTGCAGGACTGGCTGTTGGCATGGAAAGCCCACACATCTGGTGTCGGAACGGCTGTGGACTGTAAAAACAGCTTGGCGACGACAACTTTTTCAACCCCTTCTTCTCATCACGGATTTTCACCCCAAAACAGTCAGCCCCAGCTCCTTAGCACACTCAGTCTTTTCCTCTGCTCACCTGTTTTCCTTTCATACAGCTTCACAAGTTTCTCTCTCATTGTTGATTTTACTAATCACTAGCAATAACAGAAATAGAAGAAGACAGAAAACTAAAAAAAGAGAAAGAGAAATAGAATCTGTAACTTATTACACACCAGACACTGTTATGTGTTGTATAAAAACTAACTTTAAGCTTCGCAAAAGTCCTTCAAGGTGGGTATAATTATCTCATTTTCCAAATGAAAAAAATGTTGTTTTATTATCAGTCTACAGCCCTGACTCTGCCTCTTCCACAAACTGCTGGAGGGGGTGGCAGAGGTCCACTTGCCCTCTTTCGTCACCTTCCAGTCATTCGGCAGTCCCTCCGTTCCACTCGGTCTGCCCTCCCAGAGGATCACCGTCCTGGTTACCAGCCCAAGGCCTTCCCTTTGGCCATCTGCCTCTACTACTTCTTACCCTGATTTGAACTGTGAACCCCTGATTGTCTGTTTTCTCTTGATTCCCCCTTGGCTCTCTGACCTTTCCTCACCACCTAAGTTGCCTTCCGCTACCTGCTCCTTAATGGTATGTACTTCCTAAGGCTCTTTCTCTTCTCTTTTTCAATCTTCTCTGAACATTCTCAACAGCTTCCAGGGCTCTGGGAACCATCTATACTGACAGCCCTAACGGCTCTTATGAAACTCAGACTACGTTTTCATCTGCCTGCAAGATATGGGCAAGTGGGTATCGGAGACACATCAGATGCCACATGTGCCAACGTGCCCTTCCAGTCTGTTTTAACAATGCATTTCTGACGTGATGAGTAGCAGCACCAACCACCGAGGTGCTGCGTAGACATCGCCACGCGGCCACCTGCCTCCTCCTTCTGCCAGTTGTCCTAATTACAACACATCACCCACCCTGCAGACTGTCATCACTTCATCCTGCCATTCCTATTCCCACTGCCATTCTAATTCAAGCCTCCAATATCTCTTGCCAAAATAACTACTCGAATGCCCCCAAACTTCCGGTTTCCCATCTTAGCTAACCTTTACATAACCACCCACAAAGATTTGTTTATCTCATGCCTCTTGTTTTAAAATTTCCTGTATGTCAGCCTTACTTACAGAAGAAAACTGAAGTGCTCTAATAGGACATTCAAGATTTCCTGCATTTAGTGCGAAGCCCAGATTTTTGCCAATTTCTCTGTGGCTCCTGCCTGATTTACCCCGTTGTGTAACTGAAACCGATTTAGATGCTGGTCGTCGCCCATATTAGACTTTCTTGCCTAGGAGTCATTCAGCTGGCTACAGACAACGTTCTGAGGCAAGAGTTCCTCAAAATCCTACTTTAACTTCAAAGCTAGTTAAGTGACTTGTCAAAATCAGCATCACTTTACTTCTTACTGCAGCCTAGAAGAAACTAAAAGGAGAAGTCTTCTGAAAAGTCTTCTCAAACGTGTAAGTAGTTTCGACCCATACGCTCCACCTACACTCGTTATCATCTATTGTTTTTATCCAGATAAAAGCACATTCCTTAGGGAAGCAGTCTTTGCTGTACTTCAGGTAACTTTTCCGAAAGGTACTCACTCTTTGCTTCTAAGGGGACAGAGGTGGGTTGGTTCTTCCAAGGCATCGCTTAGCCGGTGAATGGGGGCACTAGAATGGATTTATGAGAATGGACCTCATCTTACGACCTTAATCACGTCTGTGTGCACACTTTAAAACTGTAGCAGGAGAAAGTGCTTAATGTCAGTAATACCACATGATCAGAATGATGTGCTCTGCCCCCAGAGTACTGAGTTTCCGTGTGAGGAAACAGAAATAAAAATGGAGTGGGGGCATATTAGTCAGGGTTCTCCAGAGGAACAGAACAATAGGAAATATGTATTTGGAGATTCATCATAGGAATTTGCTCACGTGATCATGGAGGCCAAGAAGGCTTCCTCTGCGAACTGGAGACCCAGGAAAGCCAGAGGTGCAATTCAGTTTGAGTCTAAGGCCTAAGAACCAGGAGCTCTGGTGTCTGAGGGCAGGAGAAAATAAATGTCTCAGCTCTGCTCAAGCAAAAAGTAAATTTAAACCTCTTCTGACTTTTTGTTCTATTCAGGCCCTCAACTGATTAGATGATGCCCACCAGCACTGGTGAGGGTGACCTCTTTTACCCAGTCTGCTGATTCTAATGCTAGTATCTTCCAGAACCTTCCTCACAGGCACATCTAGAAAGAACATTTTACCAGCTATCTGGGTATTCCTTGCCCAGTCAAGTTGACACATATAATCAACCATCACAGAGGGTAATAAGAGTATCCGTCTCAAAAAAAAGTATGAATTTTAAAAACTTGCTAAAAATACAACAAAACAAATAAAAATATTTAAATGACACTGAATTTTTTCCTTTCATCTAGAAAATTTGCCAGTATTCTTTCCTTCACATTACTAAGAAAATAAAGTCATAAATTTATTTTGATTGAATGGTGTGATTAGATGATTCTCTGCAGAGATGTATTTCCTTACATCAGGGAGAAAAGACTGCTTTTCAGTATTTCATGATCAATACTCTTTCAATATCTCCACATGTGAAAGGAGGAGTCAGCCCTAACAGGGGCATAGTGGGCATCTACAGAGTAAGATGTGAGCTTGAAGCAGGAAGTAGAGAGGCAGAGAATACCAAATTCTTTCAGTGTGACTTCAAAACGTACATTTACATTTTAATTTAGCATAAGCGTGCCGCCTGTTCATGGGAGATACCTGAAAATCACTGAAGTCCATAGAAGACAACATTCAGGAGGAACTTCCTGAAGGCTGACTCCCACTGAACTCCCTCTCGCACCCCATGCTGGCAATAGATGACATCTGACATCGTCTGTAAATCAGGCAAAGCGACTGGCCTAACCGAGATCCGACGGGCAGGATGCTGAGCAGACGGGGACCAGTAGACCTGGAGGCTGAGAGAAGGCCGTCCAACAGACCAGCCCTCGGGAAGGGACTCAGACAAGGGCAGCAAGTCCTCCCTGAGAGTGCAGTGGGGGGAGAGGGGGCAGAGGAGGGGGTAGGGTGTGCAGCCGCAGTGCGGCCCCAGCTCAAACAGCTGTCAGGGTTCAAGGCAGAGGCCAGGTGACAGGAAGACAAAGCCAAATCCAGTCGCTGGTGTCCTCGGAACAGAGTCCAAATGGGAACAACACAGGGGAATCATGCATGCCACTGACCCAGGGGATTGCAGCTCAATGCCCTCTGACAGGTGTGTCCTGAGTCCACAGCGTGCTCTGAGTCTGCCCCGGGAAAGACAAGGGCAGGAAGTCAAGCAGGGAGTTGTCACACCGCCGTGCTTAGTCAAGACTGCCCCTTCCCTATTGCTTTCTGGCTTATATGTCCCCCAAACGAGGAAATACAATTAAGGGCTTTGGTTTAAAACCTCTTTCCCTTTACATTCTGTAAACCTAAATGGTATCAGTGTCCACAAAAGAATAAAAAAGAGCAGACAACATCAACAGGAAGGTGAAAACGAGATCTGCCCCAAAGACTGCCCTCTGGACACTGGAGCTGCTGTGAGACTCCAGCCCCAAGCCCCCTCCAGGCATTGCTGTGAGGGGTGCTGCAGAGTGGGTTACGTTTTCCTCTGAAATATGACTTCACTACTACAATGGTGTTTGCAGGGAAGACATGCAAAGAGATCTCTATCTTTGGTTCCCCCACTACAATATATTTCCAATTCTAACTTCAAAGTTTCCAAGTGAAGCGTCGTTAAGAACGGTATTTTGTTACAAAGAGTAATCCTTGAATTATAAGGGAAATTTAAGGAAGTGGAACATAATTTTCCTTCCAGCTATTATTAATGTTTGTTTATTCATTCAGTACTTCTCTCTGTAATGGAAGAAATGGCATTCCCATCGTGGCATAAGGATCCTGCTGTGGAGTCCTGAATCTAATTTTGAGAGGTTTTTGGGTTTTTTTTTTTTCATGACTACAGGTCATTATTTTTCCTTTTTTTTCTGCCAACTTTATCATGATGAAATGCTCCCTTCCAGGAGTCTCTCCCCCATACCTTTACAACTTGTACTGCGTGTGGATTATTTCCCTTTGCTGCTAATCTTACCAGTTCTCAGGGACCATCTACATGTTTTGGGAACGTGAGAAGAGGCTGAAACTGCCGTTGTTCTTGCCCTAACTGGCCCAAGTCAGCCAGCGGGAATTCTGATTACATGCTCTTAGGCCTAGATGTGAAGCTAGCTTGGAAACCTTTTGGAAATACCAATCCAAGAACATTTCTTTCCTGTTTACGTATATCAATCATTTTATTTCCTACTGAGAATTATTTATATCATTCAGTTTCCAAGTACAGAAGAACATGACTTTGAAATCCCATGGTTTCTGGAAATCTTTCAGAATGGAAAAGGAGATGAAATGAATCAGTAATCAGGCCGACAAATTTCATTCTTTGCTCTTAGAAAAGCAAGCATTTGGTCTTTATTTTTTTTCTTTTTTGTCTTACAACCCTTCCTTCTCTCTCTAACCTACTGATATTTCATATACTATGATTCATCTAAGTTTACACGTGATCAGGACATTGGTTGAAAGACTATGGTCTTAATATAGTCTGTACTCAATACAGCACGGAAAGTTATCAAAACTACACTGCATACACATACGTACGAAAGTCTGCACATGCGAAGAGAGTAGGGGTGGGGAAAGAGAGAGAGAGATGAAAACATGGTTGTGTTAGGGACTGACTAGCCCCTCAGACAAGCAGAACATTAGTGAAGATTATCCTTTTTCCCTATGTTTATCCAACTATGGATTCCACTTAAATTGAAGAAACAGTCATCAATTTATCCACTTATTTTCTACACAATTCTTGAGCCCCTAGTAAGATCAGACACTGTTCTGGACTCTAGGGCTGCCATGATTAAGCGGCCCAGTCTAGCTCATGGAGCTTCCATTAGAACCGAGGAGATGAATACGCAAACGAACACTGTACTGTCAGAGGAGACGGGTGGGTATGATTAAAACAGCAATGTGATGCTAAGGACTCACAGGCTACCTTAGATTGTGCAGTCTGGAAGGGCCTCTCTTGAGAGGTGATAGGTAACTGAGACCTGAATGACAACTCAGCCCTTCCATAATAAAATCACTTAAGGAAGAGGAGATGACTCGTTTAAAGGCCCTAAACCAGGAAGAAGCTTGAGCTGTTCGAGAAACATCAAGACATCCAGTGAGAATGGGGTAGGAGTAGATACAAAGGTAGCAGTGGGTGGTGGGAAAAGAACAAAGGTGAGTGCTGGTGGGGACCCCATGGTAAGGGCACCTCTTGGGTCAGGGTAAGTAGGAGCCATTGGCAGGATATGAGAAGAGAATGATACCGTCTGATTATCATTCTTCATGTTCTCCCTAGAGGTTGTGTGGAGAATCACACAGAAGGGCTGAGAGTAGAGAAGGAAGACCATACAGAAAGCTTAATGGTTCAGGCAAAGATGATGGTATGACAGCAGGAAAGATGGAAGAAAGCAGGATTTAAGATGGGTTCTGGAAGCATGTTACCTCCAACTTAGAATTTTTAGATTCTTCAACTGTAGTTATTGATGTATTTTCTGAGACGGGGAAGATTGAGAGAGAAGACAACATTCTGTTAAGTTCAAGACGCCAATAGACATCTAAGTGGATTTGCCAAATAGGCACCTGGATAAAAGCGTGTGGGTATAGGTTAGGACTAGAGAGAGAAATTTGAGAGTCACAGATTAGCCGACATTTGGTCCTGCCCAAAATGCCTACTGATACATCTGGTTCACACCAAAGGTCCTTGAAATTTGGTCCTATCATAAACGTCTTTGAGCATATCTGGTCCATGAGAAATGCTCCTTGATACTTGGTCCTGTGAAAAATGCCCACACATAGAAAACATCCTTGGGTTCAAACAGCCCATAACTTTGTTCATACTTTTGGTCTACAGGATTGATACAGAAAAATACTATCATGTTTTATTGGTCCAATAATTTGGGGTTGTGGCTGTATTGCCAATAATAATCTTTATTGCCTCAGAGGCCTATCTGTTAAGGCACGTGCGGTTAGGTAGATGGGTCGGGGCTTGAATCTTCCAGAAGACTGAGATTTATAATAGCTAGATGCACTGAAAAGAGTCCTACAGTTAGAGAAATGCACAGAGGACGACAAGTCGAGGATGTGACCTCATAAGACTGGGTGCATTATGTCCCTGGGCATTCGGTTGGATGTGGCTGGGTCATTCAATAAGGGCAGAGTTTGAAAGAAGGAGCTTGGTCAAGCTGCTACAGAAAATGGGCAGCCAACTCGTTGAGTAAACATTTACAAAGTGTCTTGCTTACTTGGGAGGAGTGAGAACTGGTGTGGCTCTCCTAACACACGGTAGTCGGAAATAATGGCCTCCACGAGGGGGACACCAAACATCTAATTAATCCCCTCAAAACTATCCCACCGCCCAGAGTGAATGGGCAATGTTTTCCTTGAATTGAAGTCCTACAGAGGTACTACTGCGGTAGACGGCAAGCATCTGCCACTATTTGGAGAGGTTTTAGTGGGTGTGGCTCCCACACTTAATCTGTCAATCAGCCAGGATCCCCATGCCCTTGGCTGTTGTCTACTTACTGGCTGATCCAGTAGACATTAGTAAGGCTTTCCCTGCCAGTGAACCAGCAACCACTGGTCAGATGGCAATAGAACAGAATAGACTAGAATAGCCCTTCTTCTGTTGCCTGGCAATGTGACATCTTTATTTGAAAATTCTCAGCCAATATGGCAGAAATTAGTATACTTACAAAAGGGAAGCCAATGCTACATTACAATGGTTTTGTCACCATTTCCATTCCTTTAACAAAGATAGGAATAGAAGGTACCAATGCTATGAACAGAGGAGAATCTGCAACGTCCGATGTACAGCTAGTCAGGATTCGGATAACATTACAGTCATTCAAGATGGGACAGGAAGACATTAGCACAACGCTGGTTTTGAAGGAAAAGTAAGGAAACCCCAAAATAAGTTAAAACAGCATTAAGAAGAATCAAATGCAACACCATCACAGGGACTCCAGAGAATCTCCACGTAACTCATAATGAAGAGGTCCTGTTAATGCTAAACTCATTCAAGAGGCAAGCAGATAAAATTCAAAACAGACACTGACCTCCAAACCCAACCTCACTGCATGGAACTAAAATTCCAGAGGAGTATAAAGTGACTAGATGTGAAGAATAATTCCTTATGCTTGATTCCAGCGCTCAGGATGATGGAAGAATTCTCACATCCACCTCTTATGAAATACTGGCTATTGAAGTGCCAGTACCACATTATTCAGTGACGGCACCTTCAAGATGGCACCAACACAGTTCACTCAATTATTACTGTGCCCAGTCAAATACTGGGTTATACCACACAACTGATTCATGCACTAATAATGAGAAGGCAAGAAAATACAGATACATATATGAGAAAGTACTTGAATTTGCCAAGGAAAGAAATCTCAACGTTTACCTTCCTTTGTGCATGGCAGATTTCAAGACCGCAAATGTGAGTGTGATTTGATGGCTCCTACCAAATGTTCAAGCAAAGGGATGCTTGTTTCACTTTTTGCAATCACTGTATCAAAACATATCTTCTTTATGTGTGTTAGCACTCCAATATAGGACAATGGAAAGTAATACCCCTAAGTGTGCATCCACGTTATTGCGACTTCCATTTGGAAGATGTAAATGAAAATTTGAATACATTGTGGAGAATGCAGAAAAAAATTCAGAAGACCTAATGAATTATGCTGAGAGAGCACATGTCCATGAAGACATGACAGAGGCAGAAGAAGACCAGGAGCTCCAAGATTTCCACCCCAATTTGAAATGTTTATACATTAGTACTGAACAGTGGTCACAGGAACAACCACGAAGCTGAAGGCTGGAACAGTAAATTTCCAAATCAGATGGCACCCTTCAATGTGGAGATTTACTGAAATGTTAATAAAGAAACAGCAGAACAGTGAAAATACCTCACCGAGGTTCTTCTCACCCACACAAATATGGCCACTAACTTCACAACACTGACAAAACCAAATGCATATAACCAAACCTGTTACTAGATATAACCATCATAAAGCCGATAATCAGGTCAATTTACACTTGAGAGCAATTCTCAAGCAACTTAAGAGTAAGCCTACCAAATTTCATGACAAGGAAGAACAAGAGTAAATATGAAATCCAAAACTCTCCATGAACTACAAGAAAAGTAACATAAATAAAATTTTAATGAAATCAAATGTTTGTATTATTTAATGAATTATGGACCAAATGGATCAATGGACATTTGGGACAGGACCAAATGTCTTGCAAGGGAGTCAAAAACTTCTGGCGTACTTAAAGCCATAGAATTAGACGAAATTACAAACAGCAAATTGAAATAAACAGAGATTCCAGATCCAAGACCCGAGATACTCCAACATTTACAGCGGGGGTGGAAAGAATCAGGGTGCAACAAAGATGGAGACCTGAGAGTCAGGAGACAAGGGCACATGGGTGTAAAGGAGGAAGTTGATGGTCGTGTTGAGTGTTTCAGAGATTAAGGAAAACAAGGCTGGGAAAGTGACCGCTGGCTATAAGTTGGTACTGTTAAACTTGCCACAGAAGGCAGTGCACTGGAGGAGCAGGGTTGGAAACAGGAGAGGAACTCGGGCAAAGTGTTCAGAAACTTCACAGAAAGACAGTGCAGATCAGGGAGTAGCTGGGGGACCTTCTGGGATCCTTCTGCGTCTGCTTTGCTTTGTAACTGTGTGATATTAAGGACATGACTCACCAGTCAGTCCTTCTCAAGCTATGTTTGAGTCTCTTTTTGCAAATCCTAATAGCATGAAATAAAGCAGTGGTGATAAACACGGTGTTTAACGCATATTTCACACAGAAAGCAGAGACCGCTGCAACCCAGTCAAAAAGGGAAGTTAGGTACCAAACGTATTGTCATATTTTTCTCTAAAAACTTCATAAGAGATTGAAATTAATTCCTTTTTTTTTTTTTTTTTTTTTTTGGCCTGGGTGGAGATCATGTTTTTGTTTGTTTTGTTTTTCAGTGAGGTACTGCAGGCAGAAGATCTCACCTAATTAAGGCAGTGGGGTTTTATGTTTACTCTTCACTGCTCCCCCCACCCCAAAGTGGCCTAACACTGTTTTTTGGACTGAAGTTTCAAATGTCTCGCTAGGAACGCAACCACTGTAAGCCCTGCAACCTTAGGCGGGGGAGGGGACGGCGGGGAGGAGGCCTGAGAGGCTGACAGACGAGCTGGTCACACTCACAACCCACTAGTGAGCTCTGGACAAGGAGGTGTGTAATTCGGCCCTCCCTCATTTCCTATTTAAAATCCTGACAACAACTGAGAAATACAGTGGAAGTTTAAAGAAAAGAGAGTAGAAAACTGTGATTTAAAAAAAAAAAATAATAGTGGGAATATGTCTCCTTTTCTAAGAAAGAAATCAGCGTTGGGCGAAAGAGCTAAGATTTAAAGAGCCCTAAACTGTGTACGTGCTTCTGGAGAGAGTCCCCTGTTAATCTAATCACAGGGCAGTAATTTGGTTAACAAAACCTATAAAAATCACTTCTTGTCAAACGTGGCTTCATGCCTGCTTTAGTCCAGAAGATCATGCTGGCTGAGGATGTAAACTGGCCTTGGGGAAAACAGTCAGACACTAAATCTCAAAGCGTGGCCCCCATGCAGGTCTGTGGGGATGTGTTTAGGGTATCCTTTGAAAGCGACATGTTCCCTTCTGAGACCAGAATCATTCAATTGCTGAACTTCTTGTGGAGAATTTTGAATCTTCATAGCTAACTTGCCAAATGTGACGTCATACCTCCTGCTGTGATCTGTAATAATCCAATAATAATGCAATTAAATGGGTGCATAATAATCTAGAACAGTTTCACTCTTCATTGCTTCACTCTTACTATAGGTGAACTTCTTCAATAATCTGCCCGTGTGATTAATGCCAGTAGGTCAGCTCCTCAGTCTTTACTCAGGGAAATACTGAGCGAATACGACTGTGTAGTAGGACTGGGCCACGTTGCAGGGGTCAGTGTTAAACAATCCTCTCTGGTCAAGTGGAGGAGTCTCTGACTTACAGTGTTTGCCAGTTTCCACAATATAAAACTCCACCCCTGGCCAGTTTCAGGCTCCTGATTTCACACTACCCACTGAAGGCAGATTTGATCAAAAATGCCAGCAGTCAGTCCTGCAAAGTCCATGGGGGCCAGTTCAGCACCTGATGGGGTAGAGGCCAGGCAGAGGGGACTGGCTGCCAGAGAAACAGTACCCTGGCCTCCTGTGCCTGGCGAAGTTGAGAATATCTCACTGAGCAAGATGTAACGGTGCCTTGTTTCCTTTAAAAGCAGGACTGTCATAACGGCTTGGGAACTCACAGAAGTCCATCAAAGGAATGCAGAGAAAATATGAACCCATGCTGGAAAGCATTTTATATGTGAAAGAAAGACTAATTTGGGGGTTTTTTAAAAGCAAATTTAGCACAAAACCAATTGATATTTCCTGGAATATTTATCTTCAGGCGTTCCATTTACAAATGAACCTTTCTGTATCCCTTTCTTTGGCGACAGATAATTACAACACCTCACGGTTCCTCTCTTCAAAAAACGATTGCAATAAAATCACAAACCTGGAGCATCTTGGTCTGCACATGGTCCTTGAGAGATTTTCCACAACCTGTGTGTCCAGGACACAAAAATCTATGAAGCCAGACAAATATAAATAGAACTTATTTGCAAAGACTTGCACGCATCCTGACCCAGCACTCTGCGCAATCCTAGATGTGAATCCACATTCGCAGACAGGAAATCCTTTCCTATATCCGAACTCTGTGTCTCACTTTTTCACATCTAATTAATTTCCTTTGTCTCGCCCTAAATGAGGGCATTATCCTGCCACCTTTACGTATAATTAAAGATACTGAAAAACCTTATTACTTCAGATCCTACTAATTTGCAAATTGTGATCACTCTTCAAGGCCTGCACTGCAAAAACAGTTAGATAAGCAAACGAACAGAATAAACATGATTCTAGGTGTATCACTTAACCTGCTTAGGAAAATTGTTTTTAAGCACTTTAGAAGCTTTCATTAATAAACCTGTCCGAAGTGAAGAACTTTCTACAAAACAAGCCCATGGTACACACTGGATAAGAGCATCTGAACGGGGCTCAGGCCCTTAAATCGGGGAGAGAGGCCCTTTTAAGAGCTCTGGAGAACACTCTCGGGAAATTCGAGGAGGTGTTGGGAGGCTGGGGGCTAGGAGGCCCTGAAGGCAATCAAAGGGCATTTAGTGAAACGTGTTTCATAAAGCAGGTCTTTTGTGACTCACGCAATGACTTCCTTGTTATTTTCATCTAGATTTTGTCAGCTTCCTTCATTCCCTTACAATTATTCACTGACTGCCCACTCTGGACGAGGCCCTGAGGACATGGTGCACAGACAAAGGATGCATTGCTCCTTGTGTTTAATTTTTAAATAATTATTCACTTCTACCACTTGCAGGCCCCGTTCTAAGCACATTACAAATAGCAACTCATTTAATTTATATTCCTCAGTGAACTCACAGTAAGTTGAGGAGACAGTTTATAATAAAGGAGATTCATGGCAACACCTAGGATGGGAGCTTAATGCAGCCTGGGGAGTCCAAGGTCAGCCTGAATACACCCTAATAAAGAGAAGTTTCTCAGGTGAGTAACTGAGGCCACTTGCAAAGCAAAGGGTGGGGGTTGGTGAGACAGCCTTGTGCATCCCGATGGCAAGTATGACGGCTTTGTCTGTAGCTCGGTACCCATGGAACTGGAAAGAGGGACACAAAGTTGGGAAGAGGGACAGGGTGTGTCAGGTAGGTATGACATTTTAAACAGAATGCTCAGGAAGGGCCCTTGGAAAAGGAAGCCTCAGAGCAAGAAGCAGGAGTTGGTAGGAGACTCTGGGCAGAAGGAAGGAGAGCTCCCTGAGGGAGTGCTCTGGAGACTGGAGAGGAGCGGCAGGAGCATAGAAGGTGGGGTCAGGGTCGGCTCTGTGCAGATTTCTGTAAAGATTTTGACTGAATGGAAGTCATTGGAGGGTTTGGATAGGAAGCAGCTTATCTACCCTTGTTTTGCATTCTGAAGCATTCATCTGTCTGCCTGCTATTCTGATGTTTCCTGAAGGGGCAGCGGCAGAAGGAAGGAAGAGTCAGGAGGCTGTCCACCTGCAGCCATTCAGGTGGGAGATGCTGGGCTCAGACCAGAGAAGGACTAGAGCAGGTGGAAGACAGTCAGGTGCTGGGCACCATCCCAAAGCAGCATCAGCTGAATCTACTGATGGACTTGATGTGGGATGTAAGTGAAGGGGAAGGCTTGGAATTTTGACCAGAATAACTGGAAGAGTCAGGCTTCCCTCAACTGAAGTGGGCAACTGTGGGAGGGGTGTGTTTCTCAGGTGCGATGGCCAACTCTGGGGTGGCCCCATGATTTCTGCCTCCCAGTGTTCACACCCTGTGTATTCTTCCCCCTTCAGTGCAGGTGGGACCTGTATGCTCCTTCTAACCATCGGAATATAGCCAAGGTGGCCAATCATGTGTGATTGTGTGCACAAGATTAAGTCGCATGAAACTGTAACTGGACCTGTTAGAAGATTCTCTCTTATGGGCCTTGAAGAAGTAAGCTACCAGCTGTGAGCTTCCATATGGCAAGACCTTGAGGGTGGCCACCAGCTGACAGCCAGCAAGAAGCAGAGGCCCTCAGGCCAGAATTCTGGAAGGAACTGGATGCTGCCAACACCAGGTGAGATGAGCAGATGCATCCCCAGCTGAGCCTCAGGTGAGACCACAGCCCCAGCCAATACCTGACTAGAACCCAGCCAATCTGTGCCCAGAGTCCTGACCCACAGACACTCTGAGATAATACATGTGTGTTGTTTTAGCCACTAAATTGGTAGTAATATTGTTATGCAGCAATAGAGCACAAATAGATCAAGGGAAAGACTGATTTTGTCTTGAACCAATTGTTTGAGGTATACGAGATTCAGGTGGAAATGTGAGTGGGCAAATTGATGTAAGACCGTGGATTCAGGATAAGGACCAAGAACCTAGGTCCAGGCTAGAAGTTTACACGTAGGACTCATCAGCTGTGGATGGTGCCGAAAGCCTGCCTTCTTGCTGTGTCTCCTACATGGCTGCGCATATCTGTGTCCTGATCTGTTCTCAGAAACACATCAGTCCTACTGGACTATGGCCCACCCATACACCCTCATGTAACTTAATCATCTCTTTAAAGACTCCGTCTCCAAATAAGGTCACATTTTGAAGTCCTGGGGTTTAGGACCTCAACATATGAATTTGGGGTTGATACACAAAGAGCCCAGCTGAGGTCCAAGCCATCAGCCAGCATCACGTGAAGCCTGCGAGTGAGGAATGAGGGCACTTCCAGACAACTCTGGCCCTGTCATCGGGCCACCACCTCAGACTCACATACTGAGGACCACTCTGGGTCAACCCCCAACCCACAGGATCCATGAGCATGAAATAATGTGTTTCATACCCACTGAGTTCTGGGGTCCCAGGGGCTTGTTCCTCGGCAGTAGTAACTGAAATATACTCGGGGGGGGGGTGTCATGTAACATCTCAATCTTTACATCCATCAGGTGTACTTTTTATGGTGAGGAAAGTACAGCAAGCAAGATCCTTCGCTTCTAAGTGGTGACGAGTGATTGGAACCCAGACGGCTGACTCGTCCAGGGTGGGTCTGGGGTAACCGAAGGAACTCGGCTCAGTGCTGGTGACCATGCCGATTTGCCCAGGCCAGCCCTGGTCTTCCCAGGGACTGCTGTCTGAGCACACCCAGCCAGCCTGGAGGACGCCCCGTGAGGCTATGTCCTGGCTGTTCAAAGCGTGCCCAGTGCATGCCGCAGCAGCTGCTAGAGCCCCCCGGACAGCCACGCCTCGGCCACTGCAAGGCCTCCACGCAGGCCACCGGCTTCCAGAGCTGCACGCACATGTGGGGGGGTGGTCTGGGTAGCCCTGAGTGCACACGTCCGAGGACACACTCAGGAGTCAGGGGTGCCCACTTCGCACGGCCCGTAAAGAACCCACTGTTTTCTCTGGTCCTCGGTTTCTGACTGCAGGGGCTACCCACAAGGCTTATTTGTCCAAGGGAACAGACGCCGCGTTCCTCGAGATCTTCATTCCAAGGGCTGGTTTCTACTGATGTGAGTGGGCAGCAAGACACAAGGGGAAATCCAGCTGAGGCTTATTTTTAACCGCACTAGCCTTCTGGCGTTTTTTGGGTTTTTTTTTTTTACCTTTTTAAAGAGAAATGGATCAAGCATTCTTCCCCTCACTCCCTCTCAAAAAACATCTGGAGGATGCACTCCTTCTATTCTGGTGCTCCCCCTTGGGGGAAAAAATCTTAATTTTTAATCTACTGCAATAGCAAAACTGAGCTACACCCACGGTGCCTTGTCTCCACTGGCCTCACTGGCTGGGATCTTCCCGACAGAAATAGCAGCCAAGGGCAGTTGTTGTGTATTTTAACTGCCTCCTTTGAGACACTCACTACTTACGCTCCAACAACTGCAGGAAGACGCCCACTCAGTGGGCGGGGCTGAGCGCTCCTTGCCCCTCAGAGGCCCCTCCCACCGCGCTGCTTCCCGACTCAGCAGGCACAAGAGACGTTCTCCTTCCGTCCTACATTCTTACGTTCCATCCTGTTAGCAGTTTCAGAGCATCCAGTCCAAGTCTGACCTACATCACAGAGTGAGGCAGCCACCAGCACACACAGGACTAAGACAGATTGATTTTTCTGGCTTTGCTGGTGTCAAGGGAGATATATCGCAATGATTAATAATTTATCCGATAGATAAAAGCTTTTGTTGTTGTTGTCTTCATTCCAGAGGACAGTCCGAGATTTTATTGTCCCAGGTTCAAGCACTAACCGGGGAGGTGTTTGCTGAAGACGTGAGCACAAACCCACAGTAGAAGATTCATGGTCGTCCTTCTCTCTGCATGTCCTCAAAAAGGGGCAGTGGAGGCAGAGACTGAGGCTGCAACAAATCACATCAGAGAGGAGCACGACCTCCGTCTTCCGAATTACTCGCTACTCTACCCATCCTGAGGGCGGCCCTGGCTCGGGAATGCCTGCTTTGTTTCATTACATTAAGAGGGTTTTTAAACTGTTTCTCTCTTTTTATTTTCTTTTCTATTTTTCCCAGCTCACATCACCAGCTCCCAGGTTAGAGGGCTGGAATGTTGATGGAATGCTGCACAATCCTGTTCCCCATTCTTGAGGGGGCTTTGGCTCAGGAACACAAATAAGGCTGAATCAAACTTTCACTCTGGGAGAACCTCTAGAACAGATCAAGGAAGTCAGAGGCGAAAGGATATTTTTACACCATAATTTTATCTGTATCCTTTGAGGCCTGTCGAATGGGGTTTCTCAGTAAGCTGCAGAATCCACGAGAAATACACTGTTCAGCAGTTCAATAGCATGTGAACGGGGCACGAGTGCATTGCAGACCTGCACCCCTGCATGCGTTCTGCATTCTGCCCTGATGCCAGGACAGGCCTTCTGAAAACGCAGAGAGCAGGGGCCTGAGACGCTCTACGCGGCTGTATACGGCAAGCTCGGGCAGCAGGAAGCCAGGATTGATTTTAAGTAATCTGATTCTCAGGTCACAGGTCTTTGTCAAACTACAGCCTAGAAAAATAAGATATTGATTTTGAGTCAAAAAAAAAATGTTATGTCAACACAGAATTAGAGAGTCACATCCTTGTAACATCTTTGAAGATGGAAAGAATACACATTTCAGTGTAAGAATATCAGATGTATATGCGGTCTCCTTATCAACTGCTCCTTCCTAGAGAAACACACCTAGAATTGTTACATTACAGCTTGAGACATTATCGTGTTATGTAAACAACATGTTGTGTATCTATGCGTTTTGTCAAAGCCTTTAGTTTCTGTTACCGCAGAGACTACGAACTGTTAACACAACCTTATAAGGCAGAGTACAGGTCCTGGCTTAATCTTGTCCTAATTACGTGACCTCAGGCAAACTACTTCATCTCTGTGCTCTAGTGCCTTCATCTCTAAGTCAGAAAAATAATATGATGCGCTTCAAAAAATCAACTGAGGAATAAATCAGGTAACATACGTGCAGTGCTAAGAAACACTTTCGACACTTAGGTAGTGCCATACACCTGCGTGCTGTTATCATCGCTACTTAGTAGGACACTTAGAGTCACTCCAAGGTCCATTTCACTTCTTAACTGTCCACCTCTCTCACAGAGAGGCCATGTGATCTGGCTGTATGTGGCACCAATATTATGCAAACTCTAAAAACATTTTATAAAGTAACATAAAGGGGATTATGAATCTTATGAATCCAGTATTATCTTGACACAAAACCAAGTAAGGATAAGAGAAGATGAGAAAACCCAAGATCAACATTTCTCATGAACATACCTACAAATATCTTCATAAAATATTTGCAAATAAAATCCATCAATATATAAAAATGACCATACATCATGACCAACTGGCATTAATCCCAAGAATGCAGTTGGTTCATCAATCAAAAATCAATGCGATTCACCATATTGACATAATAAAAGATAAACATATCATCAGCTCAAAAGATGCAGAAAAAGCATTTGACAAAATTTGACACCTATTTGTGATAAATACAATGGACAAACTAGGAATAAAATGGAACTTCCTCAATATGATTAAGGACATTTTTGGAAAACCTATAGCTAACGTATTTAGTATCATAATGGAAGTGCTTCTCCATAGGCTCAAGAACAAGTCAAGGAGAACTGCTCTCTTCTCAGCCCTTCTACTCAACATTGTACTGGAGGCCTTAGCCTGTGCAAAGAGAAAACTAAAAGAAATAAAAGGCAAACAGATTAGACAGGAAGAAGCACAACTCTTAAATCACAGATAATGTTTTACAGAGATAATTCCAAGAAGTCCTTTAAAAACATTCTCAAACTAATAAATAGTTTTACAAGGTCACAGGATAGAAAGTAAATACTCAAAAGTTACTTGTAATTCTACAGGCTAGGAACAAACAACTAGAATAAATTTGTTTCAATGCCATTAACAATAACATCCAAAAAGTGAAATATTTAAGGATACATTTACCAAAAATGTGTAAGAACTACATACTGAAACCCATAAAAACACTGCTTATAAAAATGAAGATGACTTAAATAAAGAGGTATACCTGGTTCACAGATTGAAGGACTCAGTATTTCACAGATGGGTATTCCCCTCCAAGTTGATCTATGATTTCAGTGCAATTCCAATCAAATTCCCACCAGGATTTTTTGTAGAAATTGTCAGGCTTAATCTAAAATTTATATGGAAACAAAAAGATGATGGAATAGCCAAAACAATTTTGAAAAAGAGAAAGCTGGAGGACTTAACCTGAATGACTTTAAGACTTACTATAAAACTGCAATAACCAAGGCAGTGTGCCAAGGATGTAAAAAGAGAACTTTGGATAATGAAACAGAATATAGATTAAAGTAGACCCATATATATGTGGTCAATTGATTTCTGACAAAAGCACTAAATTAACTCAATGGGGAAAGATGGTATTTTCAACAGGCTGTGCTAGAATAATTATATAATCAAATGAGGAAAAAACTACTCAATTCTCGCCTCACATTATTCACAAATGAACCATAGGACTAAATGTAAAATCTAAAATCATTAAACTTCAAAAATCAAATATAGGAGAAAATCTTTGTTCTAACTCATTCTGGCTCGATTATAGGCAAAGACATCATGGGTGGAACAGAAGAGAATAAATCATTACATTTTAAACTAGTTAAGCTGGACTTCATCAAAATTTAAAACCTCAGCATTAACACAATGAAATCACTAGCACCAATTGGGAGAGAATATTTATAATGCAGATATCTGACTTTTAGAAAAGGCAAAGAGACTTGATCAAATACTTCTACCCATGAAGACGAAGGATGATAAGCAGCAGGTGAAGACACTTCACACCTTCAGTCACTAGACAAAGGCAAATTAAAACCACGGTGAGGTACCACTCACCTGTTAGAGCATCTGTCAAATAAACAAACAGGCAAAATCCTGACAATACAAGTGCAGGTGGGACTGAGGAGCCCTCAGAACTCACCCACATTTGGAATGCAGATGGTGCAGCCACTTTGGAAAACAGTCAGGAAGTTTTTTATAAAAAATAAACATACACTTATATTAAGTTAAACATATACTTAACTCTAACAGGCCCAAAATGGAAACCACCCAAATAACCATCAACTTGTGAATACACGAACAGACTGACACATGTCTACATCATGGAACACTGGTCATTAACTGAAATGAACAACAAACGAACTGTCGATAACATGCAACAATGTGGATGGGCCCTAATATCTTTAAATAAATGAAAGAAGTCATACACAAGAGATCACACCCAATATATGACTCATTTACATGAAATTCTAGCTGAGGCTAAACTCGTCTAAAATGACAGACAGCAGACGGATGGTTGTCAGAAACCAGGAGGTGCAGAGGGCAGACAAAGTGCAAAGGAACACAGGGCGCCCAGCAGGACAATGGGAATATTCTAGAACTTGAGAGGGCTGGAATCCTGAAGTTTTACTATACATAAACTACACTTCAATTAAACTGACTTTAAAATTCCAGGGCAAGTCTGAGGGCTCTCAGGAGAAGAGAATTTTCCTTCCTAGGGCAGGCACGCCTGGGTGTCTCACATACGTTAGAGCACCACTGCGCAAAGCCAGACAGATCAATAGTATTATTACGCTGATATCCCAGAGAAGCCGACTGACGAGCGGTGAATTCAGAGCCTGTCCACAGCCACTGGGCCAGGACTCAGAGATTTTAATTTGCTGGGTTCTGACGCCAGAGCTCCCTGGAGCTGAACAGGGGTGATTTTCTGCTGGGGTTCACAAAAAGCACGGAGGCAGAAGCTCAAGGGGGAAGTGACCTGAGCGTCAGATGTCACCGCCAGGTTTCTGTAAGAACATTAATGTATGTGTATGTTCACATGCATATTTATACACACACATTATAGAAATTTATATGCCATCATTGACTCAGGGCACCAGCATTCGAGCCAGGTAACGGGTTCTGTGAAGCAAATCAGCACCTCTGACCCCTCACTTTCCTTGGTGGAGTTTTCAGACCTTCTTAATTCAAGGTCCACCTCTAGCTGCAGTAGTAGCTGCTTCAACAGGACAAAGAGCTCCCGTGTCACAGACAGAGAATCCTAGAATGTACAAACTCCTTAGGGGTGAAGTATAACCTGTCACTCTGCATTTTTGAAAACATGTCTCCTTGACAAAATTGCCTTCCACGGTCATCCAGGAAGTTCATCTCAGCCATTCTGACCATAAGCAACTGTCAGCATCAGAAATCCAACAGCAATCTACATGCTTCTTCCAAAACTGCTAGTAAAACACATAATCTAGATGACTGATAGGCAGTTCTTTTTAAAGTTGTATTTTCTGAACTTTTAACCACAATTTTCAAAAATATGCCAAAGTTGAACACATAGCACTTAGGTCTGTCTCCTAGATTCATCACTGCTCAAAATATGGCCACACATTTTTAACCTACCCCATTTTTCCCTTTTTCTTTCTTTTTTGATGCATTTTAAAGCAAGTCACAAACACTATCATTTAATTCCTACGTACTTTAGTACGCACCTGTTTAAAACAGTCCTATTCAACATAAATACAATGCTACTTTTATAACTAACAAAATTACCAATAACTCCTTGGTGAGATCTAATACAGACTCCACATTCTGATTTCAAGAATGGTTTCTATAATTTTTTTTAAGATCTTTTTTTGTCAAACCAAGGTCCAGTAACATCCATGCAGTAATAGGATGAAGTGGTTCTCTGGTGTGTCCTTAAACCAGCCCCTCCTTCTCACCCCTCTTCTTTTCATGGCACTGAGGTGTTCAAGGAACCAGGTGAGTGGCCCTGGAAAGCCCCACATTCTGGATGTGTCTGTCTCCTTGTGATGAACAGCCCCTTGGCCCCACGTTCCTGTGTGCTGGAAGTCACTCAGCGGCCTTAGTTACACTCAGGTTCACTGTCTTGTTCAGAATATGTTGTCCTGGGTGCTGCATGTTTTGTAGTGACCTCATCAGGAGCTGCAGGGCCTGACAGTCCCAACCTGTCATTTAAATATTGAATTAATTGGAAAACCTCTTGGCCAAACGCTCCCACTCAGAGTGAGGAGCTGCACTACTGAGATTTTAGGTCATTTAAGTGTCTCGTGTCAGCTCTCAGCAGGGCTGCCAGTCCTGGGAGCTGAGAATCCCCCCCCCCCCCCCCCAGAAAGACAAGGTCTTGTCCTTGGCCAAGACGCACGTTACTTTACATGCTGCCTCTCTTGCTTTTTCACACGGAGCTTTTCACCTAGGAAGGCATCCGCTTACTCTAATGAGCAGGCAAAAAGACAAGTGGATAATGATCATTTCTAATTAGATACAGATCCAGCAGATTGATCCATCATCTCCACCAATGGCTGTCAATGTTCCACATGGCACCCCTATTAAACTAATATCCTAAATGCCTGTATGGCTGTAGTTGTCAGATTAACCTCATCCCAAATCGGCAGCCTCAGTCATCTCCACACAAAATCAGCTGGAGGATTTAGACGTGAGTGTGTAGATACCCCTGCCCATCCTCTACTCCATCTGGGAATCCCTTGCCACAGCCTCCTTCTACCCGAGTCTGCATCAGCGGAAATCCCCCCATCTCTCTGATCCTTGTAAAGCCTCACCCGTGCTACCAGGCAGAAGACAATGCTCTGCCCTAATCATTGAGACTGAAGTGTTAGGGACTGACTGTGCTGCTTCCTTAAAAGGGAAATACAGGAGGCACAAACAAATGTTATCAGGCAGCTAATTTTCAGTCATCTGCAGGAAACACACTGCTGGAAGTGGACTGGGTGACAGGAACGCCTCTCCCCCATCCAATGGCCATCTTCCCTCCTCCTTTACTCAGAAGGTAAGTGCTTTATTTGGGGCAGCAAAGTGCGCACCTCAAAGGCTACGTTTCCCACCTCCTTAGGGCTGGTGTTAGCCGCAGTTCTGGTTTGCCTGCGGAAGCATCTTTCTCAGCCTGATGAACTGTCACAATTATAAGTGATATTTCACATGGCTCTTTCAAAAGTATCCTTAGTTTGGACAATTAAAGTGTATGATCACCCTAAGTAGCCATTACTATAGAGATGTAAGAGGAAGTCATGTGGGGAGCAGCTTCTGGAAAGCACCTTAAAGGTGTCCCAATCAACGGGGATGTGCACCCGACAGCCACCCCCTCCACCCTCCTGCAGGAATGTAGAAATGAGGGTTGGTGCTCCAGTAGCCTTTTCAGACCATGAAGTGGCCTTGAGGACCATTAATTCCTGTACCAAGTAGGGCAGAACAGAAAGCTCGAAGCTGGGTCCTGATGAACCTGATGCTGCCAGCCAGTTCTGGGATAGTTATTCCCGAACTGCTGTCCGTTTTCTTTACCCTGCTGCTAACTCATGCTCCCCTTCCACTTTAACGAGTTAGACTAAGGTCAGTTCTGGTGGCTTTTCAATGTGTCCACTACTGCAGGCACAGCTACACTCCCCAGATCTCCCTTCCCTGTCTGTTTCTGGCCACCACAGAGATTCCTACGTGGACTGGGAGGGGAGGGAAGTGGCAGCCTGTCTGATCTGCAGGCTCACCCTGATGGGAGGGGGCCAGCACCAGGTTAGCTGGGGTGTTATTTGCCACTTAGCCCTAACTCATAGGAGTCAGCTTAACAATAGCCAAGACATGGAAACAATCTAAATGTCCATCAATAGATGACTGGATAAAGAACCTATGATATAGTTATATAACGGAATACTATCAGCCATAAAAAAGAACAAAACAATGCCATTTGCAGCAGCAACATGGATGGACCTGGAGATTGTCATTTTAAGTGAAGTAAGCCAGAAAGAGAAAGAAAAATACCATATGATCATATATCACTCATATGCAAAATCTAAAAAAAGAAAAAAGGCACTAATGAACTCATCTACAAAACAGAAACAGACTCTCAGACATAGTAAACAATCTTATGGTGATGGGGGTAAGGGATAATAAGGAGTTGGAAATTTGCAAATATTAACTACTATATATAAAAATAGATTAAAAAACAAATTCCTTCTGTATAGCACAGGGAATTATATTCAATATTTTATAGTAACCTATAATGAAAAAGAATATGCAAATGAATATATGTATGTATACATGACTGAAATATTATGCTGTACACCAGAAACTGACACATTATAACTGACTATACTTCAACTAAAAAAAAGAAATGTATCTGAACAATGAATGAGGTACAAGACAGACCTGCCTTTACTAAATTCTACTCTTTAGTGAATATATTGGTGCTATGGACAGAATGTTTGCATCCCCCACCTCAAAACTCATGTGCTGAATCCTAATCCACAACGTGACAGTGTTAGGACATGGGGCCTCTGGGAGGTGATGAGGTCACGAGGGTTGAGGCCCTTATCGTGGAATTACAGTGCCCTAATGGAAGAGACCCCAGAGAGTGCCCCTGCTGCTTCTGCCACATGAGAACACAGCAAGAAGCCAGCCGTCTATGAAACAGGAAGCAGGTCCTCAGCAGACATCAAATCTGTTTGTGTCTTGATCTTGGACGTCAAGCTTCCAAAACTGTGAGAAATGAATGTCTGTTGTTTACAAGCCACCAAAGCACAGCAATTACATTGTTATGGCTGCCTGAAAGGACCGGGACAATAAGAAAATATAAATAATAATTTGTGATTAGCCATCCAGTGCCCTACCTTGCAGATTCAGCTCTGTTTGAGTGGTGCAGAAATGTGAAGACATCATAACATATCTTCAAGTATCAACCATACGTGCATACTTAGTTACAAATTAAAATAATATTGAAAGTCCTCTTTTTTGCACCTAAAATAAAATCTAATTTTGTTACAAAGTACATCCATGCCCTCCTGCCACCGTCCATCTACCCTTTCAGAATTGTTATTTCGGGCTAACTGGAACTGTTAGTACACTGAGGACTAAATTCAGGAAGCCACTGGGGATTTACCAACAGGCAGAGTTTAGAGACCACTGAGTGGTTTCTGTGAGTATGTTACAGCCCTCAGGCTACAAACAGCCCTCAATTTGTTTGCCAAGAATTCTGAATTAGCTCAGAAGCCTGTAATGTTGTCACCATCAAGGGCAAGTCTGCTGTAGCACGATCCAGCCCATGTTAACACTTAAAAGCCATGAGAACGCTAAGTACTCAGCTGTCTGGTACCCTGGCTGCCTTCTGACACAGTATGTGAACCAGAATTCTCACCTGCCTGAATACACTTCCCTACCAGTGTCCCTGGGGCCTGCGTTCTGAAAGCCGAGCTCATTCCTCCTGACTGCCCCTGCCCCACGCCATCAAAATCACGTCAAAATCACATCAGGGCAGGAAAAGAATGTTCCCAGAAGCCACATTTGTATTTCCTGCCTTTATCTAAAAAAAAGAAAGAAATACAGTATCATCTCCAAACCCTTCTACAACACAAATATGAGACGGTTTTAGCATAAACAGGCTAAAAGTGCACTTGGACCCCGATGAGTCTGCCCACTGCCCTGAGGGCGTCACTCCAGGGTGAGAGAGTGGAGGAGAGGCTGGACTGGACGTCACAGGCCTCCACTGATCACTGTCCTCTTGATTTCATTTCCTCTAAACTTTAAATCAGGATAACTCACAAGAGAAAAATCACAACGTGGTTTCCACATGTAACTTTTACATAAGAAGGATCCTAACGGGTGGAAAATTTTAGGAAAACTCTAAGTAAGGAGGCACGGCCTGGAAAAGAGAGAGGAATAAAGAGCGCCCTGTCAGCGGTCAATGTCAAGCGTACTGGTTCTGCAGTGAAGCAGGCTTTTGTCTCTGAGAAGCCTGGTGTGCCGTTAAGAGATTGGGGTGCCAGCTGAAGACGGGCATTTTTCAAGATTGTGTCCCTGCTGTCATTACCCCAACATCATGTCACTGGGTCTAAACAGTGAAGGAGCAAACCACATTAGCAACAGGAACAATGACAGAGTTAAGAAGAAAAAGATCCAGATGAACACTGCCTTCTTCCCCACCTCCCAGCATCTCCCACCCCTTTCCCGTCCTCCTGGCTCCAAGCTGCAGCACAGGACTCAGCCCGCACTTTCACGCGGCCACAGTCCACTGCGGACCCGCGGTGGCCCAGCAGCCGTGCTCTGGATTCTGCCTGCACTAGCCATTCCGTGCGAGCAGAGTCAAGCAGGGAAGCATTCTGATCTTTCTACTTCTTTCATGTGCTAGAAGGGCAGGGAAAACAAAAGGAAACGAGTACCTTGGAGCATGAGGCACTGTCACAGGGAACAGAGAACTAAGAAACCCTCCGGGTCACAAGACAGGCAGGGCAGCAGATTTCCTCTGGGGCGTGCAGGGCCGACACGCACAAAGACATATCGATCCTTGGTGGCCTGTCTCACCCGCAAAGTGGTGATGGTCTGCATATTAACATGCAGCCCAGACACTGCAGCCGACAGAACAGACAGCAGCATTTGGGTCCAAGAACCCTCAGAGCAAGTGTTAATTTCCAGTTTCGATGAAGAAAACTACACAGAATGCAAAATGATACAGCCCCTCTGGAAGACAGCTTGGTGCCTTAACACTAAACATTCCTACCACATGATCCAGCAGTCACCCTCCTTGGTATAAGCTGAAAACTTATGTCCACACAAAAATCTGCACAGGGGTGTTTACAGTAGCTTTATTTGTAATTGCCCAAGCTTGGAAGCAACCAAGATGTCCCTCAGTAGGTGAGTGAATAAACTGTGGTCCATCCAAACAATGGAATATTATTCATTACTAAAAAGAAATGAGCTGCCGAGCAAGAAAAGACACAGAGGAACTTCAAATGTATGTTACTGAGTGAAAGAAGCCCATCTCAAAAGGCTACACACTGTATGATTCCACAACTCTATGACATTCAGGAAAGGAAAAATTACAGAGATAGTAAAAAGATCAGTGGTCGGGGGTAGGAAGGGATGAACAGGTGGAGCACGGAGGAATTTTAGGGCAGTAAAACTACTCTGTATGATACTATAATGGTGGGTACATGTGTCATTACACATTGGTCCAAACACATGTTGAATGTGCACCACCACGAGTGAACCCTGATGTAAACTGTGGAATTTGGGTGATGATGATTTGTCAATGTGGTTCATCAATTGTAATAAATGTGCCATCTAGTGGGGGACGCTGATGGTGGGGGAGGCAGTGGGGGGGTGGGGTACATGGGAAATGTCTGTACCTTCCCACCCAACTTCTCTTAGGCTTAAAATCCTTCAAGCAGGTCCACACATCTGTTGTACAGCAGTTACATGCTACAGTTGTAGAGGATGCTTCTTGAGAATTTCACAGAAGCATCAGCAGCTACATAAAATGAGGCAACATCATTGTGAGCACCCACTGGACAGTTTACTGTCTAAGAAGGCAAAGATCTGGACGAACAGACTTTTATCTGATTGGATAAATCTCCCAAGAATCAGATGCAGCCATTGGCTGTCAGCTCACAGTGGGTGCTAAAAAATGTTGGCTGAGAGATTGACCAGTGGTGTCTGCAAAAATCTCAGAATATTTTAGTTATGAAAATTTGATGGATTTTACTATAGAAGTGGGTGTTAAGACATCTGGAATTATTTTTCATAAATAGTAAAGATTACACAGCAAAACATTTGTTTAATTGTTCTATCTTCTGGTGTTTACTATTTAATTGGCTAGTGACTAAGATCTGCAACAGATATGACAAACCCAGTTTACGTTTTTTAGACCAAAGATTTAATATGCGACTTTTGTAAATAGTGTGTAAGTGAATAGAAATATTATAGGATCTGATATTAGAAGGGAGTTAGGGATCACTGAGTAAGGCTTCACTGACGCTCCCAAAGTCATACGACTAATAAGTGGTCGAACCGTTTGAGGGCTAGTTTACTCCAAGTTTTACCTTTTCTCTCAGGTACATAAAAATTCTGTAGCCTGTCTTCATTTCTGTTTTGCCTGCTTTAGTAGTAACAGTAGATACAACTTTAAAAAACTGTATTAGTCTGCTCAGGCTGCTGTAACAAAAATATCACAGACCAACAGGGATAACAACAGAAGCTCATTCTCTAACAAACCTGGATGCTGGAAGCCCAAGGTCAAGGTGCTGGCAGGCTCGGTTTCTGGTGAGAGCCCCTCTGGCTTGCAGACTGCCACATCTCGCTGCTTCACTTGGCCTTTCCTCTGCGCATGCGGAGAGTGAGCGAGCTCTGGTGTCTCTTCTTCTTCTAAGGACACTGGTCCTATGAGATTAGGGCCCCACCCTTATGACTTCATTTCACTTTTATTACCTCCTCCCAGGCACCATCTCCAAACATACTAGGGACCAGGACTTCAACATGTGAATTTTGGGAATCCACAACGAGCACTTGCATTCCAGCCACTGCTCTTCGTGTTTTTTATTTACTTATTTATACACTATCTAGTACATTTGTGTATTTACTAATTGTATTATCACAATATATATTATCTCCATAGTATGGGGGGGGGGGACTGAGGCATTTGAGTAACTTGCTTGCAGTCACATGGAGTAACTGAGCCAGGCGCTGGTGACAGTCTGGCTCTAGAGTCCACATGGTTCACCCTTCGACCATATGATCTCTCTTCACCCTTCTTTTATAACAAGGGCTACAAGACTAGATCCTGGTGCAACTCATATGTCACTGCAGTCTGTCTATCAGACTCTGGTGGGAGTTAGTTTCCTAAACTAGATCTCATTGGATCGAAATACATCCACTGGTGGCCCCAGTTCCCCTGCACTGCAGATCTCCTGTAGGACAAAGTTTCCATGCCTTAATGTTGTACTGAATGCCTCCTCCATGATGCTGTCCCCAGTTCCCTCCCCAGCCACATATCCCAACATGTCTTCTGACTTTAATCATTCTCTGCATGTGTCCCCACATTGTTCTCTACAGTCTTCAATGAGCTCTTCTCTCTTCCTTTCCAGGTAAAGGGCTGCACCTTCCTACACAAATTTTCATCAAGACTCAGGGAGCACAGGCGACACAGTCCCTCTGGTGCCCACATCCCTCCCGTGGTACCCGAATGTCCCGTCTGCTGCACGTGTCATTCTTGTCTGTTTATGTGTTGCTATTCATCAACCTTTCCCTGGTAGTTTTCCTGGAGGGCAAAGGCTACATGTGTGTTGTTTTTGAACGCCTGGTTCCTAAATTCAATCTGAAATATACCTGACAGCCAATACTTGTTGAATGAATAGTCACTCGAGTATTATGGTCTGTATCAAATGCTTCTTTGCAGCTGACCTGAAGAAAGTGCACTGGAATTCAATTTTGTTGACATCTTCCTATTAGCCAGGAGTGGGAACAGGTGCCACCTACATTGAGGACCCTGAGTGGAATGCAGGTCACTCTTTCTTGGCATGTCGTTAACATATCACAAGATAGAACTCTAGTGAAGAATTTGTACATTTCTAAACATGAGAAGAGCTGCTCAGTTGTTCTACAAATATTCTGTCTCCAGTGTTGCCTTTGGAATATACGTGTTCTGTCAATTATCTCAAAAGTAATTCAATTTCTGGAATAAATGCACTACAGGTTTATAACATAGAAATAGTAATATTCAATTGCAGGGTCTCATTAAGGGATATAAAAAACTGAAATCTGTACTTCCAGCATGCAACTGATGAACCTCCTGTGCAGTGTATTTTATTTGCCAATGATATTAATCTATAGATAGGCAGTTTTTCAGAGTCTTCAAAGCTTTTCACACATATTTTTAATAACCATAGAAATTATGTGAGATGTTAGAGTGGAAGGGAAATTTTTCTTCCATTTTCTCTCTAGAGAAGCTAGGATTTGAAGGGGTTTACAGGTGATGGAGCTCGGGCTAAATCCAACCTTCCAGCCCCAACGCATCTTCCTCTACCCAAAGCTGCCCTTAATCGTGTGTAAAAATTGTAAAGGAAATGATAAAATTGCCCTTACTTTAGAAGTATGTTATGTTCTTCAAGGCAAAATTCACACATAGGAATGTGTATGTTTAGGATGATCAAAAGTAAGTGGGTACATTGTTAAAAATGTGAAACGAAATAACTTCTCGGTTCAGAAAACAGACACCTGAAAATTAGGTTTAAGTAAATAAAGTCATTGGTGGAAATCAGATTTCTGAACTGTTCTGTGTCATTTAAAGAGGAACTCAAATGTCCGTCACCCACACCTTCATGCATTCATTCATCAAACTTTGGCATGGAGTGAACCATGCACTTTGCACGAACAGATGCTCCTGTTTCAAATAGTTCCACGTTTGCCTGTATACCAAAGCACAACAACATGAAGTTAGGAGCCTGTGAGGCAAAACAAAGATGAATTGACCATATAATTTGCAAGCAAGGCCAGGTTTGGCTCATATGCCTGCTTTAAATGATTCTAAGAAAGAAAACACCTCTTAGACAGAAGCTAAAGCAGGATGTATAATCCAGTGACATGCTGGGTGAAAACTCCCTTCTTTGACTATTTGCATCATCTTTTGCCTAAACATCTCACCCACCACTGGACCAGAACTGCTGGAGCACAGAAAACGCAGCAGCCCCAGCAAATTGCTCAGCACCTGTACACATTACGGACACAGGAGCACACGTGTTAGCTAACCACACACCTGATGACTGACATGAACAGTACACAGAAACTCTCGATGCATGTGAGTCTTAGCAGAAAGACAAAATAACACATGTGGAGCGAACTGCAAGTTAAGGGCTCCGAAGGTGCTTCAAAGTGCTGCTTCACTTCATTCCTAAGCAGCTCCATGAGGATGGGATGAATGGAGATCAAGCCTCACCTACCCCATCATTCTATTTCACTGTGAGAGCAGACTGGGGCAGAGTCAACATTAGAACACAGAACTCCGAACTCCAGTGTCTTGCCGCTTCCCCAAAGGAGCGCACGTGCTTCTGGGCAGGTCAAAGCGCTGGTGACACCGATACAAGTGCTCGTGCTCACGGGAAAACGCAGCGGGCTGCTGCGCTGCCTCAGCGGACAGGGATTGTGTGGTGTTCACCGGGGAGAGGGAAGTGGTGGCAAAACACTGGGGTCAACCTGGTATTTTTATCAGCTGGTCACCAAAGACAAACATGCAGTAACGTTCAGGGTTTAACAGCAGTATTTTACTTCTCCTCCAAACTCAAGCATTTTTGTCTACATTGAAAAACCACAATTAGGTAATTTTCTATAATGGTTGTCTAAACAATCAGAACAGCAGCCCAAAGCTCTTCGTTATTCAGTCCCAAATGACTCAAAGAAACGCTTTGACATTTCACTGCCCTGAGCAGACCCAGACTGATGGATGCTTGAAGCCGGGTGGCTCTAGCTAATGCCTATTCCTCTTTTCCTCAAAGTCAAATTTCGGTCCAAGCAGCCTGTGTATTTATACTGGGGGGTAATGGCCTACATAATTAATAAAGCTTATTTTCAGTTGAGAAGACAGCAAATGAATAAGGGGCCTGGATCTGAAAGGCAGCCGACTCCTGGCCACACAGCCACTCAGCCGCAGCAAGGTTATAGCCTGCTTGGTGAGGTCAGGATATTCTGTACAAAGGTTTCAACGTCTTCTTAAAACTGCAGATAAATACTCACAAAGGGCAAGGGTGATAAGAAATGTCACAGAAAGCTTTGTCTTCAAGGGAGTTACAAAACAAGCCACAGAGACCAGTAATTCTCTCAAATGATGAATAAAAAGGCTTTGCCTCACTTAAAAATCAGTCTCCTGAACAACAGAAATTTTAGCTCCAAGAGGCCCTCATAGCTCCAAATATTTCCCATTCTCCCACAAGTGATGAAACCTATAGATGGGACTAAGACAGACTCAAGTAAATAAATCTCTCTCAAAAGATCGTTATTACCTTCAACTGCTGACTTTATTTTTTTGCGATTTTCATTCTTAAAATAATAGAGTAAAGGTAGCTTACCCACTGCCAAGGCAAATTTGAGGGACAAGAAATCTGATGATCTTTGTGACCCTTAGCACATATTTAAAAAACTCATCACATTTCTCAGGCACTTACTGTAGCCGTAAAGTCATAATATCTAAAAAAATGTTTCTGTAATCTTAGTAAGATGAATCCTGAGTCAAACCGTTCCCTTTAATAACACGTTCCAATGTAAGAGGCTTACTGAAATATGAGACACATTAAATGTGAAGCACTGGGGTTTACATAGTCTCTCATTTAATCAAACCACATTTAACATTCCAAGCCTGTCTCTGGCTCCCCGGGGGTTTTACACCTTTATTCTGGGAATCACCCCGTTTCCCTCCTACATACTCTGTGCTTGAGGTTGTGCTGCCGTAGTCTGATGGTAACTCCTCGTTCACAGGCACCGTCCACGTCACGCCCACTTCGTCCGTGCTGCCTGACAAATGTAGCCCCCCGGGGGACAGCTGAGAATGGCGGCCATCCTTTCCCCGCTGATGCAGTGACTCTGGACCGCTCACCCGCAAACAGACTCTACGTTCCATAAAGTAAGCACACTCCACCGAGGGGCAGGGTGGCTTGGCAGATCAATTCCTGATGGTGGAAACACATGCTTTGGTTCAGATGCCATTACCCAGAACTCATTTGGTATTTTGTCCAGTGGTCACCAAAGCTTTATAGATTAGAAAACTCAATCAGGAAACATCAGGTTGACAGGTGTCTTAGTGCAACGACACACTTTCCTGCCTATAAACAGAGCACAGAAAACAAAGGAGAAGCAGTTTCCAGGGTAACAGCTCAACTTGGCCCATCTATTTTGTTGAGTTTGTCATCTAAATAAGAAATATTGAGCATTTCAGCCATGTGAATTCATTCTTAATTTACTCTTTCTTCTCCTTTTGCCTTTCTTTTCACAAACGGATATAGGCAAAAGATTGGTCTGGTTTCTTAGAAGTATCTTAGAAACCTGAATTGCTTGAAGCACTGAAGCCAGCCCTGGGCCCTCCAACCAGCTCACAGGACTTACTGGTAAGTTCACTTAAAACTTCCTGCAAGAGTACAGTAATCCTTTTAGAGTTTGGATCAGTGATGCCCAGATCTGATTTCCAATCACAGTTCCTGAGGAACTTGATTAATGTGGATTAGTGGGTGTCAGTACCAGACATTCCAATCCCACAGAGAATCTGTGTGGTGTTGTTTAGAGAGGGGGAGGTCTTTCCTTGCAAGGTGTTTACCAGAAAGTTCTTCCCACAGAGACAGTCATTCACTTCATTCGAGGAAAACCTCCCCCCTTTCTTCCTTCCTTTCCTCTATTTTTTTCTTTTTAAATATAAGAAGAAAACAAAGAACTAGTTGCAGATGTTTTACGTACATTTTTTCAGACATCCACCCAACAGCCTTCTGAAATAAGCAAGATAAAGATGAGGAAGCAGTTAAGGAAATAGGAGCTCAGGGAAGTTCAATAACCTCCAACATCACACAGCCAACAACTGGCTAAGCAGGGATCCAAGCTCAGGCAGGCGTAGTTTCAAAAGCTTCACTCTTTCTGTTCCATTAAGTTGCTTCAAATATGAAGAAATTGTGAAATACTTTTTGTTTAGAAAGGAAATGGCCATTAGCACTTCTGTTTTATGTTTTTCTCTCTAAACTTTCTTCCGTGCGTGGCCTTTGTCTATTACATATATAATTTATAACCTATTCCACTTAACAGCATATCTTTCTCGTGATCTCATGTTACTATACAGCCTTTACAACCTCCTCTTCGCTGTTGTATGACAGTCTGTGACTGTCACACATACATTAACAAGTTACTTAAACACCCCTCAGCTGTTACAAGTTTGGTAACCTTCAGTTACCTACTTGTAGAAGCCAGTTCACCTGACTGCCTTTGTGACAATGAACTGGACCTGCCCAGGCTGTAGGTGGTCTCAGGTCTGCTCCTTGTATCAGTCTCGCTCCGCAGCAAGCCAGGGCCCAGCAGGGAGGGAACAGGGGGGATGAACACCCCGACCCTCTGTTCTTCTGTGCCTCTTCTTGGCTGTATTCACCAAGGAGGACAAGAAGACCAGGTGATGCCGTCCATGGAGGTGAGCACTTCAGGGCACAGGCAGGGAGAGAGCGGCAGGAAATGGATCTGGGGGGATATGGAGACAATCGCCAGTGTAACTTGCCCTCTTCCCCACTTAGGTACAATTTCTTCTTCTTTTAGATGGAAAAATTTGCATACGCAGCACAAGGGAACTCATTTTCCATCGACCACTGTATCCTTATGGAATGCTGTCAGTTTAATCATACTTCCACCAAGATCCAGAATGATAATACTGTCCACATTCAGAGCCCTTTCATGTAAAGTAGCAGAAACAGAAGGCACAGGGGAGGACTGAAAGGATAAACACACAACACAGATGCTACAGCTCCTCCTTTACAAGCTCCAAATTCACCTTTCTAGCCTCCTTCCCTGCTCCTCAGTTCAGTGAGATGAGGAGTCCAAAATGGCGAGGGGCAGCCTTAGCTTCTACCACAATAAAACCATGGCCGTGTTCCCAGAAGCATTCCTCTCCTGGACACTAAGTCTCCAGGTCTAGTAAGCCCGAGACTGCAAAGATGTGAAGCGAATTTCTGAAAGTGAGTAATAGTTAGGAGTACCAATGAAACAGCACTTTTGCATCTACTCCTTGGCTCCTGGACTCATGGCTGTTGGGGAGAAGACTGGTCACTGGTTTGAGGCGCATGTCCCAGAGGACAGTGTCCTAGCCTTGCAGGGAGGGCACAGTCTCCTAAGGTATTAGCAAGGGTACCGTTGGCGCCATACTTCAGCCTTCATCCTACTTCCCATAACATCATCGCCACTGCTTCCAAGTGACAAGGAGACCAGTAAACCCACTGCCAAAGCTCCTTTGTCAAAAACTGAATTCTTCAGTCTGAGGTAATGATTTTTGTGACAATACATTAATGAGTAAAGCCTTCTGCATGTCCACAAATGAAGATGTTGGCACAAATTTTATGGGTATCGTTGGTAGGTAAGTATTTGGAACGTGTGTGAGGACAAATCACTGCCCTTCCACGATGAAGAGTTCTAAAATAATCAACACCTAATACGTGGCCAAGTCTCCCCTCTGTGAACTAGTGTCACATCCAGGGTTCAACACTGGCCTCTTGTGTTGGCAGGCTGGGCACTCGGAGGTGGCCACAGACAGCCCAGCCCTGGTGCAAGGGAGCCCAAGTTGCTTGTCTTCCATGTGACGCGCACCGCTTGGCCACGGCCACTTGTGTAAGGCACTCTGACGAGCGTGCAGTGCCTGCGGGGAGAGGCCCATCGCCTGCTGCACAAGAGGTCCTCTGTCCATCGACTGTTGAGGTCCCCTGTGAAGTAAATGCCCCTCTGGTTGACACTGATGTGAGACACGACACCTTCATTCTCTGTCCGTCCTCACTCCTCTGCCCCAGGTCTCCTGATCACCGATCTTCCAAGCAGCCAGTGTCCAAGAATCCTATCTGAACATCAGGCCATCTCTTATTCCACGAGCTAGACAACCAGACAAACTGCTGGAGGTGTATCTTCTAAACTCCTCAACCACTCTTGAGTGGGGCTAGGGCACAGCAGCCACCAGCTCTTGGCTGGTGTAGACAGGTGGTGACAGATTCTCCTCTGTCAGCTCATGACAAGGAGCTCCCTAAGAGGCCTTTGATTATGTGCTGAGAGAGAAGTGGCAAGACCCAGGTACAGGCCCCGTGGGGTCAGTCCTGAGCAGTTTACTCGTGCCCCATGCACCTGCTCAGGCCCAGTCTTGCATATACAATTTCCACGTTACAATGGGATTACAATGGGATGCTGCCGTGCATATTCAACATCACATTTACAACCGAATGTTTCACGTAAACCCCAATTTTGACAGGTTGTGTCTCATAACTGCTGATATCTCATGGTTAGATATTCAGTCTCTACCAGGGTCTAGAAGCAAATCAGGGGCAGCTTTTCAAATGCAAAGCATTGTCACCAGGAGTGGGTGTGGTCTACCTGAAATCCCTAGGCCTATGTGTGACTCTACTATTGAAGCTTTCCAGAGCCTCAAAGGCATCTTCCTCTGCCAGAGACACTTCTAGGTGCCACTGAGTCTATGGGGGATGAAGGTCCGAGTGGCAAGACAGTTTCCACGACACCTCATGTCTTTCCAAAGCTGGAGAACTGAGGGCTACCTCAGGAGCAGCAAAATCCAACGTACGTCACACCAAAATCCAGAGAGAGTCACTGAGGGCTGTGCCCCTGCACTGGCCTTTTACTTTGGAGGAGACAGCCTTACGTTCAGGACAAGTGGACCCCAAGAAGCTTCCTCAACCAGGCAGTCACCGAGGTGTCCACAGGGATCGTCCCCTCGTGCTGGCAATCATAAACACTGCCTCTCAAGTCCGATTAGCATGAAGTAACTGGCATAACGGTCCAGTGTGATAGTCTACCGGGTCGTCGAGGCACCTCCAGACAAGTGTCCAAAAGCAGGAGGCTGAGCAAAGCCGTGTGGTACAGCAGTAAAGGGTTACAGCTTCCCTGGCAGAAGCAGGCAAACTGCCTGAGTATCTTTATTGATGGGCATTGCAAAGAGAGCATTTACTTAATCAATGGGCGCATGGTACACATCGGGGGCCATAGGCTATGCTGATTTATTCCAACAAAGATACCACATCTGGCAGAGCAGCTGTGGTTATCACTGCTGATTAAGTCTGTGATAATCCAAGTCCCTCTGCAAGATCCACCTGGCTTTTCTACCAGCCAGATGCACGGGTTAGATGGAAGTGTGATGGGAACCCCCTCCCCTGCATCCTGATGTCTCCATAAAGGCACAAATCTCTGCTACTCTCCCTGATAATTCAATTCACTATTTTGAGGATGAGGGCATGTCCAGGAATGTCCGCTTGGGTCCTTCCAACCATAATAGTCCTTACTCCAATGGCAAGAAGATCTGTGTAAGATTCTGACAGTTATTAAACGTATTTATAGCCTCCACGGCTTCGGAGACAGCCACAGGATGAGCCCGTGGCCTAACTGAGCCCTCTGTGAAACAGACTCATGCCGTGACTCTATCACCTGCGACCTTAAACTCCTTTCTGGTCAAGAGGCCATGGTGATAATTTGTGTCTTTAAGGATTAATGTCCTACCAGAGACATTACCTACAAAACCCTAGAAAATCTGGGCATTTACCACCCAGGCACAGCTGTCCTGTAGCAGACCACAGGTCTTTCTGGGGGAGGCTTAGAACTGCGATGGTCTGCCTTATGGATGCGCATAAAGGTTTTCCCGAACATCTGGTGGAGAGAAAGAACATAAAGAAACCCTTCACAGAGCTACAGAGCTTTGACGGGGGCTAGGAGTGGGCACAGCAAGTGGGCACAGGGGAGAGAGGGCAAGGGAAATCCAGGGTCCCATTTGGGATGAGCTGAATGTAAGAGGCCTTGAAACATCCAAGTGGCCATGTCTAAAACACACCTAGGAGTATGAGTCTCAGCAAGAAATCTCAGATGAGTAGCATTAGCAATTAGAAATTAAAAGTTGTCAACCTGGAGATGAAGTTAGTGGAAAGGCAATACCTAAAGTTTTATGGAGAAAAGAAGACCCAGCAGGGAGGTCCAAGGAAGATCACAAAGAGTGATGCAAGAAGAACCACAAAAATGGGATATTGTAGAGACTGAAGGAAGAAAGCATTTCAGGAAGGAAGTGGTCCACTGTATCAAATCCTGCTGGAATTTCAAAGAAGGAGAAAGAAAACTATGGCTCTTTGATTTGGTGACATGAAGACAATCAGTGACCTTTGCAAGAACTGTTTCTGTGGAGCTCTGAGGGCAGAAGCCAGACAGGGTATTAACCCAGTGCGATAAAACACTGTGTATATCAAACAATTCTGTCCTTCAAAAAATCAAATGACTTAACATTTTTTGAGCTTATTTTATGTGTTTGACTTGGATTCCTCCACTACCACATTTTTACGGTCTGTATTCTAGTGACGATTACCCACTGACAAGCCCTTTGTCTAGCTTGCTCCAAAGAGACCCGACTCAAGCCTCATCCACATACCTGAGAGGCCTATTCTAAGGGTTAAGCTTCCTGAGTTGTTTGTCTTGTGTCCTTTTGCAGTGACATAGCAGAAGGAGCAGGGAGAGGTTCTTAGCATGCTTAAAAGGATGCTCTGTCATTAACACAGCGTCATCCACCACAAAGGAAAACCAGCCTGGAATTCTTCACACCAAACATCACAGCCTTAAATTCCTCCCTAGCACTATAGCCAAAAATGCATAAATCTGCATGTTTTGTTACGTGTATGTTTCCTGGGCACTGACTGTGTTTCTGAAATACACACCCATACAGAGCATTTCTCTCTTTCCTTCTCTAAGCTTGTGCAGCCTTGGATCTCTTGTTTGTTGGCCTTTTATTTCAATTCATCGTTGAATTACATTTGGGCATGAAATCAATGTATCAGGTTTTTTTGGGAGTTTAATTATTCCAGAAGATAAATTACAGTAACCTTGGAACTGAGTAACATAAGCATTATAAAGAGGATAGGACCACAGCATTTACTGGTGAAGACCACTAACATCTAAGTAGAGAAGGTCTGGCTGACTAAGCGTTAAACGGGGATTTAACTATCCATAATTCTGTGATCAAGGTGAGCCTAAAACAGCACCAAGCTAAGACAGCTAGACATTGACTGACAGCACCAGGAGTCTATTAAAATCGTTTTCTGCATCATGACTCTGAGGAAACTTAATAGATTCATTCCCATGGCTTTAGTCATTTGTTTGAATACAAATTGCATTCTTACAGTTTCTACATCTCATAATCATTACGGAAGCGGTTTGGTCTTTCTGCAAACCTGAATTGTTTCCACACAGTAAAAATTTACATATGGTATAAATTTCACATTTTGACTCCAGGAATGTAGGTAAGTCAGTATCCAGGCCGACGAATCCATCAAATTGTTGATTTCTCTTTAGATGCAGCTCTCTGTCCCAAACGGGAAAAAGAAGCACGTTTTTCACATGGTAGACAGAAGTCTGAAGAGGACTTCCCTACTAGATTTAGAAATGATAATGGATTATAAATTGAATAGAACGCCATGGTTAGCTGGTCAGCAAATAATGATCTAACAGCAGGACTCTGCACGTGGGCTGCACTGAAGAACACGAGAGGATTCACAGGCCACCACCCTCTCCACCACCCACCCATGTCTGAAGCCGTGCTCCCACTGTAAGTGCAAACAAAGAGCAGCTCTCGCAAGAGGAGGGGATAATGACACCAAAAAACTGCCACGGTGCAGTGTGCGAAGTGCTCTGCCGTTGGACATCATTTGGTGATGCGACGCCAGCACTGCGAGGTGCAGAGCGGCAGCCTCTGAGCACCAGCAGCTCAGACAGATGACCAGTCACCGTCTCTCTGAGCTCATGGCCTCAGGCTGGACTGCTCATCACCCAGCACTGCGACACACCCAACCTCTGCCAGGGTCCTGCATCTCTTTATGATGTCCAGATCCCTGACCTCCTCTCACAGCTTCTTTAGTTACTAGGTGAGCAAGAAGGTGATGTGGAAGAACTGAGAGTGATCTCTGTATTAAAAATAATCCGCATTGTGATTGCAATTCTGTCAAGTTACATGGAAGGGTGAACAGATCTATGTAAAAAAACAATTTTTACATTTAGTGGGGCAGAAATTGAGCATGGATTTTTTTTTATTTTTTAATGAAGACTTTTTTCTATTTTCAGAATGTTTATGTAATTATTTTTTTCTAAAGTAAAAAGGTAGTTTTATATCAAAAACAATCTTATCAAACCAAAATGTCCCATTTTTGATCACTTAATAATTTTGAAGGAGACAAACTCAAGCAGACTCAGAGAAGCTGCATTATAAACACTGACACAGACAAACGGTGTGTGCTTTTGGCCAGTTGCCTGTAGTTGTTCCTCAAGGTGCATGTGGCAGTGTCAGGCCAAGAAACCTAACAGAACGGAGCCCACGGAGAGCGCAGCTCTGTGGGAGAAAGTAGAATGACTCATCACAGTGAAGAAGCTATGACGACGGAAGAGAGAAGAAAACTTTTAAAACCATAGTGGAATGTCCCCATCACTTAAAAAGATGCAGACAAGTAGGGATGATGTGAGAGTGAATGGCGTGTGCAAGGGTTTTTTTTTCCCTTTTTAAAAAATTTCTGTAATGTGTTAAATATGCAGATCTTTAAGAATAAAAATTTCAACTCAGGCATTCAATTCAGTCTGTTCGGTGCTGAAATGACTGAATGGACCTTTTGACTAGCAAGTACCTGTAAACACGTGACCTTCCTCGCTCACAGGACCAGAACCTGGGCTGGCGGTGCAAACCGTGCTCACCAGTCTCTCAGGGACCGTGCAGCCGACCTCACGCACATCCCTCTGCTAGTCTTCTAAGTGGTCCTGCAAAGCAGGCGCTACTGCCCTGTCCTTCCAGGCTGAGGCGGATGAGACCCTCACTCGTCAGCAGATGGCGGGCAGTCTGGGCTGGAAGCTCTCCCCAGGTCACACCCCAGAGCTCATCTTCCAACCACTGTGCTAGACTGCCTTCTGCCAACTGCTGGAAGCTTTCATCTTTCATCACTCAGTGGGAATCATCTCTCACACTATTCTACGCAAACACTTCGAAAAGCTAAAATGTTTAAAACACGTAACAAAGTGGTTCTGTTTCACTGCTTTTAGCAAATTCTGGATTAGAAGCAAAACGCAGATTTCTCATTGCTGTTTTCATATTAAGGTATGGCAGAAATGTTTAACCATTCCAAAAGCACCAACTTGCAAAGGAATATTGCTTAAGCAGGACTAAGTACTTTTCCTTTCTTCTCAACGTGCTGCTTTGTCTTAAACTGGCCTATGTAATACTTCAGCAATCTCTTTACCAACCCAAACTGTAACGGAGATGGTCAAAAACACAAGCTGTCTCAAGTTGGCCAGGATAAAACACAGCTATATGATTTCTTCTTTTCTTCTTATTACGGTTTTCCAAATGGTTCATGTGTTTTCTTAACAGCTTTAGACATAATCATTAACCAAATTACCCGTCTGCTAAAGTTCACTGTGAACAGTCTAGGATTTGGTGGGGGAGATGCTTTATGCAAAATACCAGTGAATAATCAGAATATATCAGGATCTAGAGGAAGATGTATTTAGGATGCACTTTATAAGACAAGGAAGCAGTTGTGAAAAATTCCTAGTCTGGAGGTAGAGCTTGCCTCGGCCACAAGAAGCTGTCTGACCTATAAGACAGCGATGTTGATAATAGTAATATCCTCCTCAGAGGCTTGCTGTGAAGGAGAAACAAGAGACTGTACTTAACAGGCATGTAGTAAGTGCTCAGTAGCTCAGTAAATCTGCTATATGAGCACACCTTGAAGAGTTTTGGAAAGGAAGAATTACTGAGACCCACTGAATTCCACAAGGTGTCATAATCTAAATGATAAAATGCCATAAATATTTTAAACAAACCATTGTGTGCTAAATACTCATTCCTGAAAAAACTACAAATGTTACAATATTCGTTGGAAGAGCTATTTTATAAGATAATTATATGATTTCTGGGTAGTTCTTAAAAGTGAATTGTAGGATGCAGTTTCCATGTTCTTAGAGAGCTAATGAGTTCTTTTCACTGCCCTCCAAGTTCCACCCAGAAATCTCCTGGCATATCCTATCATTCAAAAGCAAACAAAATCACAAAGAAGATAAAACTATATTTTGCTCTCTGCTGACACACAATGATTAGTCATTGTCCCATGAAGCAGCTCCTGACACAACCCCTCTGGCGGCATTTCAATACGCTGAATGAGAAATACAGTCTCCCTTCTTAATTGAAGCTGCTTTGATTTTCATCATCTTCCCCAAATAGATTTCACCCAAAGGAACCACGCAGTCACTCACACTATACAAAGCAGGACTGAAACAAGTCTTCGCTTGGCTCTGGCTGATCAGACTGATCAGAGACTTTCTTAGTGTGCAAAGACTGGCAGAGGTCACATGGTTCCCTTCTGCCACAGGAAAAACCACCTTCACTGTCATTTAACTGATTAACGATATACTTAAAATTCTTCTCATGACCTTCACTTTCAGCCTGTTGCTGTTCTCCATTATTTCCGTTTTGTAACCTTTCCAACAGCTCAAGTAACCTGATCAGACTCCTGACCAAACGCAACCTCTAATTATATTGTATTTGTTGTTCACATTATCCAAACATATCAACAGATGAGAAGGGAAGTCCATAATGACAAAAGGAAACTGAATATTTTATATTTTTACTACTTTTTTGATATCACTGAACTTTTGTAATTCTGAGTAGAGCCTCCCTAGTCTTTAGAACTTCTATGTATTTCTTACGAGGAATTGTGAATGGTACTAACATCACAGTAATCTAAGTCAGCACTTCCCAGACTGCAATTTACAGAACTCATGCTGAGGGTATGCCTTGTCAAAATTATTCCATGGTCACTTCAGTGTATAAAAAGCTAGAACAAGTAAAGGTAATACTGAAGGAGTCTCCGACTCTTGAGCACGTTAATATACATCATGAACACCCAAGAAGGAGTAGGGAATGCACTATTCAAAGCAGCTGTCTTTGCAGATAACTGGATAAAGAAGTTGTGGTATTCAAGGGAATACTACTCAGCCATAAAAAATAAAGTTATGCCATTTGCAGCAACATGGATGGACCTGGAGATCATACTAAGTGACATAAGCCAGAAAGAGAAAGAAAAAAACCATATGATATCACTTATATATGAAATCTTAAAAAATGACACAAATGAACTTACTTACAAAACAGAAACAGACTCACAGACACAGAGAACAAACTTATCATTACTGGGGGGAAAGTGGGTGGGAAGGGATAAATTGGGAGTTTGAGATTTGCAGACACAAACTACTATATACAAAACAGATAAACAAGTTTCTGCATATCTATATTTTCTATATCTGTATTAAACTATATTTAATATCTTGCAGTAACCTATAATGAAAAAGAATATAAAAAGGAATATATGCATGAACATGTATGACTGAAACATTATGCTGTATACCAGAAATTGACATACCATTGTAAGCTGACTACACTTCAACTGAAAAAAAAAATTGTTTTTGTGTGTTGGAAAGGAGGAAATGTTAAGCCTTTGTAAAACTAGAGTCCCAAGGATTATATTTCAACAAATGTTGCTCCAAAATACCAGATTTTTTTCTAAAGCAGAGCTGGATTCGGGGGTAGTCCAGCAGGGTCTCTCCCTGGGAGCCAGTATGAAAAAGGTGAGAAGAGACTGAGGCAGTGAATCAGCGCTGGGAATGCAGTGAGAGGAGAACGTCACACCCACAGGATTGCTCTGAAGGAGAATGTCTGACAGGCCTGAGAGAAATATTCTAAGACACTTGAAGTGGGAGATAAGATAGCTGAAGAGAAGTTTGTTAACAACAAAAGGTCTCTGAACTGGGGACACACTAATGAATGCTACCACAACCCTCCTCCTCCAGGTATGGCTTTAAATAGAGGTTGACCAGATGCTTGAACAAGAGACCCAGTGACCACCATGCTCTGTACCCACAACCCTGATCTGATCTATATTAAGGGCTAAATGGAACCTAGGTCTCTTACTTTATATTTTCCTCTTCCTACTTCTAGTTAAAATGTGTCTCTTGAGGGACATATCTTATGTGAAAAAAGTGACAGAATTACTTTATATTTTAATATTATTAAATATCTTATTTGTAATCACATTTACAGATAAAGGATCACATAATCTCTTGAAGCCTGAACATATAAAAATTTTAATATGTTGGCACAATCTGTAAGGTAAATGTTAATCTTCTCCCATAATGAATAACATTTCATATACACCATGTATATCCAACCATCTTCCACTGAAAACTTGCTTTTTTGTTATATTTGAGACCCCTGAGTACAATTCCTTTTGTCTTACTTTTACCACTCTTTACTCAGGGCAAAGTCTATAACATGCATTCAGGGGGGATTTCATGATATCAAAGATGGAAACAGTGATGATTTAATATTTGCAAAACCTATCTGAAATTCTAAGAAATATTTCAGTTTCCCAAAATGTTTTTCACTCTAGTGAGTCAGAGAAAACATCAATAAAGTGAACATCTATACTCAGAGAAGAATTTTTCCCCAATTTATATTATTCAAGTAACTCATCATTAATATAGAGAATCCCTTCTGCATGTTTTTATTTGTGTTACAACGGAAAATTATTCCTTGTTCTTATGGATTTTTACTGAAGGTATTTCTTGGGGGGTTTCATTTCATTCTTGGAAAGCTCACTGCTTTATTTTTTTTTTCATTTGAGTATTTTAGAATTTTGTAGACTTAAGCAGTGTCTCTTAGGTAAAAGTGACTTTTTTGTCACAGTTTTTATTATTTCTGTAGATAATGTGAGTGTAAGTTTATTTTCATGGACACAATTTTTAACAGAAAATTATAATTCTCTATTTCCTCTTCTTTAATTTCGTGATCTTCTGGTGGTGAATTTATTAAGACAATAATAAGTAACATAAAAAAACATTGATAAGAAATCTCTCAAAAATAAGAATCTGAGATGTGTTATCAAATACCTCCTGAAGAATTGTTAAAAACTCTTGAAGCCATTATCCTAGTCATTGTTTGACATTATCAAATGGACAAAACAACAGTTCATTCGCCCTAAGAGTGTTAAGGGACTTAATAAGGCATGCATGTAAAGTGGATAACATAGTATGTAACTCAATAGCTCAACAAATAGGGTCTATTTTTATTCTGGTTAAAGACATTAATATACGTGACAAATGGAGATATGAAACTCAGTAAAACGAAACACATGAATCTCTTTTCCTAACTCAACATAAACACTATAAAACCCAGCACAACAAAACAAAACAAAAAAACTCAGTTAAATAAAATTATATTTTAAATATTTCAAGATATTTTAATTCTGACAGACTACTGGTTGGATTTGGAAACATGACTCACTGACAGCCCTATGCTTTCTCTGCAGCACGAAGGTGCACCTCACCACCTCTTTACGGGTTCTTCAAAGGCATTTCGTCCATCACTGCCCACAGGCTTTGGCATCGTTCATTCTGGAGTTTATCTTTTCTATATCATCATTTAAATTCTTCAAGATCCTTCTTTGCACTTCCACATTCAAACCCCCTAGGAAACTCTCCAAAGTGCCTCCTGAGTCATATGCTATAAGCATCCCTCACATTTGGTCTGCCCTTATATAATTTAAATCTTGATATTTGTTAATGCCATGTCTCATCTTGTCAGGATGTTGTCATTTCCGTGCGTTAATTTCTTTCCTTAGTGATATACCATGGACCACGAAATTGAAGATGTCCCCACAGACAATGGCACAGCTTTAGATGGCATGGGTGGGGCAATGTGTAAACTACATGTATTACGTACAGAATGATTAACGAGGGGGGAGTCCTATTTTAGAAGTCACCTTCAAGGAAACGGAGACCTTTTTTGCATTCTCTGCATCCTTTTGGGTTCAGATCCTTTAGTGCTGATGTGTCTCCCCTCTTTGCAAACCATTCTTCCTCTTCCAGAAAACATCTCTGGGTAGCATGATCTTTTCTCCTTTTATTTACTTCTTCCACCCTGGGAAAGATCCTAACGTGACTCTGTTGTTTCCAGTATACCTTGACTGGCTAGGTTTTTTTGAACATAAAATAAAATGCAACCTTTAGAAGGCTATTTATCTGTCTTCAGAAAAGGTCATGAGAAGAATGCCATAGAATTTTCAAATGGTTCATCCATCAAAAATGCAGCTCTCCATTGATTCTTCCTGAATTGTCAATTTCCAGAGAGCCTCAGGGACAAGCCTCATTCTGTGAGAAGAAATCCTTGAAAAGGAAAAGGATAAAGTGATAAGTGATTTTTTTCTGATGTTTTCCTTCAGGAAAGATAGCCAACTTGCTCTTAGCTTCAGGCAATAGCGTTTCATGAACAGCCTGGACAAAAAGAGTTTGTGGTGATAATGACAACGTGAACTTGGCAATAGTGTTTTAAGAAAAAAAAGTCACTTCCTAAATGTAAGGCTCCTGTAAATGACCTGTGCTGGAGGAAACTAGCCAAGTCCAGAAAGAAACTCACCCCAGAGCAGACTGTCAAGTACAGTGCCATATGCTGGCTGAATGAAATATCAGTTAAAAGGAAATGGAAATATTCCAGCAAAATAAACTTCCCGTCTGGGTCCATAAGCCAATAAACTAAAATAATCTTCAGCAAATCTCAGTTTAATCATTTCTAGTACTAAAAAGAAACATTTAATGAGGAAAGGTGATTAAGAAAACTAGGATCTTTTTCTACAGGATATTATCGAACATTTTCAGCCACTTATCACACAGAAAGCATTTTGGTAAAGGTGACTCTGCCTCTCATCTTCACCTTCTGGTTTAGACACCACCACCCAGGGGGACATTAACATTACTCAGTACTTGTGTATTTGTTCTAGGTCCCACCAGTTCCAGATTCCAACCTGAGATTTATCTTCATGGACAAGCTCCATGGCAACTAACGATGGCCTCAGGGTGCAACGAATAGTAAGGCCACGTTCCACAGAAGACCCCAAGCCCTGAGCCGATCGATGACAAAGGACCCATGGTCTGTATGATGCACACATGCAAACAGCATTTAACATGCAGTGTGATGAACTTTAGCAGAGAAAGTGGGAAGTGCTGAGAGGACCAGACCCAGGTTCTAGCTGTGTCCTGCAAAGGATATGTCCTAGGTGAGCCCAAGAAGCAAGTGGAGTTGGCCAGGGGGTATAACACACATGCCTACACGCATGCTCACACACCACAGGTACACGCTTACGTGCATCCAATCATGTACACAAAACGCACATAGGCACACATAACACGCACATACACGTATGCATGACACACATGGCACGTGTGCCCACCAGGTGCACATGTAGACATTCATACAACACATGGATGCACATCTACACACAACACATGCTCACACAGCACACTCATACAACACACCACACACAAATGCGAGCAGAGGAGCATTTTCCAGCCTGAAAAATCTGCGTATTTGGAGAAGAGAGGTTGAGAGAAAGCACTGCTTGAGAGACCATGAGTTATTTCTGGGCTTCAGAAATGAGAAGGAGTGAAAGAAATTCTCTTGCATGTTGTAATGTATCATCTATGTATTCCCAAATGGCTGACACTGAATGAGGAACTCTGCAGTTCTTCCTGATGCTTGATCCACCTGGCTGAGGAACAGGGTAGCTGGCAGTCTGTGGGTTTGCTTGGCCAGACCGTTTGAGAAGAAAAAGAGTTTGGTAAAAGGTTATGTGTAGGAAGAACAGAATTTTTGAGACCAACTTGAGCCAATTAAGTTTTTTTTATCAATATTGGGATTTTTAACCTGAACGTTACAGAGGCAGAAGTGCCATCCTCCCGCCTCTAGAAACCGGCTTCTAAGTGCTGCAGGTTTTCATTCCTGTAAGTTTCCGTTGGATTGTTTTATGTCTCCCATCTCTCTATTCATTATATTCATGTTTTCTTTACATTATTTGGCATAATTACAAAATTAATAGCTGTTTTAAGGTTTTTTCTGCTCCTTCCATCATCTCTGTCACTCCCAGGTCTGTTTTTATTGGTTAATTTTTCTCCGTTAAGTGCATTTTTCTTCTTCCCATGTCCAATAAGTTTCAGCTGGATGCCCAGCGCTCAGAAGCTTACACTGCTGCATGCTGGATTGTGCTGGAGTCCTTTAGAGAGTGTGGCCTTTGTTCTGGCATGTGGAACATTTCAGTCTTTATAAAAATACCTTGAGGCTGGGTATGCTAGATCGATAGCAGCCTTTACACTAGGATTGCTTCAGCCCCACAACTAAGGTATGACCCTTCCTATGACTTAGGTCCCTGCCTCTGTTGCACTCTGTCCACGCTGGTGGAGCACACGCTCTTCCCAGCCCTGGGCAAGGCCCAGGGGTGTCGGGTCTGCTGCTTCCTGGGGGTGGTCTCCCCAGACTCAGATACGTAGGTCAGTTCTCAGCCTGAGGCTAGAGGAAACCCTCTGATGATCTCAGCAACTCCTTCTCTACAGAGCTCGGCCCCATGAGTTTCAGCCCCTTGGCCTCCCAAGTTCCATCCTCAGTCTCTTTGATCCAGCCAGACCTCCAAGCTTTGTTCCGATTTCTTCTCCCTGGATAGTGATCTGGAAATTCCTCCAAGCAGAAATTGAAGCAATTTTAGGGCCTACCTTGTTTCTCTTTTCTCAGGAATATACCCTAGGCTACCACTGGCCAATGTCGGGAAAGTGTTGTTTTGTGTATTTTTAATATTTTTATACCAAGAGGGCACCCCCATAGCCTAGATGCTGCATCATTTTAACAAATACAGAGTTTAGACCAAGGTCTGCCAGATAGATGATAGACAGACGGCATGCATATAGTTATACAAACAGAGACTCAGATTTATTAGCAAGTGAACACATACAGTCATACAAAGTTATCTGGAGTCCTGAACTGTTCTCTCTCACTGACTTCACTTCAGGCTCACCACTCAGCATCATGTATAGGAGGCTTTCTCTAAAGCAGACATCACAGGTTCTTACAATCACTTCTACAGGAGCCAGGATCTTTTCTTCCAAGAAATGCAGAGACAGAACCAAAGGTCTCCTGACCTCAGGTATGGTACCCATGGCAGGGACAGCAGCTGGATGGGTTTTACACCTATTTATGAAAAGACTGTGTACCTGTATGTCATTCTTCCCCAATAACATATCTACAACTTCACAGACTTCAATAATTAAAAACTTCTGGGGCATATATCCAGAGAAAACTCTAATATGAAAAGACACATGCATCCCAACGTTCACAGCAACATTATTTACAAGAGCTAAGACATGGAAGCAACCTAAATGTCCACTGACAGATGACTGGATAAATAAGATGTCACACACACACACACACACACAAACACACACGTACACACCGCGGAATACTATTCAGCCATTAAAAAGAATGAAAATAATGCCATTTACAGCAACATGGATGGACTGAAAGATTATCATATTAAGTGAAGTAAGTTAAAGACAAATATCATATGACAGTACTTAAGTGGGAAATCTAAAAAAAAAATGATACAAATGAACTTATTTATAAAACAGACAGAGAAAACAAACTTGTGGTTACCAAAGGGGAAAGTGGGGCAAGGGGGATGGATAAATCAGAAGTTTGGAATGAACACATACACACTACTCTACATAAAATAGATAAACAACAAGGACCTACTGTACAGCACAGGGAACTATAGTCAGTATCTTGTAATAACCTACAGTGGAAAAGAATCTGAAAAAGAATATGTGTGTGTGTGTGTGTGTGTGTGTGTGCGTGCGTGTGCACATAACTAAATCACTTTGCTGTACACCTGAAAATAACACATTGTAAATTAACTATACTTTAATTTTTTTAAGTGTTTAAAAAAACTTCTTCTGCCATTTCTTTTGCTAATAAAGCAAGTAAATTATCAGGAGCGATCAGGATTATTGTGTTTGTATCATATGCTGATTAGCAAACCCTACCATGTTTATGAACACAAAAATTACAGCATTTGTGAGGAAAGAAATATCCAACATATGACAAATGCAACATAGTAGGAATGAATGAAACTGAACCTATAGGTCTTTTATCTCAGATAAGGAAAAATAAATATTAAGAGGGGTAGCATAATCCCATTGCCACGTTTCCTCTATACATCTGTCATCTGATTCTGAGGCAGTGTAACACCAGAGTAACTGGTAAATGAGAATTTTGACTCTCCAAAGTCAAAGATGAATGGATATTGCAGCTACCTATTCAGAAATTGCGGGGATTCTTTCAGAATTTCTAATTTTAGTAGAAATACAATGGCCCTTTGCAAAAGGGTGGACAGAGAGGGACACACAGACTGCCCAGGAGCCACTGGGACCACTTCACACTTTTTCCTAGGGTGTGGTTATGCCTTCAGAATTAGATGAAGAGGTCAGCTTCTCCCTCACTCGAAGGGTCACCAAATGCAACAATCAACAATGGTAAATTTTTAAAGCGCTTAAGAATTTATGTGTGATGCATACTGTTTTCACTTTTCTGCCCCCCATGTAAATAAAAGAACAATTCATCTAATTTTCTATGAGTCGGGCCAGAAGAACCCTGGACCACACACCAGGAACTCACAGTACCCACTTTTATCTTGAGTTTCATCTCAGAAAATCAAGTTAACTTAAGCAATAGTTTTGCTGCTATAATAGTTTTCAAAAATGAAAACTGGTACTACCTAAAAAGTAATCCACATAAACCCCCAAGACAAGAAGTTCTGAAAAAAAGTTCTGTGCTGGTCAAATCTGCTGCTGAAAGGAAGAAATGTGAAAGGAAAGAAGAAAGGAAAGGAGGAAGAGAGGGAGGCAGGGAGTCACCTTTGCAGGGAGGGACAGGCAGCTGTCTCCCCACAAGGGCTGTGCGTGGGAATGGCAATGCCTGGTTTGTATTTCTGGGCTTTCCCTGCAGCTACTTTCTTGAAGGAAAAAGAAACTCTGCACCCCACCTTCAGTCAAGCCACATATAGAAGAGTCTCACCAGGAGCTCTCTGAGGATTACGAAGCAGAGCCTGGAAACACCTATGAGCAGAGGGCTGAAGTGTGCAACGAAAAAGCGCACATACGTGATTTTCCTTTTAAGGAAAAGAATTTCCTGTATCGCTCTTGTCCTGAACTGCTGCTTTTTTTTTTTTTTTAACTCAACAGCTCAGAGCACACTTGGAATCTACATCCATGCCTGCTGACAGGTAAAAAGAGAGTCGAATATAAATATAATAAGCTTCCAGAGAAGAAGAGGCATTTACACCGAGAGCTGGTTTGTTTTATTTTAAGAACATAGGGAATGAATTCTATGTTTAAGATTTATTCAAATGGTTCTTTTCCAATTACAACATTGGCAGTTTCAGAATATATACATTTCTTTTTCACCTCTGATAGACTATTAATAATATCCAGCTTAACTGTGGCATTGCTCTAATTAATAGTTGTATTAACTGCATATATACATAGTATAACAGTGGATATTAATTAACGATAGCCACTGTGATGTGATAATACAATTAACAACAGTATTATTAGTTATATAGTATAATAGTATTCTGCAACAGTGGATGTTAACTGACAATTTCCACTGTGATTTAGTGTTGCTACAATTAAAAATAGTAGTATTAGTAATACAGTATACATAATTTGATATAACAGTGGATACTAATTAATGATACCCTGTGATTGTGGTATTGCTGTAACTAACAGTATTATAAGTACATAGTATAAACAGTGCTACTTTTGTGATTGTGGTATTACTGCCCTTCCAACTCCCTTTGAGGAAGAGAGGCAAATGAGACATGAGGGAATAGCCATGACTGTAACAGTAACCATTTTCGCTATCTGTATGAGAACAAATGTTTGATTTCCCTTAAAGAGATGCAGCTCCCCTCCTGAAGCTACAAAGAGAGCTATAAAGTAATCCTGAAAAGTTTGTCAGGAGGGCCGGCATCCTCCAACATTTTCAGAAAACTGAGTGGTTCTCTGGCAGATAAGCCAGGCTGGCTCGAGAAGCTGATTGTATTCTGTGAGGGAACTGGGTAAATGCTCTTCTTAAAACCTGAAAAACATGTAATCTGCAAATATGCAGAAGCAAAACAACATATCTGACATACGAACACAGACAGGTAAGACATGAGCTACACGTTCACGTAGCCATCGTTTGGGTGTCTAGGCCTACAGGGCAAACACTTCTGCCTGTCGGCTTGTGTGTGAGTGTATACGTGTGTTCACCTGCAGGCACACCGGGGTATCTTCAAATCCCCGAGTCTGTTAACACTCAGACAATGAGCTGAGAAAAAATCTAGACAATGCTACCTCTGAAACAAAACAGAACAAAGAGCTCAGAATGTTTGCTCGTCACCTGCTCTTGAAGCAGGGGTGTGCTAAAGCATGAAGGGTTAAGAGCTGCTTTTCCCTCAGGGGGCTGATTTATGATGAAAAAATGACAAAGCTGTTCTCAAGATATAACTGGGATGGATTTGGAAGACTCATGAAAAAGCTGGCCAGCAGAGATAATCTTCAAAAACGCCATCAAACTCCCAGTTCTCAGCACGGTTTCTCTCAGCCCTAGAAGTCTGACTGTGGGCTCAAGTTCACTTCGATAGTTTGGTGTCAGATAATGGGGTCCAAAAACAGGAGGGAAGAATGTCTTACCACTGGGGAGGCACTGAATCACCAAGCCACCCTGGATCTTTATCTTGTTGGCCATAAATGTGCGTTCCCAAGAAGGTCACCCTGCAAGCAGACGGCCTTCTCTTCCTTTGCGCACACATGGAGGATTCCACCCCTCCCCTGCCCAGGGCAGGCAATGCGGAGAGAGCAGGGGTAGCAAGCTCCCTCCCCTGCCACCAGGTTACCCAAAGCTAACCTCCAGACAAAAAGTGTCACCATCGTGTCAGAACCAGCTGCAGAAAGCATCAAATACCGAGACTGAAAACCCTGAGGATTTAACTGGGGAGCACTTCTTGCAAGGAAATGCCTGTCGAAATACCTGAAACTTCGCAAATGTTAAATAAATAGTTCTTACTAAATATAAATGAAGGGACTGAAAGGAGTATGTAGGCTCCCTCCATCAGATGAAGCCTGGTCCACCGTAACACATCACTTAATGGGTTTCCCCTCTTTTTCTCTCATTTAGTGATTCGTTTGTTCATTCATTCAAAACATATTAACTGAATAGCTGTTATGGGCCAGGCTCTGTATTAGAGGTTCAGTGTCACGCTGTCATCTGCACACAAAATTTCAAGCGATGACCAATGCCAGGAGGAAGAGCTCACAGTGTGACAGGGACCTGAACAAGTCTGAGCCACCAAGGGGACGATGCTTTCCCAGAAGTCTGAAGGAGGAGAAGAAATTATTAATGTCATGGGAGTGGGGGGTCTCATCCAGAGAGAACAGGGGTGTGAAGCCCTCAGGAACGGAGAGAAAGATGTGAGGATGAAGCCAGGAGGTGAGAGGGAGTCTGAGCAGAGATGCAGTGAGATGCTGGAGGTGTCACCAGTACCATTAGAGACTGAGGGCTCATCAAAGTGCCCTGAAAAGCCAATGAAGAGGCATTTAAAACGTAAGGAAGCCTTCAATATAGAGGACACTCTAGCTGCAAGTGCAGACAGAAAAATGAGTGTAGAAACCAGGGGATGAGAGGTGACGTAACAAAAAAAATAAGCAGTAATGCAGACAAAGAATGGAGATTAGGGGTGCAGTCAGGAGGCACCCCTGCTGGGGAGCTGGCGACGAACTGCAAGGGGAGGGAAGGCGGCAGTGACTGCTGAGGAAGGCTCCAGATTTCCGGCTTGAGCATTTGGACAGATATCAACCTCTTCCCTGTGCTGAGACGGGCCTTAACACCCGAATGGAACTGCTAACCTGAGAGCTGGAGGCACTATTCTGAAGCTCTGAAAAGAGGTCTAGGGTTAGAGACATGCTTTGAGAACTGCATGTGTATATAGATGGCAACTGAAGGCACAGGTCGGATCAAATCACCCAAGGTGAAAGTAAGCAGAGGAGTCCAAGGACAGAGCCTTGAACTAGTCTCAGAACGACGGGTCAGGCAGAGGCGCCAAGGTAAGAGAAGGGGACGAAGGTGAAGCAAGCCGAGTGGAGAGGGCCAAAGCGTATGGTGTGGTAGAAGCAAAGGAAAGAAGGAAAAAGTGACCAGACTGAATTCTGCTGAGAGCAAGTACAACAGGAGACAGAAGCATCCCTTCCACCTAGCAACGTGGAGAGGGAAATTAAATGGAATATGTTATTCTATGAAGAGTGAATGAAAGGGAGAAGTGGAAATGTGGCTTTGGAGGAAGAGGGCGGAGAAGCTGGGGTGGAAGTGGGGGTGTAGAGGCTTTTGTTCCTTTCAGTGAGGGACTGTCTGCTCAGGTTAAAATGCCAGTGGAAGGCAGGCCCTTTGGCAACAAGCAGAAGACAGGAAAGAGAACAGAGCACCGATGTCGCGTGTTCCTAGACTTTAGTGGAAGTGAGGTCAGGTGCATAGAAGGGAACTGGTCTGAGTTTGCAGAGAGGAAAGGCCCCGCTGGTTCAGATCCACATCAAGTTCTGGAGCTCCCCGTGCAGACCAGTGCACGGCCCGGAGAGCCGTGTGCCGCCTGCCTGATCAGTCAGCTGAGCCTGGACTGCAGTTTGGGTCTGCAAAGACAGTCTGGAAATGGCACTGGCCCACAGGATGCCTACAGGCAAGTCCCCTGGCGTGCAGCCCCTCACTGTCTACAAGGCGACCTCCCCAGGCCTTCTTCCCTGGGGCGATACCCTGAGATTTGTAGACCTATGGCTGTGTCACAGCCAGGCCAGGATCAGCGTAGAGGTGTTGTGAACATCCCTCGCTCCAAGTGGGGCCTGGCGCCCAGCTAGGGGCAGGGGCGACATCCCAAGGTCTCTGAGGAGAACCCTACGAAAGAAACAGAATCACCCCTCCCAGTCAGCAGGCACCCCCCACAATAACGTTCCTTGTTAGATTTCTTCTTATAACGTTCAAAACCCAACTGACAGTATTTCCAGGCAGAAAAGGATGTGCCTGGGGGTGGAGGTAGGAAGGAAAATCAAGAATTAAATGCCACGTGTATTAGGCTACGGAGATTTTAGAAAATAAAAGAGATGTTTACAGCAACTTTATTGATAACTGCCGTAACTCAGAGGCAACCAAGATGTCTTTCAATAGGTGAGTGGATAAATGCAGACAATGGGATATTGTTCAGTGGCATAGCTGGAAGCCTGTGCAGACCCACGAAGCTGGAGCCCGCAGTGACAGGAGGTTCCACTGGGAGGCAGGAAGGAAGAACATCACCTGAAGTTTACTGACCCTGTGAACTGCTGCCCTCAGGAGCTCCTTCAACCTGCACAAGACCTGATTAAAGAGTCTTTGTTGAGTCCAGTTTGCAGGAGAGGAGATGGTGCTCAGGGAAGGTGGGGCTCAGTCCTGCAAAGTGCAGCTGGGGTCAGGACTCTGGTCTTCAGAGAAATGAGAGCAGGAGAAAGGAACTGACGCCCAGGTCTGGATACCAGACTGACCACAAGACAGGCTGCAGCAGGGAAAGGAGAGCGGGCTGCACCGAAGGACAGAGACCACCTGGCAGGACCGGGGCCCAGTGCCGGACACTGAGCCATCAGGCTCGTCTGCCCCCTGCCAGGGTCTGTAGGTGTGAAAGGGTCACTTACAACGGGAGTCCAGGGGCTGCTGAGAAGGGGCCCAGGCAAGACACGAGGCTGCTGGCCACGGAAAGCCACGTGTCTCAAAAATCACCTTCCTTCTGGGCAGCAGCCTCAGCCAGAGGAGGACACAGCTGGATCAGGCCCCCAGACCTACCCATTGATTAACCCCATCATGCACTTGTTTTCTGTCTGCTCCCTGCAGATGTTACGGGGGTGATACCAGAAACCGATATGGTTACCCTGCTGGGATGTGATCATTCCCAGGAAACAGTTACGGGATGGTGGGATGGAGGCCCACTGCCAGGGCAAGCCCATCATGGCATATGAGAGCTCCCAGGGGCTTCCCAAGAAGCAATCTCAGGGAAAACATCAAACAGCCACTTAAGGGGGAAATACAATAAAGATGAATGATTAAAAGAATGAGATAATGAATCCCAAGAGAGGTAGGCAAAACCAAAGCCATATCTGTACCAGGTAACAGCCTCACAAGTCAGGACACGTGAATATAGACCAGCGTTTATAATCAGGAACAGAAGAAACTCAGATTATTTCATCTAGAATTCAGGGTTCCAAGCATTTATGTAGTAAGTTTTAAGCAAAAAAAAAAAAAAAAAAGCAATAATGAGTAAAATTTACTCATTGTCCCAAACCAATTTATTATTCTTGCCACTAACAACAACAACAAAAAAAAGACTAGTGTATCGCGGTATCACGTGATTAGCTCAGGACAGTAAGTCCACCTAGAAAGAGGATTCCCTTCGTGGGGTCTGGTGGTTAAAGGTTAAATTCCAGTTACGGCTAAACATGCCAAGTGTTCGTTCCACTTCAGCAAAAGCCTGCTCTGAACTGTGTTTATTTTACTTATTTCACATTAATCTGCTATTGCAGTCAACACTCCAGGAGCGAGAAGAGTCATACTTGATTCAGTCATGCTATATGGAGCACGGATAGGTGTTATTAATACCCCTTACCATCCCAAGCTCCCAGCTTGCAAAACATGTGAATCATGTTACCACATGGTTACCAGGACAGAGTTATGAAATGCCCCAGGCTGAGTCCACAAATGCAAGTCACATATTCTGCAGGAGGCTCTGGAAGAGGGGTTGAGTTCTATTCCAGGCAGCAGAGGAAGTATCACAAGACAGACATGAGCCAATTTGAACGGCCAGGGTTCTTCCCTTTTACACACCCAGAGGTTTCTAAATAATGCACGTGCAGGTTGTGCAGATACCAGATGCTGTTACGGAGTCTGATGGCTTGCCCCAAATCCCATCATAACCATCAGTTCATGTCTCCCAGAAAGCCGAGGACCTGACTGGGGAAGGTGGCCAAGTGGTTGGGACTCAGCTGAAAAGTGGATTTTGGAACCTCCAAAGTCTGAGAGATTAGGTCATACTGAGAGAATTGCGGGAATCATTTGGAAAACTGACCGGGGACACGGCAGCATGAGGCAGCCTTCCACTTACAAGGGACTAGATACAATCTGGTGCTCTTAGGATGGCCAAATTCAATTATGTAACGTGTTGACGCAGAAGGTCCACATGCTAAGGAGTGAAGCTCTGGTCTCTCGGTAAAGAAGGGAACTCAGTCTCTGAGCCTCAGGTTGGTCAAAAATTAAACAGAAGATGAGATGAATGCATGAGAGCACATTCTTGAAGTCTTCCACTTTCCTCGGGAGGACACCACCAGCCGCAGCATCGCCCTCACTGCACCAGGCTTGCGTCATGTATTACAGACAGTCCCTAAAATCTGCAACTTGGGACACTTCGCCCCAGAAATACTCTTTCCTTCAGTATCCAGTGTGCCACCACAGCATGACCAGGGCGTTTTGAATTCAGATTCGAGCTCGCACTCCCATCCCACTAACGGGTCTGGTACGTCTGCAGAGCAGTACAATTCCACTTTTTAAAACCATTGTTCTCTGCTGACTGTGACTCATGTAAAGGTTTAACCAAACACACAGCCACAATGGTCTGAAAGGGGTCTGCTGTAGCCTGAATGTTCTCTGTGCCCCTCAGATTTCATATGTCAAAACCCTACCGCCCAATGTGACAGCGTTAGGAGGCGGGGCCCTGGGAGGTGATCAGCATTAGCTGAGGCTGTGAGGGTGGGGCTCTCTGAGGGGTACTAATGCCTCTGTAAGAGCCATGGGAGGACTTGCTTCCCCTCTCTGCTCTCAGCCATGTGAAAATGGGATGAGAAATTGGGGTCTGCAACCCAGAGAAGAGCTCTTCCCAGAATCCCACCACGCTCGTCCCCTAATCTCAGACTTCCAGCCTCTACAACCATGAGGAATAAACGTATGCCTCTAAAAACCGCCGAATCTGTGGGGGTTTTGTTGGGATAGTGTAGCAGTCCCAGTTGTCTCAGAATGCCCAGGAGTGTTCCACCTCCAGACGTAAGACCTTGAAAAACAGGTTGATGCTTCACTCACCTGGTAACAGTGTGCATGCAGTGGGAGCACCAGGCTCAGCCCCAGCAGGAGAAATAACTAACATCTTTAAACCAGAAGAAACCCCAGACTTCAGCCTATACAGAAGCTGTATTACGGCAGGAATCAACGACTAGACACACAAACATGAGAACGTTCTCTTCGTCAGAGATAGTCTACTTGATTGAAATTACACTGCACAATCCTACTTAGGGATGGGAAGATAGACAATGGAGTGAGCAAGCCGGAAAACAGATTCTCTGCATCTACATCCCTCAGGGAGTCTCAGGGGGCTTAAACTCTGCTTAAACTCTGAACTTTCGGGAAAGTAACCACAGTGGCACTATATTTGGATTACTTGATTAGTCAATAAACATTATATAACATTTCCACTATGTTAATCGTGTATTTTGTAAGACATTTTAAAATTATTTTAAGAAAATATTTGATTAAATGTAGATTTGTTTTAAAATCATGCATTTTTAATCAAGAAGGACCAGTAATTAGCTTTGATTCTTAAAGTAGTAGCATACCCATCAAATAAGGGACATGTGCCAGGGCTCCAGGAGGGGCCGAGCCCATGACTTGTGTTTGTGTGAATAACTAAACATTTGCTATGCCTGGGGACTTACTGCTAATTTAATTTGAGACCACTTAACAGAGATTCTGACAGTCCCAATTAACCTGATAATCAAGAATCCCCATACAGCACAGTCCTCACATAAGAACTTTCTAAATGTGGGCAGCCACTTTAACTGACATCTTGAAAAGGTGCCCAGAAATCTAAATCAGCGAAATCAGTGAGAGTTTCCCCTGAGAAACATGCATGTATTATTTTCCAGTTGTCCATGTACTGAGTAAATGTTCCATAAATGGTCAATTATTAAAGTATGTTATGAATATTGCTACGAATAGGAGGAATTGACTGAGCTCTTCACGCATGTGTTAGGAGACGTTCTTCACACATGTTAGTATCTGGTGTACTCCTCAAACTCCCTCGAGTGAGGTGTTACCATCCCCATGGCTGGCATGGAGCCTGAGACCCCAAGCACTCAGGTAAGTGTCTAGAGTGGTGGACCCGGGACTCCCTCTGTAGCCTGAAAGCCCAGCCTGGCTCCTTCCGCCAGCCCACTAAGGGTCCTAAGCAAAAATTCTCTTATTTACTTATTCATTAATCTGATCCCTGTTTTGTATCCCCAAATTATTTTAGAGTAGTTCCCGACAGATTTAACAGAGTGAACTTTTTAAACAATACGGATTCAAACTATACTCAGGGTACTGAATGAATTTATGCGCCAAACTGGAACATATTACATGCTCCTGGTGCTCTCCCAAAGCTCTTCAGATTTAAAATTATATAAAATATTAAAAGAAGCTAATCTGATGACACCATGTCAAGTTATAAAATACTCTAGAAGTTGTCTTCAAGTTGTGAAATACTCGACACCAGTTGTCAAGTTGTGTGCATAATAATCACATAGGAAAGTGTCTCCAAGATATGCCGTGTGTGTGTGCAGTTCTGCAGGGAAGGAAGCAGTCGAGGGGGTCTCGCCCTTACACCTTCACAGCCGCGTCTACACAGACCAGAGTAACTGGTCGACTCAACTCATTTCAAGTAGATGTCACCACGTAAACAGAAACTGTACACTGACAACTCATTCACTGCTTGCTCAAGCTAGATCCTTGCAAAGAATGGGATTTGGTTAAATTCAGATTAAATAAAAAGAATTATTTTCAAGTTATTAAGACTTTCAAAATTTCTATTTAAGCCGAAAATGCCATCTTGTTATACATGACATAAGCCTGAATTGTTGTCAAGTGCACAGTGAATTCTTCTGGGGGTACTGATTGCTTCCTGATAATATTTATAGTATTATAATAACTTAATATCTTCAAATCTTTGATTTTAAATTTGTATGTTTTATAGATGAGTATCAAACAAAAATACTGCACCAGAATTCCTTTGAGGATCTCTGAGAGTGCATTATTAGAGTGGGTGCCAATAACAACTTTTCATATAAATCTACCCATGCTTAAGTTAGGATATTGGACATATGGTTTGTGGAAATATTTGATGCATTTGCATAAGACACACAAGTTTGGGGAAGAATGACCATTTTAATCAGGCTGACTGAGATGAGAAGAGGGAGGTGTGACCATCTGTTTAACTTTGTTTTGATTTTATTTAGCACCTGCAAAAAAAATTTAGATTTGAGCCACTTCTGAACCAAGGAAACGTAAAGAACCCATCTAGGAATGCCTCTCCTGTCCTTCTCAAGGAAAGGAAAGGTCAAGTTAGAAACAAGACACACAAATACACACACAAACCATCTACCCTTTGAAACCTAAAGTCTGTAGTTTATACTTCATTTGGTAACTCTGGGTCTTAGGATTCTAAGACAACACTGAGCATGGATGCTGATATTTGCTGATACACATAAAGGCAAATAGGAAAAAAGTGAAGTCATTATTCGCAGGGATGAGAGAGGCTTCTGACCTGAGAGAGGTAGTTATACAATTTGCCAATTCAAAGCTGTTTACATAATGGTTATAAATGGGTACACTATCTTCCCTATGAAAGAATGTCTCTACACAAATATTGACATGACACGAATATACAGGAATTCAATCCCCAGTTATAGTTCAATGCATAAAGAATGTCTAGAACTTAGTAGGCACTCAATAAATATCAACTGAATCGATGAAGAACATTCCATAGTTTTTTGAAGATTTTTAAACGATACATAGATTTGAACTTAAATACATTTTTTTCACCAAAGGGGTTTATCCTAAGGTTTTTGTCTTGCAGTTCCTGAGATAAGTAATGTGATAATTTCTAATATTGACATTTTTGAAATTTTCTTGAATTCTTGACTAAATGCCCTTTGTGGCAGTAATTTGTCCTTTCTCATTCTGGATTTTGTTTGTATTCTGTCTATAACCAGTCATATTGAAGATTTAATTATTAATCTTTCAAAGACTCAGCTTTTATTGTAGTTCTCTGTTTTAATCATTTCTGTCCTTATAATTCTTTCTTTTTTGATTTTACTCTGATGCTCATTTTTTCCCCCTGGCTTTTTGAGTTGAAAATTCAGCTTGTTTTCAGTCTTCTTTGTATCTCTAGTTAAATTTATAACTTTGCATCCAAGTACTGGTTTAGTGCTGCTCCTCACATTTTGGTATGCAATGCTTTTCTTTGTCATTCAATTTTCAGTATTGTTCTTGAGACTTCCTTTTTAATTCAAGGGTTGTTTTGGTAGTATTATTTTAGGTTTTTTGAAACAAGGGTTTTTTTTTTTTAGCTTAATTTGTTAATTAGATCTAACTTGACTATATTTTTAGTAAACTTAGACTGTTCAGCTATTTTTCTTCTGTAAATGTATTAAGATATGCAGGGCAGGCTGCTACAGAATCCTTTTTTTGTAAATACTCCATATGGGCTGCAGAGTGGGAATTTCTGTTTTTTATATGTAAAGTTATATATAGAATATACATACGTGGGTAAGCATGCACGCATATATACACACGGAACTTCTGTATATTAGATCATTATCTTTTGTATTTTGTATACTTGAGTTGAAAATTTCCCAGCAAATGTGTTAAAATCTCTGAATAAAATCTTTTTTCCCTATTATTTTGTCAACTGTTGTCATCAGAAGTTTTAGGCTACCCACTGCAGCAGTATTGCATCTTCTGATTGATTTTTCCAATATTTTACATTTTCCTTTGTCTCTTATGACTGTTTTGAATTAAACTGCATTTCCCTTTAAAACTGCTTTTTCATTCATTTGCTTTATTTTTGCCTAATGTATCTACATCTGTTTCCATACTGTAATTTTCAACATTTCTGAGTATTTCTATATGTAAATTATAGATCTTTCTCCCTCATCGAATTTGTAATTTGACACAAATACGTGTATTATAATCATAATTATATTAAAATTTATCTTTACCGTTTTACTC